>NC_079191.1:248443247-248814497 GCF_029499605.1 Hyla sarda | reverse complement strand
TTAAGGACAAATAGGCATTAATGTACATCCTGGTGCCCTGATACTTCCTGAACACACCTGGATGTACATTTAATTATTGTACATGAAGCTTCATGCACTGCAGGTCCCAGCTGCTATTAGCCCTGTGTCGTTAAAGTGTTAAAATAATAAAAACATTGAAATAAATAGGTTAGTGGTAATAGGAGCGCACTTGAAAAGTGAGCAATTGAAAACTGGGATCCTTGACCTCTTCAATTATATGCTTGATAAGGGCTTCATTTATAACTCTATGATGGAAGCTCTCATTTTGGTTTTGCCCAAGCCAGGAAAGGATCCACTTTATCTGGATTCTTACCACTCAATTTCACTTCTCAATGCAAACATGAGGCTGAACAGAGTTCCTCTAGACCAGATTGGTTTGGAGGGCCATGGATATTAACATCAATAGGTTGCATCTTAACATTATAGCAGCTCCTTTCCCTGGTTTTGTACTGTCCCTCCACACATACACAGCTTTGATTCAGTCAAATGACCCCACATATCAGAGATTTTGAGATGGTTAAACTTTGGGTCACAGCTAAGGTCCTTGGTGCAGGTTCTATATCAATCTCTTAAAGGGGTACTCCGGTGAAAACCTTTTTTCTTTTAAATCAACTGGTGGCAGAAAGTTAAACATGTTTGTAAATTACTTCTATTAAAGAATCTTAATCCTTCCTGTACTTATTAGCTGCTGAATACTACAGAGGAAATTCTTTTCTTTTTGGAATGCTCTCTGATGACATCACGAGCACAGTTCTCTCTGCTGACGTTATAATAATAATAATGCTTTATTTATTGTTGTCCTTAGTGGGATTTGAACCCAAGTCCCCAGCACTGCAAGGCAGCAGTGCTAACCACTGAGCCACCATGCTGTCCTTAGCGTACAGCTGCTATGCATGGTTGCTAAAATGGACAGAGATGTCAGCAGAGAGCACTGTGCTCGTGATGTCATCAGTGTTCCAAAAAGAAAGGAATTTCCTCTGTAGCATTCAGCAGCTAATAAGTACTGGAAGGATTAAGATTTTTTTAATAGAAGTAATTTACAAATATGTTTAACTTTCTGCCACCAGTTGATTTAAAAGAAAAAAGGTTTTCACCGGAGTACCCCTTTAAGGCTTGAGTATCTTCTTATTTGGATATCTATTCTGGTTTTCTCTGGGCACTTAGAGGTTGTTTTTCTTTTCTCTTTGTTCTAGTGATAGATCCTCTGGCTTTGGAGATCTGTCGGTCCCTCACTATCAAGGGTCTTATCAGGGGGTCACTTATTGAAAAAGTTTTGAGCAACATATAGGTAATTTTGGTTAAATTTCTGGTTTAATGACTAACTTGACATTGTTCATGTTTCCGCTGTCAAAAGCCTATAGGCCCCTTTATCCTCTTCAGGTTCCCATATAGATAGTGCACAAGTTCAGTTACCTTGGAACCCTTGGTTTCTAAATTTGTATATGTCTTCCATGCTGCCCCGGTACTTATACCTAAAATAAATTTTGAGACTGTTGATCATTTGTTATGCTCTTGCCTTCCTTTCAGGCTACTAAGTGCCAGGAGGGTATGGCAGCTATCAGTCTTAATCACTATTATCTAGTCTCCCAGTTAGTATATGGCCATTGGTGGCTCAACCTGGATTTGAGCAATGCTGCTGTGGCCCCTGGTGGCTTGCTGCTTGGATCCAATGAAAGCCTTGTAATTTGTCTCTATAGATCCCTACCCTCTTCTCAGCCCCTTTGCCCTCTTTGAATTATCACTTGTAGATTGATAACTAATCCCCTCCCCTTTTCTAGGATGCCATTGTGGTTCAATCACCTTCTCCCTCACTTCAAGCATTTGGGTGACATAGATTCTTAGGTTGAGCTAAATTCTTAGGGCACCTCCTCTCGGAAATACAGGAATTTCCGAGCTTTTAACTTTTATATGATAAGTACTGAATCTCAAGCCCGTCTTTTGGAAATGGTCAAGGGACATCCCTGAATTGACCCAAGAGTACCGAAAGAAGGGTGCATTTTTTCATACAATCTAAGTTTATAAATAGAGTATATTTTACCCCAATTAGACTTAGGCTGCTGGAAATGAGGGCCTCATATTTCCTCTTTCGCAGTGGCTTAAAAACCAGGACCTTTCTTCACTCTACCTTGTCATCTTTTAAGGACAGAGGTCCTGATCTTTATCCACAACCATTTTGCATTTCCATGTTTGCCTAATATAGATTATTAACAATATCTTTCAAAGATATTTTTCCATTTCCTACTGTTTTGCATTTAAAAAGTTCAGATTCTCTTTAGAAAACACACTCTTATCGCATCACTTTTTGGCTGGCGACAACTTGTATAAAATAAATATGCAGTGATGTAGAAACCACTTTGTCAGAAATGAAAGTGTCCATCTACACTGCTCCAAAAATAGAGGGAACACTTAAAGGGTAGCTCCCACCAAGTACTATATAATCTAATATGTCCCTACGTAGTAGTAATCTAGCCCTAACCCCCTACCTGGCTTCAAAACATTTTTTAATCACTTTAATAGAGCAGATTTAGTGCTTCTAAATCTGCTCTATAAAGCAGGGCAGGAAGCAGAGCTTCCCAACAGGCGCAACGTCACTGACGCCTTGCTGGGCTCTTGCTTCTGCCCTCACATCGTCTATGCATGAGTGTTATTTATCTAATAGGGTGCCTCCAGCTGTTTCCCAACTAGAACTCCCAGCATGCCATCATTGCTATTAGCTATCAGGCCATGCTGAGAATTGTAGTTGTGAAACAGCTGGAGGCACCCCATTGTCTAGTGTCATAGTGTCACAAGAATGCCTCCCGGGAGAGTGATCGCTACCATGACCGCTAGCGGGGTCCCTGTGCCCACTAGCAATGTCACCAAAATGCCGAGCGCGAGCCCGGCTCTGTTCCCCATCCCTGTCAGCTCTCAGAGTACGGGAATAGATTTAAAAGCCTCATGCGCGGCTAACGTAGTACTGCGCAGGCGCAGCACTAAGCAAATAGCGTAGGGCTAACGTAGGCAGCGCTAGGAGCCTGGTGTTAGCCCTACGCTGTTTGCATAGTACTGCGCATGGGCAGTACAACATTAGCTGCACGCGAGGCTTTTAAATCTGTTCCCGTACCCTGAGAGCTGACAGGGACGGGAAACAGAGCCGCGCTCGGCATTCTTGTGACACCGCTAGTGGGCACAGGGACCCCGCTAGTGGTGATGGTAGCGATCGCGCTCGTGGGCACAGGGACAGGGTAACGGGGGCGTTTGGGCCATGCGTGAAGCCAGTGGAGCTGGCCAATGCGTGCAGCCCCAGCTATCAGCGTGCTCGCTCTCGCCTGTTTGATTGACAGGCAGGAGCGAGCACTGCAGTGCCTGAATTTCAACTCATTGTCAGGCTTATATGAGTCGAAATTCAGTAGTGACATCACTGCTGAATGCATTCGGCCACTAGGAGGGCGACCCCTAGTGGCCGAATTTAAAAGTGATTTTAAACTTGTTTAAAATCACTTTTTTTAATTAAAGTATATTAGAGATATGTTGTAGTACTTAAGTACTACAACATATCAATTTTTTTACTTCATGACAGTGCCCATTTAAGCAACACAATGTAACTCAAAGTCAATCACACTTCTGTGAAATCACACAGTCCACGCAGGAAGCAACACTGATTGACAATCAATTTCACAGGCTGTTGTACAAATGGAACAGACCACAGGTGGAAATAATGGGCAATTAGCAAGTCACCCCCAAAAAAGGAGTGGTTCTGCAGGTGGTGACCACAGACCACTTCTCAGTTTCTATGCTTCCCGGCTGATGTTTTGGTCACTTTTGAATGCTGGCGGTGCTTTCACTCTAGTGGTAGCATGAGACGGAGTCTACAACCCACACAAGTGGCTCAGGTAGCACATCAATGCAAGCTGTGGCAAGAAGGTTTGCTGTGTCTGTCAGTGTAGTGTCCAGAACATGGAGGCGCTATCAGGAGACAGGTCAGTACATCAGGAGACGTGGAGGAGGCCATATGGGGGCAACAGCCCAACAGCAGGAACGCTACCTCCGCCTTTGTGCAAGGAGGAGCAGGAGGAGCACTGCCAGAGCCCTGCAAAATTACCTCCAGCAGGCCACAAATGTGCATGTGCCTGACCTCCACAGGTGGGGGTGGTGCTTAGAGCCCAACATCATGCAGGATGTTTGGCATTTGCCAGAGAGCACCAAGATTGGCAAATTTGCCACTGGCGCCCTGTGCTCTTGATGAAAGCAGGTTCCCACTGAGCACATGTGACAGAGTCTGCAGACGCCATGGAGAATGTTCTGCATCCTGAAACATCCCCCAGCATGACCGGTTTGGTGGTGAGTCAGTAATGGTGTGGGGTGGCATTTCTTTGGGGGGCCGCACAGCCCTCCATGTGCCTGCCAGAGGTAGCCTGACTGCCATTAGATACTGAGATGAGATCCTCAGACCCCTTGTGAGACCATATGCTGGTGTGGTTGGCCCTGGGTTCCTCCTAATGCAAGACAATGCTACACCTCATGTGGCTGGAGTGTGTCAGCAGTTCCTGCAAGAGGAAGGCATTGATGCTTTGGACTGGCCTGCCCCTTCCCCAGACATGAATCCAATTTAGCACATCTGGGTCATCATGTCTCGCTCCTTGCACGAAGGCCACGTTGCAACACAGACTGTCCAGGAGTTGGCGGATGCTTTAGTCCAGGTCTGGAAGGACATCCCATCAGGAGCAGGCCCAGGCATTGTAGGGAGGACATACGGGCATGTTGAGGCCACACACACTACTGAGCCTCATTTTGACTTATTTTAAGGACATTACATTAAAGTTGGATCAGCCTGTAGTGTGGTTTTCCACTTTGATTTTGAGTATGACTCCATATCCAGACCTCCATGGGTTGATGAATTTGATTTCCAATAATAAAGTTTGGGCTGCCTAGATACGTTTATGCTTGTTTCCAATATCTCCATGTGTTTAACAGGGTTCCATGAGGAGATCGTTAATAGGGGTAATCAAGGTTGTGTGTGGTAATGCAGCTTGTCTCCATTCACTTCAGTGGAACTAAGCTGCAATTCCACACTCAACCTGAGGACAGGTGTGGGGCTGCATTTGGAATAAATTATCTCTGTTTTCCTAATCCTGGATAACCCTGTTAACTGTATTATGTTCTGTATTTTTATACAATGCACTTGGAATGTCTTCAGACCCTATTGCTTTTTTTAATACTTTGTTGCGGCCTTGTGGTGAAATAAAATTGAAAAAAATCTTATCACTCTGCACTCAATACCCTATAATGACAAAGTAAAAATAGAATGTAAAATTTTTTTGCTCATTTATAAAAAAAAAAGGAAAACTAAAATAGTTGAAGCTCCTTTGGCAGAGATTACAGCCTCCAGTCTTCTTAGGTATGATTCCACAAGGTTTGCACCAGAATTTGGAAAATTTTTGCTATTCTTCTCCGCAGATCCTCTGTCAGGGCAGATGGATGCCATCAGTGGACAGCCATTTTCAGGTCGCTCCAGAGATATTCGCTTGGGTTTAAGAGGTCTTGCTTGGCCCCTCAAGGACATGCACAAAGTTGTCCTAAAAGCGAACTTGTCATATAAAATATGTTACTCACTAGGTCTTGTAGATGCTTTATGTGTCTTTTTTGATAAGAGTCTATCTTCTGTATTTGGCTCACAAATCCCTCTATTCTAT
This sequence comes from Hyla sarda, assembly GCF_029499605.1. Lineage (NCBI taxonomy): Eukaryota > Metazoa > Chordata > Amphibia > Anura > Hylidae > Hyla > Hyla sarda. The sequence continues at coordinate 248,808,804 of NC_079191.1, read as the reverse complement.
TGCTCACATATTTTGACATCCACTGCTCGGGAACAGGCATGTACGAGGCAAGCACATAGCCTGTCCTCATTCACCATGCATTTACTTTCTCTCTGAGTCTGCTCTTCTGTGCTCTATATCCAATCACTGCTGTTCTGTAACCCCCTCCTGTTTTCAGGACACAGGACAGAAGTGAGCACAGAGGAGTGCTAGTCCCGCCCTCACTTACTGGATTTTGTCCCAGCATGTGCTTTAGCTGAGATCAAGATGATGTTTACAGCTGGACAGAATTATGGTCTGGATGGTAAGGGGACCCCCAGCAGTCTTTTTTTTTATAAGCCATGATTTCTACATAAAAGGAGATACAAAAATGTTATAAAGCAAAATTAGAATGGTTAATATTTGGGATAAATTATTATTGGGATAAATCAGGATGTAAAAAGTTTTTGATTCGATATCAGTGCCAATTTAAGCCACTCCTGTGATGTCTTGGCTGTGTTTAGGGTCATTGTCTAGTTCATTGAACCTTTTTCTGCCTCAGTACCCCTTGGAAGCCCATTTCCAAAAATTGTACCCCCTTATCAGCGACATGCTTGTAATAAATATAGTTAACATTGTTTAAAATTTTTATGCTTTTCTTAACTCCATATGTTCTCCCCAGGCCCCCCAATCACAAGCAGAATAGTGAGTGCGGTGTTGGAGTATGATCAGGGTCGGCCATAGGGGTGCGCTCGCACCAAGTATATATAATTTGTATTGCCCAATGCCTGGGATTTAGCCCTGCTTCGGGCAAGCAGCGCTAAATGCAGGTGTAATGAAGAAAACTGTGCCCTGTAGCGGAATGTGACCCTCCGCACAGGGACACAGTTTTCTGCTTTGCAGGCCGCTCCCTCTCATTACATTCCCACTACCCTCCCTCAACTGTGTCCCTATGCGGAGGGTCACATTCCGCTTCAGGGCACAGTTTTCTTCATTACACCGGAAGGCTTCACTTACCCTGCCTTCCTCCGCGTCTCCGGTTGGCTGGCAGCCAGAGATTGAAGAGAGACGTCGCGCATGTGACGTCCCTCCGCAGACCCGCACAGGACATCAGTGACGTCACTCGTCTGGCCGCCGCCGGAGAGAAGAGAAGCGTAGTACAGGTCAGGTAAAGTTGCCTATGTGTATGTGTGGGTGTCTGTCTGTGTGTGTGTGCATGTGTGGTTGCCTGTCTGTGTGTGTGTGTGTGTGTGTGAGTCGGGGGGGGGGGGATGGGGGAACGACAATGCTACCGAATTTGGGGAACCTGCTACTACCTAATGTGGGGAACCTGCTACTACCTAATGTGGGGAACCTGCTACTACCTAATGTGGGGAACCTGCGTCTTCCTAATGTGGGGCTATACTGCACATAATGTGGGGTAACTATTCTGCATCTGATAAAGGGGTGCAGGGCACTGGTGAAGGGGGACATGGGACTGATTAACCTGTTAACCCCTTAACGACGCAGGACGTATATTTACGTCATGCGCCGGCTCCCGCGATATGAAGCGGGATCGCGCCGCGATCCCGCATCATATCGCGTCGGTCCCGGCGCTCATCAACGGCCGAGACCGGCGACTAATACCACACATCGCTGATCGCGGCGATGTGCGGTATTAACCCTTTAGAAGCGGCGGTCAAAGCTGACCGCCGCTTCTAAAGTGAAAGTGAAAGTGACCCGGCTGCTCAGTCGGGCTGTTCGGGACCGCCGCGGTGAAATCGCGGCGTCCCGAACAGCTGACCGGACACCGGGAGGGCCCTTACCTGCCTCCTCGGTGTCTGATCGGCGAATGACTGCTCCGTGCCTGAGATCCAGGCAGGAGCAGTCAAGCGCCGATAACACTGATCACAGGCGTGTTAATACACGCCTGTGATCTGTGTAAAAGATCAGTGTGTGCAGTGTTATAGGTCCCTATGGGACCTATAACACTGCAAAAAAAAATTTAAGAAAAAAGTGTTAATAAAGGTCATTTAACCCCTTCCCTAATAAAAGTTTGAATCACCCCCCTTTTCCCATAAAAAAAAAATAAAACAGTGTAAAAAAAAATAAAAATAAACATATGTGGTATCGCCGCGTGCGTAAATGTCCGAACTATAAAAATATATCATTAATTAAACCGCACGGTCAATGGCGTAGGCGCAAAAAAATTCCAAAGTCTAAAAAAAAGCGTATTTTGGTCACTTTTTATACCATTAAAAAATGAATAAAAAGTGATCAAAAAGTCTGATCAAAACAAAAATCATACCGATAAAAACTTCAGATCACTGCGCAAAAAATGAGTCCCCATACCACCCTGTATGTGGAAAAATAAAAAAGTTATAGGGGTCAGAAGATTACATTTTTAAACGTATAAATTTTCCTGCATGTAGTTATGATTTTTCCAGAAGTGCGACAAAATCAAACCTATATAAGTAGGGTATCATTTTAACCGTATGGACCTACAGAATAATGATAAGGTGTATTTTTAACCAAAATATGCACTGCATAGAAACGGAAGCCCCCAAAAGTTACAAAATGGCGCTTTTTTTTCGATTTTGTCGCACAATGATTTTTTTTTCCGTTTCGACGTGCATTTTTGGGAAAAATGACTAATGTCACTGCAAAGTAGAATTGGCGACGCAAAAAATAAGCCATAATATGGATTTTTAGGTGGAAAATTGAAAGGGTTATGATTTTTAAAAGGTAAGGAGGAAAAAACGAAAGTGCAAAAACGGAAAAACCCTGAGTCCTTAAGGGGTTAAGGACCCATGACGTAACGTTACGTCATGAGTCCGCTCCCGATCTATAACGCGGGGCGACAGCAAAAAAACAAGCCCTCATATGGGTCTGTGGATGGAAATATAAAAGAGTTATGATTCTTAGAAGGCGAGGAGGAAAAAACAAAAATGCAAAAATAAAATTGGTCTGGTCCTTAACTCCTTAAGGACACATGACGTACTGGAACGTCATGTGTCCGCTCCCGATCTATAACGCGGGGCCACGGCGTAACCCGCGTCATAGCGGGTCGGGCCCGGCCTCTAACAACGGCCAGGACCCGTGGCTAATAGCGCGCGGCATTGATCGTGGTGCCGCGTGCTATTAACCCTTTAGACGCGGCGTTCAAAGTTGAACGTGAAAGTGAAAGCATGGCGGTTAGCTCAGGGAGCTGTTCGGGATAGCCATGGCGAAATCGCGGCATCCCGAACAGCTTACAAGACAGCAGGAGGGTCCCTACCCGCCTCCTCGCTGTCCGATCGCCGAATGACTGCTCAGTGCCTGAGATCCAGGCATGAGCAGTCAAGCGGCAGAATCATCGATCACTGGTTTCCTATGAGAAACCAGAGATCAATGTAATAGATCAGTGTGTGCAGTGTTATAGGTTCCTATGGGAGCTATAACACTGCAAAAAAAAAAAAAAGTGAAAAAAAAGTGAATAAAGATCATTTAGTGATTTGGATTATTACTTGCTTGCACTTCTCAACTACTAAGGGGTACGTCACCCCGATTATTCCTACTGGTGTGTATTTTTCTGTATGAATATAATAAAAATTTACAGTTGAAAAAAATAAAAAAAATAAAGATCATTTAACCTCTTCCCTATTAAAAGTTTGAATCACCCCCTTTTCCCATAAAAAAAACATAGTGTAAATAAAACTAAAAATAAACATGTATGGTATCGCCACGTGCGTAAATGTCCGAATTATAAAAATATATCATTAATTAAACCGCACGGTCAATGGCGTACGCGCAAATTCCAAAGTCCAAAATAGTGCATTTTTTGTCACTTTTTATATCATGAAAAAATTTATAAAAAGCGATCAATAAGTCCTATCAATGCAAAAATGGTACCACTAAAAACTTCAGATCACAACGGAAAAAATGAGCCCTCATACCGCCCCATACACGGAAAAATTTAAAAGTTCTAAGGATCAGAAGATGACAATTTTAAACGTATAAATTTTCCTGCATGTAGTTATGATTTTTTCCAGAAGTACAACAAAATCAAACCTATATAAGTAGGGTATCATTTTAATCGTATGGACCTACAGAAAAAACATAAGGTGTCATTTTTACCGAAAAATGTACTACGTAGAAACGGAAGCCCCCAAAAGTTACAAAACAGCGTGGGGTTTTTTTTTCAATTTTGTCTCACAATGATTTTTTTTCCCGTTTCGCCGTAGATTTTTGGGCAAAATGACTGACGTCATTACAAAGTAGAATTGGTGGCGCAAAAAATAAGCCATCATATGGATTTTTAGGTGCAAAATTGAAAGAGTTATGTTTTTTTTAAAGGCAAGGATTAGAGGTGAGCGAATTTACAGTAAATTCGATTTGTCACAAACTTCTCGGCTCGGCAGTTGATGACTTTTCCTGCATAAATTAGTTCAGCTTTCAGGTGCTCAGGTGGGCTGAAAAAGGTGGATACAGTCCTAGGAGACTCTTTCCTAGGAATGTATCCACCTTTTCCATCCCACCGGGGCACCTGAAGGCTGAACTGCCGAGCCGAGAAGTTTGTGACGAATCGAATTTACTGTAAGTTCGCTCATCTCTAGCAAGGATGAAAAAACAAAAATGCGAAAACGGAAAAAAAAAACATCCTTAAGAGGTAAAGGGGGCAGGGGAATGATTAAATATAAAAATATATATATATATTTGTTACAAAGATTTTTTTCCTCTTTGTGTATGTTTATGGGGTAATGGGGGGGCGCCACAAGCTTAGCACAGCTTAGCTCGCACAGGGAGCCTGAACACCTAAGGCCGGCCCTGAGTATGATACCATTTGAAAAGGTGCAGCTGGATCCAGAAGGATCATTTTAAAACCACCTACCTGCTGCTGTATCCCTGGCAGATCAGTGATGTACCACCTTCATTTTAATGTGCTGAATAGAGTCAGTATTTTCTGACTCACCTTTTGACTTGGACTCACAACTATGGTCTTCTGTGGTTTATTGTTTGGCTCAATAAAATGAATGTAGTCCAATGTACTTCATTGTAAGGATTGTATTAGGCAAATGATGAGCAGTGCCTGGTTCCTCCAGACATGCATTGAGGCCAAAACTTAAATCTTAGTTTTACTAGACCAGAGAATCTTGTTTTTCACAGTCTGAGAGTCCTTAAGGTACTTTTACGCAATCCCAGGGGAGCTTTCATGTGTCTTTTAAAGTAAAGTCCAGATTAGTGGAGTGCTGCAGTGATAGCTGACTATCTGGAAGTTGATTCAATCTACACACAGGATTTTTGGAAGCCAGTGATCATTGGGTTCTTGGTCACTTCTTTTACCAAGGCCCTTCCATTCCGATTACAATTAGAGGCCAGATCTGTGCCCCAACACAAGCCTGTCTCTGATCTCAATGAGCAGTTAATTCCTACTCATGGCTTGGCTTTTCCTCTGATATGCATTGTTAGCCCTGTCTATGTAATGTCTTACAGCTGTGTCTTTCCAAACCATGCATTTACCACTTGTGACTCCAATCAAGGTGTAATCTCAAAGATAATTATGAGAAATGGGAGGCCCCCAGTGCTAAATTTCAAGTATAAGATAAGCTGGCCAACTATTGGCAAACCTCTAATAAAATGTGGCTTCACAATGAGTTGTAAGACATGACATCACAACATAATTGTAACCTTGCTACATATTCAACAAAAAATATTGATAAAAATCAGTAAAAGAGGAAAACCAACATCTGTTTACATCAGTAAGGAACATCATGTGCAATAGTGTTTTCTATTGTGTGACAATGCCGTTCCTAATAAATAAAAAAAGTTGTGTCTGGTGCTCATTCTGGCATGACACTGATGTAGCCTGGTTTGCTATAAGCTTCACATGGTGTTCCTTCGCACCGCAGGGAATTCAGGAAAAAGTCTATATTTAGATGTGCAAAGGAAAAGCAACTAAGCGTAAGGGAGCTTCAGTACAGATAGGACAGTCATACAGTGCTACCCACAAAGAAATGCTACACTGTGTACAAAAGTAGGACAGAGTACATTTGTAGGAGCTAGCAGGTCACAGTATAAAACAGATACAGTGACTTATTAGAAGCTATTTAAGGCCACGGATGTGGAATGTAGTATACTATATAAGAAATTCAAAAGTTATGTAACAAAGCTCCAAAGGTCATATACAGATGTCTTCTTCTGCTACTTCATCATTATATGGTGCATTGCAAAGGTTATAAATGACCTATACTTTTTTTTCTAAATCCAGAATTATTATGTTGGTCAAAGCGTGTATAGTGAAAAAATGAATAGATGTTATGTATTATTACAATTAATACATTTCTTTGTTTGAAGTGAGTATATATGCCTAAGCCTTGGTAGACTGACCGAGATATATTTGATATATCAGGTGAGCTGCAAGGGAAGATATACGCGTGTTTGAATATGCTTGTATGGGGCTCAGTTTGTGAATACTTTTGTGAGCCAAGTGTAGTGCATTAAGTGATGTGTCTAGAACAGGGGTTCTCAACCCGGGTTGAGAGGGGGGGGGGGGGGGGGGGAATAAGCCAAAGCGCTGAAAAATACCAGCCATGCATTGGCCAGTATTTGGCAGCGCATAGCCGTGGCAGCTCACTATACAGTAGTGCGGCCTGAGCTGCGGCTACTGTAAGGGAGCTGTGTGGTTGCCGGGGAGACGTGTGACCTCCCCTGATGTTGCGCAGAGATGCCACACAGCGCAGGAGGATGTCACACATCATTGCGGCCCCGCCGAATGGGACATGCTGCATGAAGGAACAGGCAACAGGGGACCGCAGGAAGCCCGGTAACATAAAAAAAAAGGTAAAAATAAGTGTAAGGGACGGCGGGAGGTCATTACGATGGAGGGGGGATTTATGGGATGGAGCACAAGGCATTAAGATGGAGGGGAAGAGGGATAATGGCGGAGGGGGGATTGGGAGAAATAAAGCAAAAGGCATTAAGATGGAGGGGGACGGGGATAATGGCAAAAGGGGATCAGAGGGAGGGGGATAATGGCACAAGGGGATTAATATGGAGGTGGAGGGAAGTAATGATTAACCACCCCCTCCAGCTTAATCTCTTGCGCCATTATTCCTCCCTGCCTCCCTCTGATCCTCTTGCGCCACCCCCCCCCCCCCCTCCATCTAAATCCCCTTGTGCCATTCCCCCCTTCCTCTGATCCCCTTTTGCCATTTCGGAAAATAATGGCACAAGGGGATAAAGATGGAGGGGGGAATAATGGAAAAAGGGGATCAGAGGGAGGGGGGAATAATGGCACAAGGTGATAAAGATGGAGTGGGGAATAATGGCACAAGGTGATAAAGATGGAGGGGGGAATAATGGCACAACGTGATAAAGATGAAGGGGGGGAATAATGGCACAACGTGATAAAGATGGAGGGGGAATAATGGCACAAGGTGATAAAGATGGAGGGGGAATAGTGGTACAAGGGGATTAAGATGGATGTGGAATAATAGCACAAGGGGATTATGTATAGCATTAGTATAAAGGTAAGGACATGCCTTTTGTCCGTGGGTACCCCTCACATGAATTTCCGTGTGAGAGGGTACCTGCGGACATACTTTCAGCCTTTGGGGTTACAGTCGCCAAAAAGGTTGAGAACCACTGGTCTAGATTAAAGGAGATATATTATATTGTTGGGGTTAAAGGGGTACTCCAGTGGAAAACAACTTGTGCAGCAAAGTTAAACAGATTTGTAAATTACTTCGATTAAAAAAATCTTAATCATTTCAGTACTTATCAGCTGCTGTGTGCTCCAGAGGAAATTTAGTTGTTCTTTTCAGTCTGACCACAGTGCTCTCTGCAGATACCTCTGTCCATGTCAGGAACTGTCCAGAGAAAAAGCAAATCCCCATAGCAAACCTTCCCTGCTCTGGACAGTTTCTGACTTGGACAGAGGTATCAGCAGAGAGCACTGTGGTCAGCCAAACAATAAAATCTGTGGGATTGTCATTTAAAAGGGTACTCCGGTGAAAACCTTTTTTCTTTTTAATCAACTGGTGGCAGAAAGTTAAACATATTTGTAAATTACTTCTATTAAAAAATCTTAATCCTTCCTGTACTTATTAGCTGCTGAATACTACAGAGGAAATTCTTTTCTTTTTGGAATGCTCTCTGATGACATCACGACTACAGTTCTCTCTGCTGACGTTATTTTAATAATAATAACGCTTAGGCAGCAGTGCTAACCACTGAGCCACCATGCAACCCTTAGCATACATCTGCTATGCATCTGCTATGCATGGTTGCTAAAATGGACAGAGATGTCAGCAGAGAGCACTGTGTTTGTGATGTCATCAGTGTTCCAAAAAGAAAGGAATTTCCTCTGTAGCATTCAGCAGCTAATAAGTACTGGAAGGATTAAGATTTTTTAATAGAAGTAATTTACAAATATGTTTAACTTTCTGCCACCAGTTGATTTAAAAGAAAAAAGGTTTTCACCGGATTGCCCCTTTAAGACACAGCAGTTTGTCTAGAGTGCAGAAATCAACTATCCGTATCAAAACACAACGCTACAGAGCCTTTTACAAAGAAACTATAAAAGAATATGCAATAGAGCACTAGAACAAATTCTTACAAAACAAGAACACCGTAACCTCACACCTCTCAAAAAATCCATAACCTCTCAGAATACATGGACAATCTTCTGTGAAACAGACAACCTCCTACATGAAAAACACTACCCAAATTATCAAACTTATAGAAACTATAGAATGGCAACCAAATTGGTGCCTAGCAATTTTTGATGTCAGTCCTCTTTATACATGCTTTGCTAAAAAAAAAAAAAAAAAAAAAATCATAGTTTCAAATGTTATCATTACTACACACTGTTCCAAATTGTTATGCAAATTTTGGAATGCTGTTTTCCAGTTTAACTCATGCATGGCATTGTGTCTCAAGGCTCTTTTGTTCACTGAAAACAATCCCAGACACCTGTGATAATTAGAATGACAGGTGAGCCCAATTTAACCCCTTAAGGACCACGGGTTTTTCCGTTTTGGCACTTTCGTTTTTTCCTCCTCACCTTTTAAAAATTATAACCCTTTCAATTTTGCACCTAAAAATCCATATGATAGCTTATTTTTTGCGCCACCAATTCTACTTTGCAGTGACATCAGTCATTTTACCCAAAAATCTACGACGAAATGGAAAAAAAATCATTGTGCAACGAACTTTAAGAAAAAACGCCATTTTGTAACTTTTGGGGGCTTCCGTTTCTACGCAGTACATTTTTCTGTAAAAATGACACTTATTTTTATTCTGTAGGTCCATACAATTAAAATGATACTCTACTTATATAGGTTTGATTTTGTTGTACTTCTGTAAAAATCATAACTACATGTAGAAAAATGTATACATTAAAAATTGTCATCTTGTGAACGCTATAACTTTTTTTATTTTACCGCTTATGGGGCGGTATGAGGGCTAATTTTTTGCGCCGTGATGTGAAGTTTTTAGTGGTACCATTTTGTATTGATCAGACATTATGAAATTTTTTGCGCTTACGCCATTGACCGTGCGGTTTAATTAATGATATATTTTTATAGTTCGGATATTTACGCACGTGGCAATACCACATATGTCTATTTTTATTTACATGGTTTTTTTTTATGGGAAAAGGAGGGTGATTCAAACTTTTATTGGGGAAAGGGTTAAATGACATTTATTAACTTTTTTTTACCCTTTTTTTTTGCAGTGTTATAGCTCCCATAGGGGGCTATAACACTGCACACACTGATCTTATACCCTGTTCACTGCAAAGCCATAGCTTTGCATTGATCGGTGTTATCGGCGGTTGATTGCTCAAGCCTGCATTTTAGGATTGGAGCAATCAATCACCGAAGGCACACGCCGGAGGAAGGTAAGAGGACCTCCGCTCGTGTCCCAGCTGATCGGGACACCGCATTTTCACTGCGGTGGTCCCGATCAGCCCCACTGAGCAGCCGGGCAGCTTTCACTTTCGTTTTAGACGCGGCTATTAGCCCCGGGTCCCGGCTTCAGATACATGCCAGGACCGACCTGATATGATGCGGTATGCGATATATGCGATATGATACTAAAGGTGGGTGTTCCACATTATTAAGCAGAGCACCATTTTCAAGCAATTTGGATCTTTTTGCTGCCGGAAAGAGTGAAATAGTTCCTTGGACGAGGTATGAAAACATTAGATATTTAACGAAAACTTAAGTGTGATCATTACACTATTAAGAGATTTGTGGCTGATTCAGAGGATGTACGGGTTTGTGCAGATAAAGGCACATTGAGGAAGATTTCTGCCAGATCCATGCATCGATGCAGAGAGCAGTACCATTACATAGCAGCAAACATGTTACATTATGTGCTCCGGCCGCACAGGCTCGCTGTGAGCGCATGGTCCCCTTACCTTCTGTAGCCCCAGTCCATCACTCTCCGGGTGATTCTCCTGCCTCCGCCTCTGCTTTTGGGCTCCGGCGCGCGTGTCCCCATCCCCTAGGGTGCACGCGCTGGAGCTTTAAGATTTAAAGGGCCAGTACACTCATTAGTGTAATCCACCTGTGGCTCATTTATAAATTCCTCCACCCTCCTCAGTTTCCTGCCGGATCTTTGTTGCCTTGAGCCTGAGAGAAAGCATTTCTGTTGTTACCTTGCCATGTATCAGATCTCTTGCTCTTGTGACATGACCTTGCTCCTCTGCCGACTGCCTAATGAACTCCTGGTACGTCTAGACTATGCTACTGTGCCGCCTGCCCTGACCTTCTGCTATCCAGACTACGAGTTGCCTCATCCCTTCTGTGCCTCGCATCTCCTCAGCGGCCTGTGTGGTCGAGCCGTGCCAGGGGTAGTGACCTGGGTGTTGCCTGGGTGTTGCAGAGGGCTCTGGTGAAAATCAGTGGCACATTAGACTCTGCTCCCTGGTACGGTCCGAGTCATCTGCCACACAGGTCCAGCGGATCCACATCCACCAGGGTTCCTGTCTTCAGAAACGTGAGTGTTACAAAACAGATATTTGAAGCTGCTGGTGCCTCTGGAGTCCCATTGTCATCAAGGTGTAGAGTCCTCCAGAGTCTTACAACTGTGCATAAACCTTCTATTTGGCCACCACTAACCAATCCTTACAAGCAGAAACAGCTACATTGGTCAGAAAAATACATGGACTAATTTTCAAACAGTCCTGTTCACTGATGAGTGCCGTGCAACCCTGGATGGTCCAGATGGATGGAGTAGTGGATGGTTGGTGGATGGCCACCCTGTTGCAACAAGGCTGCGATGTCAGCAAGGTGGTGGTGAAGTGATTTTTTGAGCCGGAATCATGAGAAGAAAGCTGGTCGGCGCCTTTAGGGTCAGCGAAGGTGTAAAGATGACCTCTGCAAAGAATGTGGAGTTTCTGACTGACCACTTTCTTCCCTGGTACAGAAGGAAGAACTATGCTTTCTGTAATAAAATGATCTTCATGCATGACAATGCACCATCTCATGCTGCAAAGAATACCTCTGCATCAATGGCTGCTATGGGGATAAAAGGAGAGAAAGTCATGGTGTGGCCTCCATCCTCCCCTGACCTCAGTCCTATTTGAGCATCCTCAAGCATAATATTTATGAGGGTGGGATGTATTTTACATCTAAACAGCAGCATAGGGAGGCTATTCTGACATCTTGCAAACAAATTTAAAATTGAATAGCTTTTGATTTCAGTAAATATGCTGCAAACACAACAAATTACAATTTTCAGTTCTTTATAACCTATACAGTGTTTTGAAAGTTACGGTGCGTAATCATTTGGAACAGTGCATTATCTGTTTTTTATATTTAAAAAAAATACTGTTATTATTAGGAGGTTCAATAAAATTTGAATTGTACTCTTAATAGTTGATAACATGAGAATTATGCTGACTGTTATTTGCATCAATTATTTAGGTAAATGAGAAAAATATAACTTGCATAATAATTTGTAACAGGGTGTATATGATATCACCTAAGAAGTTCCCCTCCAACCCAATACCTAGGAATTGTCTTTACCACAAAGAAATAAACCGCACACGCTCCAACATCCCCCTTGGACATGAGGATGCCAACCCAAATCTGCAACTTTAAGGTTATGGTCACATTTCCGGAATCTCTGCACAAAAAATCTCCCTCCAGACATTCCAGAGACTGCAAGCGCTGGCATAATAGATGACTATGCATTCTATGAGGTCCGCAGAAAGAATGAATAGGTTCATGTGTATGTAATCCAATATAAGAGTTTATATACAGATAATTAAATACACCCTGTTACAAATTATCATGCAAATTATATTTTTTTCATTTACCTAAATAATTTATGTAAATAACAGTCAGCATAATTCTCATGTTATCAAATATTAAAGGGGTTGTCCACCATAAAGTGATTTTAGTACATATCTGGCAGACAGTAATGTTGTGAGATTGCCATAACACTGTGGCTAGCTTTTTGTGAACTGGTATTTCCTGTTTGACTTTTTCTTTTTTGCCTACAAATGCCATAATTCCATTTTTCTCCCTCCCACACATCAGCCACCCCACCCATTGAAATATAAATGAGCTGCATCCATTCAAAAGACCTGTGGTTTTCAATCAGGATGCCTACAGCTGTTGCATTAGTTGCAAACTGATCTCTCACCCACCAAGCGATCCCTCCACCCATTGAAGCAGACAGGCTCCCTGTCATCAGCTGACTAGTGAGTCAGGTCTTGACCGCATTGCAACCTGGGAAAAATCTGAGACAACAGTCATTTTGTATGCTGTTAAAAATAAATATTGGGGTGAAGATCACAGAAGAATTGTGGGAAAACCGTCAAACACAGGTACAGACACTATATTATGAACTACACTAATTATGAGCTACAGCCCATGTAGCATATTCAAATAAAAAAAAAAAATCCTGGAATCCTGGAATTTTATTGAACAAACCTCCTAATAATACCATTATTTTTGTAAACATAAAGGCCCAGATTTATCAAACTGTGTGAGAGAAAAAATAGAGTGATTTTCCCACAGCAGCCAATCACAGCTCAGCTTTCACTTTACCAGAGCTCGTTAGCTGAGCTGTGATTGGTTGCTGTGGGAAAATCCCTCTATTTTTTCTCTCACACAGTTTTATAAATCTGGGCCAAAAAACTTACAATGCACTGTTCCAAATTATTAGGCACAATAGGGGAAATTTATCAAAACCTGTGCAGAGGAAAATTTGCCCAGTTGCCCATAGCAACCAATCAGATCGCTTCTTTCATTTCTAACAACGCCTTTGAAAAATGAAAGAAGTGATCTGATTGGTTGCTATGGGCAACTGGGCAATTTTCCTCTACACAGGTTTTGATAAATCTCCCCCAATAAGTTTCAAAACACTATCGGTTGTAAAGAACTGAAAATTGTCATTTGTTGTGCTTGCAGCATATTTACTGAAATCAAAAGCTATTTCAAAAAAACTTTTAACAACATTTTAACTTTTTAAACATTTTAACAGGTCATGCTACTTTTTAACATAGGACCTCTTATCTGTACTTTTTGGACAGTTTCTGCTTGAATTTTGTGTGCAATATGTCAGCATAGCCTCCCAGAGCTGCTGTTTGGATATAAACTGCCTCCTACCCTCATAAGGACCCTTGACGTACGCGTACGTCATGATACCCTGGTACTTAAGGACCCATGACGTACGCATACGTCATGGACAATTCCGGTCCCCGCCGGGCGGGGATCGGACCGGGATGCCTGCTGAAATGATTCAGCAGGCGTCCCGTGCAAATGCCCCATGTTGGCGATCACAAAAAACCGCAAGCAAATTCACACTTGCGAATCGCTGCGATTCCAGTGATGCGGGTCACTGGTGACCCGCTGACCCGGAGATACAAGGTGATCACCACCTGTATCTATGGGGAGGTGGCGATTTTGTCACCCCCAAGGATCGCTGCTATTGGCTGGACGATCATCCAGCCAATAGCAGCCAGCAGGGGAGGGGTTAACCGCATCCTCCTGCAGCTCCCACGGCTGGCTGGGTTCAATCAGTGGTCAGAGCTGCTGGAGGAAGACCGGGACCCCCCCCCCCCTCTGCTGAGATTGGAGCCCCCACAGAAGAAAAGAAGCCCCCCCCCATAGATCAGGGAAAGAATACAGCCCAGGGAAAGGTAGGTTAAAAAGTGAAATAAAAGTTTAACCCCTTAAGGACCAAGGACGTACCGGTACGTCCTTGGTCCTGCTCTTCTGATATAACGCGGGGTTACACAGTAACCCCGCGTCATATCATGGCGGGCCCGGCGTCATAGTGAAGCCGGGACCCGCCTCTAATAGCGCGCAGTGCCGATCGCGGCGCCGCGCGCTATTAACCCTTTAGCCGCGCGCTCAAAGCTGAGCCGCGCGGCTAAAAGTGAAAGTGAAAGTTCCCGGCTAGCTCAGTCGGGCTGTTCGGGATAGCCGCGGCTAATCGCGGCATCCCGAACAGCTGACAGGACAGCGGGAGGGCCCCTTCCTGCCTCCTCGCTGTCCGATCGCCGAATGACTGCTCAGTGCCTGAGATCCAGGCATGAGCAGTCATCCGGCAGAATCGTTGATCACTGGTTTCTTATGAGAAACCAGTGATCAACATAGAAGATCAGTGTGTGCAGTGTTATAGGTCCCTATGGGACCTATAACACTGCAAAAAAAAAGTGGAAAAAAAAAGTGAATAAAGATCATTTAACTCCTCCCCTATTAAAAGTTTGAATCACCCCCCTTTTCCAATAAAAAAAAAAACACAGTGTAAATAAAAATAAAAATAAACATATGTGGTATCACCGCGTGCATAAATGTCCGAATTATAAAAATATATCATTAATTAAACCGCTCGGTCAATGGCGTGCGCGCAAAAAAATTCCAAAGTCCAAAATAGTGCATTTTTGGTCACTTTTTATATCATTTAAAAATGAATAAAAAGTGATCAATAAGTCCTATCAATGCAAAAATGGTACCGTTAAAAACTTCAGATCACGGCGCAAAAAATGAGCGCTCATACCGCCCCATACACGGAAAAATAAAAAAGTTATAGGGGTCAGAAGATGACAATTTTAAACGTATTAATTTTCCTGCATGTAGTTATGATTTTTTCCAGAAGTCCGACAAAATCAAACCTAAATAAGTAGGGTATCATTTTAATCGTATGGACCTACAGAATACATATCAGGTGTCATTTTTACCGAAAAATGTACTACGTAGAAACGCAAGCCCCCAAAAATTACAAAACAGCATTTTTTTTTCAATTTTGTCGCACAATGATTTTTTTTCCCGCTTCACCATAGATTTTTGGGCAAAATGACTGATGTCATTACAAAGTAGAATTGGTGGCGCAAACAATAAGTCATCATATGGATTTTTAGGTGTAAATTTGAAAGAGTTATGATTTTTTAAAGGCAAGGAGCAAAAAACGAAAATGCAAAAACGGAAAAACCTCCGGTCCTTAAGGGGTTAAAAAAGTTCTAAAAAATCCCCCCGACCCCCTAATAGGTCCCCAAGGGTCCGCTGCAATTTTTCAGTGTGACCAGGGCCCTATTAGGGGTTCAGGGCGCTGCATTTGGCCCCCCATTTTTTTTTGGGCTTAGCGCTTCCCCCCCCCATACAGTTTATAGTTACACCAATCACACAGAGTACATACTCCCCCCCCCCCATGACACCGCCACCCCACCACCACCCCCCGCCACCGTAGAAAAGGCGATGGCTCGCCAGGCATTTTCGGCAGCGGAGTCCCCTGTACGGCGGCGGAGATGCCGCCAGGCGAAGGCCACGCACCCCTCATGATA
This sequence comes from Hyla sarda, assembly GCF_029499605.1. Taxonomy (NCBI): domain Eukaryota; kingdom Metazoa; phylum Chordata; class Amphibia; order Anura; family Hylidae; genus Hyla; species Hyla sarda. The sequence goes on along the minus strand of NC_079191.1, from coordinate 248,793,086 downwards.
GTGGCCCAGTGGCCGGCACTAGTACAAGCGACAATGCCGCTGGTACTAGGAGTCCGACCCCCCAGACAAGTTTACCGGAGCCCCCTTCCGGTGAACCTGTCTGGAGACCCCCAGAGGGTTATCAGCCACGGGTTCTGGAGTTTGTTGGCGACTCCGGAATCCGGATTGACACGGCCGGCTTCACTGAAATTGACTATTTCAGTTATTTTTTCAGTGACGGCCTGGTCAATCTAATGGTGGAGCAGACGAATCTGTACGCCAGGCAGTTCATCGCCTACCACCCACATTCTTTTTTGGCCAGGCCCAATGAATGGCGCGCCATTGATGCAGCAGAGATGAGGACATTTTGGGGCCTCTTGCTGCATATGGGCCTGGACAAAAAGCCAATTGTCAGGCACTACTGGAGCGGGGACGTCCTATACAAGACCCCACTTTACAGTATGGCCATGGCACGGAAGCGGTTCGAGGCCATTCGGAAATGCCTTCATTATGCAGATAATGAGGCATGTCCACCCCGAAGTGATCCCGCCCATGACCGGCTTTACAAAGTGAGGCCGGTCATCGATCACTTTGGGGCCAAATTTTTGGAGGCTTACGTACCGCTCAGGGACCTCTCGGTTGATGAGTCTCTTATCAGTTTTAAGGGGAGACTCATCTTCCACCAGTATATTCCCTCGAAGCGGGCGCGATATGGCGTGAAGCTCTATACACTTTGTGAGAGTACCTCCAAGTACACTTACAAGTTTAGAGTGTAAGAGGGACGAGATTCCCGTATTGAACCCCCAGATTGTTCCCCCACTCTGGGTGTTAGTGGGAAACTCGTTTGGGAGCTTGTGCACCCATTGCTGGATAAGGGTTACCACGTGTACGTGGATAACTTTTATACCAGCATCCCTCTCTTCACATCCCTTGCCGCCAGATCGACGTTCGCTTGTAGGACCGTGCGGAAAAACCAGAGAGGCCTCCCTCTAAATTTTCTGCAGACACCTATTCCCAAGGGTGAGTCCCGTGGCCTTGCCCATGAAAACCTGTTGTTGGTCAAGTATAAGGATAAGAGGGATGTCCTTATGCTGACCACTATTCATGGCAACGGCAGCTCACCTGTCCCTGTGCGAGGTACCACAACAACGGTCCTCAAGCCCAATTGTATTCTGGACTACAATCGGTATATGGGGGGAGTTGATCTTTCTGATCAAGTCCTCAAGCCATACATGGCCATGCGCAAAACACGGGTATTGTACAAAAAAGTTGCGGTCTTCATGGTACAGGTTGCCATGTACAACGCTTTTGTAATTTCCCAGCACGCTGGCAACACAGGGACATTCCTCCAGTTCCAAGAAGAAGTCCTAAAGGTCCTGATCTTTGGCGACCGGGAAAGAGCAAGCCGGACTTCCCAAGGAACTGGAGTAATAGGTGCCAGGATCGTCCCAGGCCAACACTTTCCAGGTGAAGTCCCCCACACTGGAAAGAAGGGACGAACCCAGAAAAGATGCAGAGTGTGTTACAAGAGGGGGAGAAGGAAGGATACCACCACTCAATGTGACACTTGCCCCGATCATCCGGGCCTCTGCATGAAGGATTGCTTCAGGGAGTATCACACTTCCATGGAGTACTAAATTTTCCCTTCTCATTTAAATTTTCCATAATTTGACCCCAATGTACCAAGTCCAGAGTACATTCCAAGTTGTAACCCCATAAACCACTAAATTGCCCAAAATAATGTTTCATCTGAAAAAAAAAATTATAAGACCTCTGGGGGTATTTTTTTACAAAAAAATGGGTCATGGGTCACTGAGTCACTTTCATCGGGGACTTTTTATGTTGCCTCAAACGGTCACACACATCACATTCCCAGAATGATGATTCAGAGCACAGGGTTTGGGGTGGGCATATTTTTTAGTTTTGGCTATGCTCTGGGTCATCATTCTGGGAACATAATTTATAATTTTCTGTCCCACTGTACCCCATTTTAGTTATTTAGTGTACCCCAGTTATTTACCCCATGTAATGCCCCTTGAGGGGGGTCATACTGTTCTGACTCCATAGGAGAAAGCCAAAGCTCAAGGACCCTGAATGATCTCCGGCACCTCTGAGACCGGTGTGCATGCTGTTTACGCCAAGATATGAGGTATGTCCTTACTCCTAAGAAATGTATTTACACATTTACAATGAAATTTTTTCCTTTTACCACTTGTGAAAATGAAAAATTTGGGGTAACCCCAGCATTTTAGTGTAAAAAAATCAAATTTTTAAGGCTTAAGGCTCACTGTACCCCTTGTTACATTCCTTGAGGGGTGTAGTTTCTAAAATAGTATGCCATGTGTTTTTTTTTTTGCTGTCCTGGCACCATAGCGGCTTCCGAAATTCGATATGCCCCCCCCCCCCATTTCTGCAAAATTTGCAAGTGTGACTCCTTCTCTTCTGAGCATTGTAGTCCGCCCGCAGTGCACTTGACGTCCACACATTTCTCTTATTACCCCTTGTAAAAATGTTAAATTTTGGGAAAAAACAGCATTTTAGTGGAAAATAAGAATAAAAAAACATTTACACATCCAAAGTCGTCAAACACCTGTGGGGTGTTAAGGCTCACTGTACCCCTTGTTACGTTCCTTGAGGGGTGTAGTTTCCAAAATAGAATGCCATGTGTTTTTTTTTTTTGCTGTCCTGGCACCATATGGGCTTCCTAAATGGGAACTCCCCCCAAAAAAACATTTCAGCAAAATTTACTTTGCAAAAGCCAAATGTGACTCCTTCTCATCTGAGCATTGTAGTACGCCAACAGAGCACTTGACGTGCACATATGAGGTATTTCCATACTCAGAAGAGATGGGGTTACAAATTTTGGGGGTCATTTTCTCCTATTACCCCTTGTAAAAATTTTAATTTAGGGGGAAAACCAGCATTTTAGGGAAAAAATAATAATAATAATTTACACGCCCAACTTTAACGAAAAGTCGTCAAACACCTGTGGGGTGTTAAGGCTCACTGTACCCCTTGTTACGTTCCTTGAGGGATGTAGCTTCCAAAATAGTATGCCATGTGTTTTTTTTTTTTTTTTTGCTGTCCTGGCACCATAGGGACTTCCTAAATGGGACATGCCCCCAAAAAACCATTTCAGCAAAATTTACTTTGCAAAAGCCAAATGTGACTCCTTCTCTTCTGAGCATTGTAGTGCACCAACAGAGCACTTGTCGTGCACATATGAGGTATTTCCTCATACTCAGAAGAGATGGGGTAACAAATTTTGGGGGGCATTCTTTCCTATTAACCCTTGTAAAAAATAAAAATTTGGGGGAAAACTAGCATTTTAGTGGAAAAAAAATCATTTACACATCCAACTTTAACAAAAAGTTGTGAAACACCTGTGGGGTGTTAAGACTCACTGGACCCCTTGTTACGTGCCTTGAGGGGTCTAGTTTCCAAAATGGTATGCCATGTGTTATGGTATGCTGCTGCGCCCGCCGAACACTTAACATACACATATGTGGTATTATCTTACTCGAGAGAAATTGGGTTACACATTTTAGGAAGATTTCTCTCCTTTTACCCCTTATAAAAATTCAAAAACTGGGTCTACAAGAACATGCCAGTTTAAAAAATGAAGATTTTGAATTTTCTCCTTCACTTTGCTGCTATTCCTGTGAAGCACCTAAAGGGTTAACAGACCTTTTGAATATCATTTTGAATACTTTGAGGGGTGTAGTTTTTATAATAGGGTAATTTGTGGGGGTTTTCTAATATGAAGGCCCCTCAAATCCACTTCAAAACTGAACTGGTCCATGAAAAAATTCGATTTTGAAAATTTTGTGAAAATTGCTGCTATACTTTGAAGCCCTCTGATGTCTTCCAAAAGTAAAAACATGTCAACTTTATGATGCATTCATAAAGTAGACATGTTGTATATGTGAATCAATATATAATTTATTTGGAATATTCATTTTCCTTATAAGCAGAGAGCTTCAAAGTTTAAAAAAATGCAACATTTTTTAATTTTTTTCATCAAATTTTGGAATTTTTCACCAAGAAATTATGCAAGTATCGACAAAATGTTACGAAAAAACAATCTCGGAATCAGAATGAAAGGTTAAAGCATCCCAGAGTTATTAATGTTTAAAGTGACAGTGGTCAGATGTGCAAAAAATGGCCGTGTCCTACAGTGAAAATTGGCTGGGTCCTTAAGGGGTTGAAGGTTCTCAATAGGACTGAGGTCAAGGGAGGAAGGAGGCACACCATGACTTTCTCTCCTTTTATCCCCATAGCAGCCAATGATGCAGAGGTATTCTTCGCAGCATGAGATGGTGCATTGTCATGGATGAAGATGATTTTATTATGGAAAGCATAGTTCTTCCTTCTGTACCAGGGAAGAAAGTGGTCAGTCAGAAACTCCTTATACTTTGCAGAGATCATCTTTACACCTTCGGGGACCCTAATGGGGCCGCCAGCTCTCTTCCCATGATTCCGGCCAAAAACATGACTCCACCACCACCTTGCTGATGTTGCAGTCTTGTTAGAACAGGGTGACCATCCACCAACCATCCACTACTTCATCCATCTGGACCATTCAGGATTGCACGGCACTTAACAGTGAACAGGACTGTTCGAAAATTAGTCTTCATGTATTTTTCTGCACAATGCAGCCGTTTCTGCTTGTAAGCATTGGTTAGTGGTGGCCAAATAGAAGGTTTATGCACAGTTGCAAGACTCTGGAGGACTCTACATCTTGATGTCTGTGGGACTCCAGAGGCACCAGCAGCTTCAAATATCTGTTTGCTGATATGTAATAGTATTTTAGCAGCTGCTCTTTTGAGCCGAAGCAGAGATCTGGCAGAAATCTTCCTCAATGTGCCTTTATCTGCACAAACCTCTCTGTGGTCTGAATCAGCCACAAATCTATTAATAGACCGACGATCACACTTTAGTTTTTGTGAAATATCTAATGTTTTCATACTTAATTCAAGGCATTGAACTATTTCACTCTTTTCGGCAGCAGAGAGATCCTTTTCTTCCCCATATTGCTTGAAAATGGTGCTCTGCTTAATAGTGTGGAGCACCCACCTTTAGTAGTTTTTCCTTAAATTGGGCTCACCTGCCAATCTAATTATCACAGGTGTCCGAGATTATTTTCAGTGATCAAAAGAGCCCTGAGACACAATGCCATCCATGAGTTAAACTGAAAAACAAAATATTTAATCTTTGTGACACTTAAAGGGGTACTCCGGTGGTTAATTTTTTTTACTATATGGCATCTTCTTTGTAAGTTTAGTTTTTTTGCAATATACATGTGTTATATATTTTGGCAGCATGTGTATGTTTTTCTTACCTGTTTGTATGGCAGGAAGTTCTGTAGTTCAGAGTGTTTTCTTTTACTGTTGTCCACAATGTCGCCCATGTTCTGAGTCAGCTGTGGACATAGCTTTTTTTTCTCTGTCTGCATGAGAGAAATAAGCCACAGCCCCTCATCTCCCCCCTCCCAAGGTCTGCATGAGAAGCCTGAGTACACAGCTCCTTACCTCCCCTCTCCCTGCTCTGTCTTCTGAGGACGCAGGTCTGCACATGAGAAGGAAAAAAGAGAAGATAAGTGTTATCAGAAGGGGAGGATGACAAGGTGCATGGGCTAGAGATGTATGGACTGCAGGGGCTGGGGAATAAATCTCATATTGGGGATGATCTCTATATGTTAAGGGGGGGAGACTCCTGAATGACACATGCTGGGAGTTGTAGTCTCTGTTATGTGTGTGTATGCTAGTGTTTCCAAACCAGTGTACCTCCAGCTGTTGCAAAACTACAACTCCCAGCATGCCCTGACAGACTTTGGGCATGCTGGGAGTTATAGATTTGCAACAGCTGGAGGCACACTGGTTTGGAAACACTGTTCTAGCCTATTCAGCATACACATCATGTTACACCAGTGTTTCCCAACCAGTCTGCCTCCAGCTGTTGCAAAACTACAAAGGCTTTCAGGGCATGCTGGGAGTTGTAGTTTTGCAACACCTGAAGGCACACTGGTTGGGAAACACTGGTGTATGCCCTACAGAGGTGTAGTGAACTACAACCCCCAGGAGACAACAGAGGCAGCATGCTGGTGTTATACCACAGACTGAAGACTCCTGAATGACACATGCTGGGAGCTGTAGTCCGTTTTGTGTGTGCATGACAGTGTATCCCAACCAGGGTTCATTTATATTAGTGTGCTGTGTATAAGGGGGCTGACCCGGGAAAATAGTAGGATGGGTAAAGGGCGGAACAAACAAACAAAAAAACAAAAAAAGGAGCCGCCCCAAACCAGCAAGGCACGTGGCATGCTGGGATTTGTAGTTTTCAGCACAGCAAGAAACAGGAAATAGAAGCAAAGATAGAAAAACAAAGTGGGGGATAAAAAGACAACAAAGAACGGAAATAAAGTAGTCAAAACAACAAGAATAGAAATGAAACAAAACAAATAGGGTAAGTCAAAAACGGAAAAACACGTTGACCACCGGAGTACCTCTTTAATATTAACTAATATTTAGACAGCAGTACAAAAAGTGGAACAACAACATTCATTTCTAAAATGTGACCTAAGAAAGACAGCAGAAGACAGCAATGTTTATTTACATAGATATGAACAGCATGAATTTGAAAAGGAAAACCCCTTCATCATCTACAGTAGGTAAAATTTGGCTCTTCAGGTCCTGATCAGCTGAGTGGACGGTGGGAGGGCCCTTACCTGCCTCCTCGCTGTCCGATCGGTGCTCTGATGTCCCTTGCCAGCCATGGCAGGCTAGAGCAGCAAAGCAGCGATAACTGATCTATGCTGAGCCAAAGCTCTTTTTTTGCGACTGTCACATTTGATTAACCTCTTAAGGACCCATGACGTACGCGTACGTCATGAATCCGCTCCCGATCTATAACGCGGGGCCACGGGTTCGGGCCCGGTTGTTAGAGGCCAGGACCCGTGGCTAATAACGTGTGGCATTGATCGCGGTGTCGCGCGCTATTAACCCTTTAGACACAGCGTTCAAAGTTAAAGCCGCGTCTAAAGTGAAAGTAAAACCATGCCAGTTAGCTCAGGGCCAGATGTTAGCTGCAAGTCAATAGGGAACTGTAAAATGCCAAATCCACTTGGCGTTTTTCAGTTTGGCGTTTTTTTTTATCCTTTTGGTGTTTTGGGCTCCTTGGTAGTTTTTAAAAAACTTCCTCTTGTCGAGACTTTGGTGTTTTACTGGGAAAATCTTGGCTTTTTCCTCCCATAGAGGTCTATGGGAGAGAAAAAACGCCAAGAAAAATGCTGTGTTGGTTTCAACTTTGGCGTTTTTTCAGGTGGTTTTTATTCTCTTTTGGACTTCAGTGAACCAAAAAAGTGATGGAGATACCTTTTTTATTAAAATTTCGTAGTGTACCATTAAAAAATAAAAATATAAAATACAGTAGTGATGGAAAAAATTTGTATTTAACGACATTTTTCTTTTTTATAACAAAATTTTAAGAAATTTTTAAACAGGGATCAAGGGCACTAAAAATGTAGGGTAGGGCACTAAAAATGCAGCCGACAATAATAAAAATGTAGTGTGTGTGTGTTTTGTTTTTTTTAATTTTTTTTAGGTAGTACTACTACTCCCAGCATGGAACACCATGTTCTATGATGGGAGTAGTAGTTACCTGTACTAATTGAAAGATCGCCGGGGTCTCTTGCGATCCTCCTGTATAATGTATAGTTGCGCCGCTCTTCTACGGTCCCCTGCACTGCCGTGTATATATACCTATTCATATTTCCCGCAGAGAGCTGTGATTGGCCAGATGGTTCCAGCCAATCACAACTCTGTGGGAAACATGAATATGTGTATATATACGTCAGTGCAGGGGACAGGAGGAGGACAGCAGGTGTCAGAAGTTACACTCGCTGCGATCTGTCTATTAATGCAGGTACTACAGCTCCCAGCATGGAGCAGCGTGTGCTCCATGTTGGGAGCAGTAGTACCTGCAGTTAAGGACAGATCACAGTGGATGTCACTCCTCCTGACACCCGCTGTAATCCTCCTGATGTGACTGTCGGGATCAGCTGTACCCACAGCTACAGAGCCGGGAGAACAGCTCATGCTGAGCAGTAGCTATACATCGTATATCTACTGCCCAGCAAGAACTTACAGTGAGCCTGCAATGTATATACAGTATACACATTGCTGGCTCACTTAACCCCTTGCTGAGCTGTGCGCTAAGCCAGCCCGGGAAGGAAAGGGTTAACTTATACTGCTGGACAGTGTAGGTTAACCCTTTGGGCGGTATGCACTATATACAGCTATCTATAGATAGCTGTATATAGTGTATACAGAAGATGAAGAAGTCCCCTTACCTCCCTCCAGTCCCCGTGGGTCCATGTAGCTCCACCCCCCCTAGTGATGACGTCATTAGGGGTGGAGCTACAGATGGGATCCAGACTGGTAAGGGTATAAGGCTCCATTAACATTGTCCATTGTGAATGATGTGAACAGACCCTTCTGGCAGTGTCTACCCAGACAGGGAGACTCCAGCTGTTGCTAAACTACAACTCCCAGCATGCCCAGAGAGCCAAAGGCTGTCTGGGCATGCTGGGAGTTGTAGTTTTGCACCAATTGGAGGCTCCCTGTTTGGGAAGACATTGCATTATGGGTGCTCTCCCCTGTGGAGAGCACAAAAAATGTCCTAACCCATTTTTTGGCGTTTTTTTGTGTTTTTTTTTTTTACTTTTCAGATCAGTGTATGCAGAGGATTACGGTGAATTCGATTGATTACAACGGATTAACTCGATTTTTTTAACTTGAATAAAATGGTTAACAAGGGCTGTTGGAAAGTCTTTTTTAAAATAAAAGAATTTTTCCAATGTGTTGTGTTTTGTTTTTTTATTGAATTTTCAGGCTTAGTAATGGAGGCTGTCTAATAGACGGAATCCATTACTAAGCCGGGGTTTAGCGTTAGCCCCAAAAACAGCTAGCGCTAACCCCCAATTATTACCCCGGTACCAAGAGGCCCGGTACTAAGAGACGGTACCAACAGGCCCGGAGCTCCTGGGCCTAGGCGGTAACAGGCTGGCGTTATTTAGGCTGGGGGGGGGGCTAGTAACAATGGTTCTCACCCACCCTGGTAATGTCAGGCTGTTTCTGCTTTGTTGGTATCTGGCTGATACTGAATATACAGAGAACCCTATGCATTTTTTTTTTCATAAATAAAGTAAAAAAAACGCATAAGGTTCCCCATATTTTCAGTATCAGCCAGATACCAACCAAGCAGCAACAGCCTGACGTTACTAGAGTGGGCGAGGACCATTGTTACTGGCCCTCCTCAGCCTAAATAACGCCAGCCTGTTACCGCCTAGGCCCAGGAGCGCCATTTTTGACACTCCGGGCCTGTTGGTACCGGCTCTTCCCGACACCTCTGTGGCGGTGGGTACCGCGGTAATAATTGGGGGTTAGCGCTAGCTGTTTTTGGGGCTAACGCTAAACCCCGCGAAAAATGTTGCTTAGCGTCTACAGTACCTACTGTTCGTTGAGTGAGCTTTATTCTCTCTATACTTGTACACAGCCTTTGAGTTTCTCACCTGCAGACCGCTTTGTATCTTCCCTCCAAGGTTCCCCCCCTCCACTATATAATCAGGTATGTCAAACCCATCCCCCTCATTGCTGCTCTAGGGCAATTGTGCTGCAGTATTTATCAATTCTCCTTGGGGAAAGCTATTTGTGTAGATTGTTATTTTTTTTGTGTGTGTTCTTGGCATCTTTGCTCAAAAGTTAATCTTTTGGCATACAGCCTGTGATAAATTTGGGGCAAATAAAATCTCTGCCAGTCACAGCTTTTGGTGCGAGTGTTCCGGGCTTACTTGGGTTTGCGACTTTTATATGTCCTTTGTGCTTGAAATTTGTTCCAAAAGTCACAAATAATGAATTTGTTATTACTGTACTTCCCTGACTAAATAATCAACTGAAATAGAAGACTTTTGTTTCTGATCTATTGGGTTTGTCCCACAGAAAGAATCACAAAGCGCAAAAGTGACTGCATCTAACAATTGCAACAAAAGTAAACAAAAAAAAAAACAACCAGCTTAATAAATTCCTCCAAGTGTGTGGGCCCAACCTAACACTGAGCGACCAGAAACTTCTGTTGTTTTATCTTTGAGCAGCAGCGAAAATGATAAGAAAGTCTTTATAGATAATAAGGAAGACTTTATAGAAAGTGGCTTCATTTTTGCATTCGGGAAACAAATCAACAATAAACATATTTAGTGCAAAGGTTGATAAGCTATAAGGGCTGATTAAAAATAAAATATAGAACCACATATAACAAGTGGGCTTCAGTAATAAATGGTTACTTCTGGATAACCACAAGGGCACAATTGACTTTTTTAGTAACCTCAGAATTATAAAGGGCAGCAGAATCAGTTGGCGCAATATAAATATTACTACAAGGCCACTTTAAGGCTATACAGTAAAATCTTCCTTGGTGGACACCTCCTAATAGGGGATAACTCCCAATAGCAGACAGTTTTTAATTCCCCGGCAGAGTCCCATAAGACTTAATGTATTTTGCACCCTCCAAATAGGGAACACTACCAATAGTGGAAGCGGACACACATCATAGGGGGTCAAAACACTTCCAAAAAGGGGACAAAACACTCCAAATAGGGGGCAAAACACACCCAATAGGGGACAACGAGGCTTATGTGCCAGCCCTACCTTGTACACAGGGCTGCCGTCAGGGGGGTACAGCCAATACATCAGTAAGGGGCCCTTGCCCCCGCTGTACCCCACTGCAGCTCTAGCACAAATGCAGAAGACCACTTTTTAATCAGTGATCTCCTGTTCCTGTACGTCTGCGGGCCACATCATTCGCCCCCCTCCCCCCCATGCCACTTTATTCCCCCTGACCAAATCTTCCCCCCCTTTTTTACACCCCAAGTCGCATCATTACCCCTTTATTACCCTTTCTGCAATTTAATCACCCCCTCTTTACCACCCCCTGTGCTATTTCATCCCACCTGTGACTTTTCTTCTCCGATTATCCCCCTGTGCCAAATCATCCCCCCTCTGGCACAGATAGGATCAAGGGGAAATTATGTGACACAGGGGGTAGGGGAGTTATGATTTGGCACAGGGGGGAATAAAGTGGCATAGGGTAAAAATGGGGGATGAAATGGTACAGGGGGTTAATAAAGGGTGATTAAATGGCACTGGGAGATGCTACTGTAATATTGCTTTTTGTCATGTTTTTTAGGTAATTTTAATATTCGGTCATTCAGAAAGATATTTGAGCCCTTCTTCCCAATAGGGGACATCTCTCAATAGCGGTCATTTTTTTATTCACCTTGAGTGTCCGCTTTTCTGAGATTCTACTGTATAACACAGCTTCAAAGCAACAGAAGAAGCCTAGAATTTATACAGTGAGCCAGTGTGCTCTTTACTCCACTTTTGCCAAGTGCTTTTCCATCTCTTTATCAGCAGATGGCGCCAAGACGCTGCGTATTACAAGCCAAGGTATAGGAATTAGGTTCTGTTCCCACTAAGATCATGGATTCCATTACAGATAGGACAGATGTGATTTGAAATTCACTTCATGACAGACTGGATCAACTTTGCTCTGCCCTTCATTGCAAATTGCTCCCCGCCTCTCCCATAGAACTGTATGGGGAGTGGGGGTAACTGGCGCTAATGCGGGGGCCCCGTTCAGGAGATCTCGGGGGGTCCCAGAGGTCGGACCCTCCGCAATCAAACACTTATCCCCTATCCTGTGGATAGGGGATAAGTGTTATAACGCTGCAGTTATCCGTTAAGGTCTCACAGATCAATAAGGACCTTTTTGTGGTAGGACAATAAAGTGGGTCTAGAACACGACTAGATTTCTGTTTCAGCTATCTTTACTCCACTTATCTCTTCTATCGCTATGCCTAAGTACACTTCTCTTTAGATAACGAAATGGTTCTGCCCTGTCAGCTCTATATTCCAAGGCGTAGTGCAGCCTTCTGAGCCCACAACACACATGTGTATGGAACTATAAGAGAACCAGGCCGCCATTACACCCTCCCAACTAAGCCCCTCACAGCACTCTACACTACAGCTCCATCTCCGTCAGCAAAATGTCGGGAGTAGGGGCCACTTTGCAAGTCAAGCATGATGGCATCAGTGGTAAACTTAGGTGCAAACTTTCTTCCCATGCAAGTTTGTGTCCGCTCCTCTCCTCAGCTCTCCTAAGGTAGAGCTGGGGGGAGGGCAGAGCAAAGACAGAGCAGGGGCAGAGAGGAAGTACACGCCTCCTTCATCTCCCCTCCCACAGCTCCACCTGCGTTCCGTGAACGCAGGTTTGCACGGGCAGAGCAGGGGGGGAGAGGAGGTACACATGACTTCCTCATCTCCCCTCCCTCAGCTCCGCCTGGTTCTCTAAACAAACTGAATGCAGGTTTGCAACGGGCTGCAAGAGGGAGGACAAACTGCATGGGCTGGGGCTGATTTCTATTAGTGGACAAACTGCACAGGCTGAAGCTGATTTCTATGTGTGAAGGGGAATGACATACCGTATTTATCAGCGTATAACACGCATTTTTTAGGCTAAAATTTTTAGCCCAAAGTCTATCTGCATGTCATACGCCGATAAACTGTTTCTGGCTCCGCAGAAGCCACTGCAGTTCAATGATTTAAAGCGGGCACTTTAAATCATTAAACTGCTGTGGCTTCTGCGGGGCCAGAGTCCTGCCACTGATGCCCGATTCCCTCCCCATCCCCGGTTTTATAGTTGCCTGTCCTGGGGATTACGTTCCTTCAGGCTGTTACGCCGAGCGCTCCGGGTCCCCGCTCCTCCCCGGAGCGCTCGCTACACTCTTCTCACTGCAGCGCTCCGGTCGGATCCACTGACCCGGGGCGCTGCGATACCGCCTCCAGCCGGGATGCGATTCGCGATGCGGGTAGCGCCCGCTCGCGATGCGCACCCCGGCTCCCGTACCTGACTCGCTCCCCGTCAGTCCTGTCCCGGCGCGCGCGGCCCCGCTCCCTAGGGCGCGCGCGCGCCGGGTCTTTGCGATTTAAAGGGCCACTGCGCCGCTGATTGGCGCAGTGGTTCCAATTAGTGTTATCACCTGTGCACTTCCCTATATCACCTCACTTCCCCTGCACTTCCTTGCCGGATCTTGTTGCCATCGTGCCAGTGAAAGCGTTTCCTTGTGTGTTCCTAGCCTGTGTTCCAGACCTCCTGCCGTTGCCCCTGACTACGATCCTTGCTGCCTGCCCCGACCTTCTGCTACGTCCGACCTTGCTTCTGTCTACTCCCTTGTACCGCGCCTATCTTCAGCAGCCAGAGAGGTTGAGCCGTTGCTAGTGGATACGACCTGGTCACTACCGCCGCAGCAAGACCATCCCGCTTTGCGGCGGGCTCTGGTGAAAACCAGTAGTGACTTAGAACCGATCCACTAGCACGGTCCACGCCAATCCCTCTCTGGCACAGAGGATCCACTACCTGCCAGCCGGCATCGTGACAGTAGATCCGGCCATGGATCCCGCTGAAGTTCCTCTGCCAGTTGTCGCTGACCTCACCACGGTGGTCGCCCAGCAGTCACAACAGATAGCGCAACAAGGCCAACAGCTGTCTCAACTGACCGTCATGCTACAGCAGTTTCTACCACAGCTTCAGCAATCATCTCCTCCGCCAGCTCCTGCACCTCCTCCGCAGCGAGTGGCCGCTTCTGGTCTACGCCTATCCTTGCCGGATAAATTTGATGGGGACTCTAAATTTTGCCGTGGCTTCCTTTCCCAATGTTCATTGCACTTGGAGATGATGTCGGACCAGTTTCCCACTGAAAGGTCTAAGGTGGCTTTCGTAGTCAGCCTTCTGTCTGGAAAAGCCCTGTCTTGGGCCACACCGCTCTGGGACCGCAATGACCCCGTCACTGCCTCTGTACACTCCTTCTTCTCGGAAATTCGAAGTGTCTTTGAGGAACCTGCCCGAGCCTCTTCTGCTGAGACTGCCCTGTTGAACCTGGTCCAGGGTAATTCTTCCGTTGGCGAGTATGCCGTACAATTCCGTACTCTTGCTTCAGAATTATCCTGGAATAATGAGGCCCTCTGCGCGACCTTTAAAAAAGGCCTATCCAGCAACATTAAAGATGTTCTGGCCGCACGAGAAATCCCTGCTAATCTACATGAACTCATTCACCTAGCCACTCGCATTGACATGCGTTTTTCCGAAAGGCGTCAGGAGCTCCGCCAGGATATGGACTCTGTTCGCACGAGGCGTTTCTTCTCCCCGGCTCCTCTCTCCTCTGGTCCCCTGCAATCTGTTCCTGTGCCTCCCGCCGTGGAGGCTATGCAGGTCGACCGGTCTCGCCTGACACCTCAAGAGAGGACACGACGCCGCATGGAGAATCTCTGCCTGTACTGTGCTAGTACCGAACACTTCCTGAAGGATTGTCCTATCCGTCCTCCCCGCCTGGAAAGACGTACGCTGACTCCGCACAAAGGTGAGACAGTCCTTGATGTCTACTCTGCTTCTCCACGTCTTACTGTGCCTGTGCGGATATCTGCCTCTGCCTTCTCCTTCTCTACTGTGGCCTTCTTGGACTCCGGATCTGCAGGAAATTTTATTTTGGCCTCTCTCGTCAACAGGTTCAACATCCCGGTGACCAGTCTCGCCAGACCCCTCTACATCAATTGTGTAAATAATGAAAGATTGGACTGTACCATACGTTTCCGCACGGAGCCCCTCATAATGTGCATCGGATCTCATCACGAGAGGATTGAACTTTTGGTCCTCCCCAATTGCACTTCTGAAATTCTCCTTGGACTTCCCTGGCTTCAACTTCATTCCCCAACCCTGGATTGGTCCTCTGGGGAGATCAAGAGTTGGGGGCCCTCTTGTTCCAAGGACTGCCTAAAACCGGTTCCCAGTAACCCTTGCCGTGACTCTGTGGTTCCTCCTGTAACCGGTCTCCCCAAGGCCTATATGGACTTTGCGGATGTTTTTTGCAAAAAACAAGCTGAGACTCTACCTCCTCACAGGCCTTATGATTGTCCTATCGACCTCCTCCCGGGCACTACTCCACCCCGGGGCAGAATCTATCCTCTGTCCGTCCCAGAGACTCTTGCCATGTCTGAATACGTCCAGGAAAATTTAAAAAAGGGCTTTATCCGTAAATCCTCCTCTCCTGCCGGAGCCGGATTTTTCTTTGTGTCTAAAAAAGATGGCTCCCTACGTCCTTGCATTGACTACCGCGGTCTTAATAAAATCACGGTTAAGAACCGCTACCCCCTACCCCTCATCTCTGAACTCTTTGATCGCCTCCAAGGTGCCCATATCTTTACCAAACTGGACTTAAGAGGTGCTTATAATCTCATCCGCATCAGAGAGGGGGATGAATGGAAAACGGCATTTAACACCAGAGATGGACACTTTGAGTATCTGGTCATGCCCTTTGGCCTGTGCAACGCCCCTGCCGTCTTCCAAGACTTTGTTAATGAAATTTTTCGTGATCTCCTATACTCCTGTGTTGTTGTATATCTAGACGATATCCTGATTTTTTCTGCCAATCTAGAAGAACACCGCCAGCATGTCCGTATGGTTCTTCAGAGACTTCGTGACAATCAACTCTATGCCAAAATAGAGAAATGTCTGTTTGAATGCCAATCTCTTCCTTTCCTAGGATACTTGGTCTCTGGCCAGGGACTACAAATGGATCCAGACAAACTCTCTGCCGTCTTAGATTGGCCACGCCCCTCCGGACTCCGTGCCATCCAACGTTTTTTGGGGTTCGCCAATTATTACAGGCAATTTATTCCACATTTTTCTACCATTGTGGCTCCTATCGTGGCTTTAACCAAAAAAAATGCCGATCCCAAGTCTTGGCCTCCTCAAGCGGAAGACGCCTTTAAACGGCTCAAGTCTGCCTTTTCTTCGGCTCCCGTGCTCTCCAGACCTGACCCATCTAAACCCTTCCTATTGGAGGTTGATGCCTCCTCAGTGGGAGCTGGAGCTGTCCTTCTACAAAAAAATTCTTCCGGGCATGCTGTTACTTGTGGGTTTTTTTCTAGGACCTTCTCTCCGGCGGAGAGGAACTACTCCATCGGGGATCGAGAGCTTCTAGCCATTAAATTAGCACTTGAGGAATGGAGGCATCTGCTGGAGGGATCAAGATTTCCAGTTATTATTTACACCGATCACAAAAACCTCTCCTACCTCCAGTCTGCCCAACGGCTGAATCCTCGCCAGGCCAGGTGGTCTCTGTTCTTTGCCCGATTTAATTTTGAAATTCACTTTCGGCCTGCCGATAAGAACATTAGGGCCGATGCTCTCTCTCGTTCCTCAGATGCTTCTGAAGTTGAACTCTCTCCTCAACACATCATTCCTCCTGACTGCCTGATTTCCACTTCTCCAGCCTCCATCAGGCAAACTCCTCCAGGAAAGACCTTTGTTTCTCCACGCCAACGCCTCGGAATCCTCAAATGGGGTCACTCCTCCCATCTCGCAGGTCATGCGGGCATCAAGAAATCTGTGCAACTCATCTCTCGCTTCTATTGGTGGCCAACTCTAGAGACAGATGTGGTGGACTTTGTGCGAGCCTGCACTATCTGTGCCCGGGATAAGACTCCTCGCCAGAAGCCCGCTGGTTTTCTTCATCCTCTGCCTGTCCCCGAACAGCCTTGGTCTCTGATTGGTATGGATTTTATTACTGACTTACCCCCATCCCGTGGCAACACTGTTATTTGGGTGGTCGTTGATCGATTCTCCAAAATGGCACATTTCATTCCTCTTCCTGGTCTTCCTTCAGCGCCTCAGTTGGCTAAGCAATTTTTTGTACACATTTTTCGTCTTCACGGGTTGCCTACGCAGATCGTCTCGGATAGAGGCGTCCAATTCGTGTCTAAATTCTGGAGGGCTCTCTGTAAACAACTCAAGATTAAATTAAATTTTTCTTCTGCATATCATCCTCAATCCAATGGACAAGTAGAAAGAATTAACCAGGTCTTGGGTGATTATTTACGACATTTTGTTTCCTCCCGCCAGGATGACTGGGCAGATCTTCTACCATGGGCCGAATTCTCGTATAACTTCAGAGTCTCTGAATCCTCCTCCAAATCCCCATTTTTCGTGGTGTACGGCCGTCACCCTCTTCCCCCCCTCCCTACTCCCTTGCCCTCTGGTCTGCCCGCTGTGGATGAAATTTCTCGTGATCTTTCCATCATATGGAGAGAGACCCAAAATTCTCTCTTAAAGGCTTCTTCACGCATGAAGAAATTCGCGGATAAGAAAAGAAGAGCTCCTCCCATTTTTTCCCCTGGAGACAAGGTATGGCTCTCCGCTAAATATGTCCGCTTCCGTGTCCCTAGCTATAAGTTGGGACCACGCTATCTTGGTCCTTTCAAAATTTTGTGCCAGATTAATCCTGTCTCTTACAAACTTCTTCTTCCTCCTTCTCTTCGTATTCCTAATGCCTTTCACGTTTCTCTCCTTAAACCACTTATCATTAACCGTTTTTCTCCAAAATCTGTTCCTCCCACTCCTGTTTCCGGCTCCTCTGACATCTTCTCCGTCAAAGAGATTTTGGCATCCAAAAAGGTCAGAGGGAAAACCTTTTTTTTAGTGGATTGGGAGGGTTGTGGTCCAGAAGAGAGATCCTGGGAACCTGAGGACAATATCCTAGACAAAAGTCTGCTCCTCAGGTTCTCAGGCTCTAAGAAGAGGGGGAGACCCAAGGGGGGGGGTACTGTTACGCCGAGCGCTCCGGGTCCCCGCTCCTCCCCGGAGCGCTCGCTACACTCTTCTCACTGCAGCGCTCCGGTCGGATCCACTGACCCGGGGCGCTGCGATACCGCCTCCAGCCGGGATGCGATTCGCGATGCGGGTAGCGCCCGCTCGCGATGCGCACCCCGGCTCCCGTACCTGACTCGCTCCCCGTCAGTCCTGTCCCGGCTCGCGCGGCCCCGCTCCCTAGGGCGCGCGCGTGCCGGGTCTTTGCGATTTAAAGGGCCACTGCGCCGCTGATTGGCGCAGTGGTTCCAATTAGTGTTATCACCTGTGCACTTCCCTATATCACCTCACTTCCCCTGCACTTCCTTGCCGGATCTTGTTGCCATCGTGCCAGTGAAAGCGTTTCCTTGTGTGTTCCTAGCCTGTGTTCCAGACCTCCTGCCGTTGCCCCTGACTACGATCCTTGCTGCCTGCCCCGACCTTCTGCTACGTCCGACCTTGCTTCTGTCTACTCCCTTGTACCGCGCCTATCTTCAGCAGCCAGAGAGGTTGAGCCGTTGCTAGTGGATACGACCTGGTCACTACCGCCGCAGCAAGACCATCCCGCTTTGCGGCGGGCTCTGGTGAAAACCAGTAGTGACTTAGAACCGATCCACTAGCACGGTCCACGCCAATCCCTCTCTGGCACAGAGGATCCACTACCTGCCAGCCGGCATCGTGACACAGGCTCCAGTGGCGTCCCGTGCTGTTGCTGTGCGCTGCGCAATGATGAGTGATGTCCTCAATGCAATGTCACTGACAGCTCAGGACGCTGCCGGAGCCTGAAGGAGCGCGGTTCCCAACTATAAAACCCGGGTGTGGTGTCCCGGTACTGTATTTCATACTGTACCTTGTGTGCTGGGTCCCCAAAGTCAGAGTTCCTTGGTACCGTTGGGGTCCGCTTGCTGAGATAATCCCTAGTCACCTCTTCATTCCTTAATTTTATGTGTTACATGTATATAATTAGTGTAATGTATTGATCTGTATAGTGTCTGTAGGACCTTAGGTCACATGACTAAGTTTCTACTGTTATGGTATGTTAAAGGACCTTCCAGGTCACGTGGGTAGTCACATGTCCTACCATAATCCTTTGTGTAAAGGACTGACAGTTGGGATGAACCAATCAGCTCAAGGCCAGCCCCTGCCCGGACTAGAAAAGAGAGGAGATCCGTGTGACTTACATGACAAAACCAGGCCTGAAGCCTAACAATTCCGCCGCTTACTAACTGTGAGTTACTAAATCAAATCCCCACCAAAGCTTGCGTGACTGCTGGACCTAAAACCAATCCCCTAAATCCAGCAGAACAGCATAAATCAATCTCCAGAGCTTATACTCGCAAGGTCCCAACTAGTGTTGAGCGGCATAGGCCATATTCGAATTCGCGAATATTCGCGAATATATGGACGAATATTCGTCATATATTCGCGAATATTCGCATATTCGTTATATTCCCGTTTTATTTTCGCATATGCGAACATTCGCGCATGCGAAAACTATCATATGTGCATATTAGCATATACAAAATTAACATACGCGAAAATTCGCATATATGAAAATTCGCATGTGCTAATTTTCGCATATGCGAATTTTCGCATATGCGAATTTTCGCGCGCCAGTCTCACACAGTAGTATTAGAGCCTTCTTTACACCACACAAGCTGGAAGCAGAGAGGGATGATCACTGTGATGTGTACTGTGAAAAAAAAAAAAAAAAAAAAAAAAAAAACGAATATTCGTAATTACGAATATATAGCGCTATATTCGCGAAATTCGCGAATTCGCGAATATGCGATATTCGCGAATAATATTCGAATTGCGAATATTCGTGAGCAACACTAGTCCCAACCAACTGTCAGGATCCTCATAGACTGTACATCTGTAAAGACTGTTCCTGTTTTACCTGTTTTCTGGATCTCCAGTTGTGGACAATCATTTATTCCTCCCTATGGTTCTTGGGACGGGTGACGATAGGACAAGTATATATTGAAGAGCCCACACCCAAATCAACTGGTGCCAGAAAGTTAAACAGATTTGAAAATCATTTCTATTAAAAAATCTTAATCCTTCCAGTACTTTTTAGGGGCTGTATACTAAAGAGAAATCCAAAAAGAAATGCATTTCCTGTGATGTCCTGACCACAGTGCTCTCTGCTGACCTCTGCTGTCCATTTTAGGAACTGTCCAGAGAAGCATATGTTTGCTATGGGGATTTTATCCAGTTCCTAAAATGGACAGCAGAGGTCAGCAGAGAGCACTGTGGTCAGGACATCACAGGAAATGCATTTTTTTTAATTTTTATTTCTCTTTAGTATACAGCCCCTAAAAAGTACTGGAAGGATTAAGATTTTTTTTAATAGAAGTGATTTACAAATCTGTTTAACTTTCTGGCACCAGTTGATTTAACCCCTTAACGATCATGGATGTAAACGTACGTCCTGGTTTGGCAGGACTTCCCGCACCAGGACGTACATTTACGTCCTGTGTATGACCGCGAGCATCGGAAGGGCCGTAATGGCCGACATCCGCGATCGCACGGATGTCCGCCATTAATCCCTCCGATGCCGTGATCAATACAGCGGCATTGCAGCACTTTGATTGGATGATCGGATCGCTCCCGCAGCGCTGCCGCGGCGATCCGATCATCCAGCATGACAGCCGGAGGTCCCCTTACCTAGCTCCGGCCGTCTCCCGGGGTCTTCTGCTCTGGTCTGAGATCGAGCAGACCAGAGCAGAAGAGCACCGATAATACTGAGCAGTGCTGTGTCCTATGCATAGCACTGCACAGTATTAGCAATCAAACGATTGCTATAGATAGTCCCCTATGGGGACATAAAAAGTGTTAAAAAAAAGTTGAAAAATGTAAAAATAAAAAGTAAAAAAAAAGTGAAAAATCCCCTCCCCCAATAAAAATCAAAATTGTCAGTTTCTCCCATTTTAGCCCCAAAAAGCGTAATTTTTTTTTTAATAAACATATTTGGTATCGCCGCGTGCGTAAATGTCTGAACTATCAAAATATAATGTTAATGATCCCCTACGATGAATGACGTAAACGTAAAAAATTTAAAAAGTCCACAAATGCTGCTTTTTTGTCACATTTTATTAAAAAAAATTATAAAAAATGATCTAAAAGTTTTATATATGCAAATGTGGTATCTAAAAAAAAGTACAGATGACGGCGCAAAAAATGAGCCCTCATACCGCCCTATATACGGAAAAATGAAAAAGTTATAGGTGGTCAAAATAGGGCGATTTTAGATTACTGATTTTGTACAAAAAGTTTTAGATTTTTTTTAAGCGGTACAAAAATATAAAAGTATCTAGCCATGGGTGTCATTTTAATCGTATTGACCCACAGAATAAAGAACATATGTCATTTTTACTGTAAAGTGTACAGTGTGAAAACAAAACCCTCCAAAATGTGCAAAATTTAGGTTTTCATTTAAATTGGGTTTCATTTAAATTTCGCCCAACATTTTATGGTAAAATGAGAGGTTTCATTACAAAGTACAATTGGTCACGCAAAAAACAAACCCTTATATGGGTCTTACATGGAAATATAAAGGAGTTATGGATTTTAGAAGGCGAGAAGGAAAAAACGAAAATGCAAAAATAAAATTGGCCTGGTCCTTGAGGTGAAAATGGGCTTGGTCATTAAGGGGTTAAAAAAAGTTTTCCACGGTAGTACCCCTTTAAGGGTTAAACACGCACCCTTTCACCACTGCACAGCTACACCCCATATACCCTATACCCCCACAAACTTACCACACGGGGATGGGGAGGGAATCGGGCAGCGTCGGTGGGTTTGTGGCCCCGCAGAAGCCGCTGCAGTTTATTGATTTAAAGCGCCACTTTAAATCATTGCGTGGTATACCCCGATAAATATTGTACTGCAGGGGCTGGGTATGATCTCTATGAGTGAAGGGGGATGACATGCTGCACTGCTGGGGCTGATCTCTATGTGTAAAGGGGAAGGACGGACTACACTGGCTGGTTTCTTTTTTTCATGGGTGTTTTTAGCCCCATATCGAGGACATGTACAGGACAGGGGTTTGTACAGGACATGAACATCACTGTATAAACCCTGTGCATTTCTATCTCCTGTAAAATGAAGACTAACATGTACAGCACTGTAAAAACTCTGTGCATTTCTATGTCCCTGTATGAACCCCGTGCATTTCTACTCCCCTGTATGAACCCTGTGCATTTCTATGTCCTGTAAAATGAAGGCTGACATGAGCAGTACTGTATGAACACAATGTATTTCTACATCCTGTACAATGAACACTTACGTAGAAATGCACAGGGTTGATACAGTGATGTTCATGAGCAGTTTTGTATGAACCCTGTGCATTTCTATATCCTGTACAGCACTGTAAAACCCTGTGCATTTCTACATCCCTGTATGAGCCCCATGCATTTCTACATCCCTGTATTAACCCCGTGCATTTCTATGTCCCTATATATACCCTGTGCATTTCTACATCCCTACATGAACCCCAGACATTGCTATGTCCCTATATGAACCCTGTGCATTTCTACGTCCCTGTATGAACCCTGTGCATTTGTACGTCCCTGTATGAACCCTGTGCATTTCTATGTCCCTGTATGAACCCTGTGCATTTCTATGTCCCTATATGAACCCTGTGCATTTCTATGTCCATGTATGAACCCTGTGCATTTCTATGTCCCTGTATGAACCCTGTGCATTTCTACGTCCCTGTATGAACCCTGTGCATTTATATGTGCCTGTTTGAACCCTGTGCATTTCTATGTCCTGTACAATGAACACTGACATAGAAATGTATAGGATACATACAGTACTGCTCACGTCAGTGTTCATTGTACAGGACATAGAAATCACGGGGTTCATACAGGGATGATAATGTCCTGTACAAACCCCATGCACTTCTATGTCCTCCAAATGGGGCTAATAAACACCTCAAGAAAAAAAGAAACCAGCCCGTGCAGTTCGTCCTCCCCCTTGCAGCCCATGGAAACCTGTGTTATACACAGCACACTTATAGAAATTAGTCCCCGTCCGTGCAGTATGTCATCCCCTTTCACACACATAGAAATCAGCCCCAGCCAGTGCAGTACAGTCATGGTCGAAAATGTTGGCACTCCTGAAATTTTTCAAGGAAATTAAGTATTTCTCACAGAAAAGGATTGCAGTAACACATGTTTTGCTTTACACATGTTCATTCCTTTTGTGTGTATTGAAACTAAACCAAAAAAGGGAGGAAAAAAAGCACATTGGACATAATGTCATACCAAACTCCAAAAATGGGCTGGATAAAATCATTGGCACCCTTTTTTTTTTCAATTTTTTATTTTCGAATATTGCAATACAACAGAACATACAAGTGTAATATGAAGTACATTACATAATGCTGATCAAGAAGAAAAAGAGAGAAAAGCAAGATAAAAGGGGGTGTGTGGGCTAGGCCCCAGGCAACATTTAAAAAGACCATTGAGCTCCTGTGTTGATGTATCATTGTAAAATCAATAAAACAACTCAATCAAGAGAAGTATTGACAAACATCTACTTAAGTTATACATAAAGCAGAAGGTCAGTCATGCCTATAAGCATCTTATAAGTATGAGGTGATGTCACCTAGGAGCCCATTTAATTAGGTGGAACTGTAATAGGAGTATGGTACTGAACATAATAGGGTCAATGAACATGAGCACAATGTGCCAGAGTACTGAAGAAGAAAAAACAAAAAGAAAGAGGAGAAATGAAAAGGTGAAGGATTTCTCCAAGGTGGGAGGCAGAAGAAAGAGAAAAGAGGAAGAGAGAGAGACGAGTGGAGGATAAAGAATAGATACAAGGTTTTTGGTCGTGGGTGAGGAGGTGGAAAGGGGAACGGGGGGGGGGGTTGGGAAAGAGGGGGGGGGGGGGATTGTCCATGGGGTCATTGGCTGGAACCCAGTTGCGATGTCTGGTGCGAGAGAGGGGGAGCAGTGTCAGCATCACGAAAGCCCAGCTAAGGAGCCAATATACTCCAGTATCTGTCATGGGAGCGATCACTCCAACTGGAGAGTTCCTCCATTCTACACAACTGAGAGACCTTAGAAATCCACTGTTGAACTGTAGGAGGTGTTTCATCTAACCAATGAAATGGAACTAATGACTTGGCTGCAGTTAGCATGTGTGCAATCAGAGATCTCTTTGACAGGGTGCAATCCTTAGTCGATAAGCCCAAGAGAACCACCTCTGGTGAGAGAGGGACATGCCGTCCCACCACCTTATCTATGATGAGATTCACTTCACTCCAGTAAGACGTTATCCTGGGGCATGACCACCAGATGTGAGACAAAGAGCCCACTCCCCCATGGCATCTCCAGCACGCAGGGGAATCACTCAGACCCCAATGATATAATAACTCTGGCGTCCTATACCATCTGGCTACTAATTTATAATGACCTTCTTGTAGCTTGACGCACCTAGAGAAGCCATGGGAGTAAGTTAGAATGGATTTCCTCTCTTGGTCCATGAACCTGCGCCCCAACTCCTCCTCCCAGGACCTCAAGTACAACGGATTAGATGTTTGCCTCTCATCTCTCAAACAGGCATTAAATGTGGAAAATTTTGGCTTACAGTTCGGCGAGAATTGCATCAACTTATCTATCCAGGTCGGGTTTTCACCAATAACATACACCTTTAGAAATGCAACACACATCTCCCTGAGCATATGAAGATGTAGAAAGTTAGTTTTAAGGTGTGGAACTATCATGGATAGTGTCTCAACTGTGGGTGGTTGGTTTCGGGCACATAGGGTTTTGAGAGGGACGTGTTGAAAATGGGACCACAAGTCGTCCGTCTCTTGCATGTCAGGGTGAACTGCATAAGGAATCAGAGAACTTGGAAAGCATGGAGAGATCAACGTTTTTCCGTAGTCGCCTTGTGTTGTGCCTCATAAGCTCTTTTGATAGTGAGTGTACCTTTCAACAGGGGATTGTTAACATATGAGAGGGAGCGGCGTGTAGGCAGCCAGACATGACGGTCCACCCCATAGCCTCGGGAAGTCATTTGAGAGCATTCAAGTTCTGAGCTACCCAGTAGGCTGGTTCCAGTAGTGATCTCAACCCATCTGTGAATATGGTTAGCTGTATATAGCATAGAAATGTCTGGCATACCTATGCCACCGCCCCTCTTAGATCTAGTGAGAAGGGAATGTGCTAGACGCGGGCGCTTCCCTGACCATAGGAAAGCCCCAAAGAGCCGTCTCCACTGCAGGAGATACCATTAAGGTAGCTCTATGGGTATCATGCGCAGTAAGTAGAGTATTGAAGGTACAATGTATGTCTGTAGGAGGTTGCGTCGTCCCACCCATGAAAGAAAGGGTAACTTGTAGGAGTCAAGTTTATTCTTCATTTTAGTCAGTAAGGGTACATAGTTAAGGTCAAACAAGTTGCTCAGCGACGAGGGAAGGGCTATGCCCAGGTATGTAATGTGTTTAGAAGGCCATCTATAAGACGAGGATGATTGTAGACACGAGGCTATACGAGGGGGTATTGTGATGTTCAGTATCTCCGACTTACTATAATTTACTTTGAAATTGGACAGGGTTCCATACTCTTCAATAACCCATTGGACTCGAGGCAGGGCTTCAGTAGGATTAGTGATCATTATGAGCAGATCGTCAGCGAATGCTGCCGTAAGATGAGGCCTATCCCCTATTTGCAATCCCCTAATCGCCTCATCCTGCCTCAAGGCCTGGAGAAGAGTCTCCATCATGAGGACGTACAGTGACGGTGATAGGGGCACCCTTGTCGCGTCCCATTACATATGGGGAAAGGTTCAGAAAGAGTGCCATTAACCCTAACCCGAGCGCTGGATTCACTATATAGGGACATGATAGCTCGGATGAAGCGATCAGGGATGCGATATTTGGCTAACACCTTGGTCATGTAGTCCCACGCTACCCTATCAAACGCCTTCTCGGCATCTGTGCCGAGAAGCAGTAGAGGGAAATGGGCCTATAACTCGAGCACATTAGAGGGTCTTTACCCTCTTTTGGTAGAATAGTGATGTGTGCCTCCAGGGATTGGGGTGGCAGATGGGTGCCTCCAAGTAACTGGGCCCAACTTTTTATAGTATTGTAAGCTCAGGCCATCTGGTCCCGGGCTCTTCCCTATGGGGAAGGACTTTATTACTGCCTCAACCTCCTCAGCAGTGCAAGGCTCCAGTAATGTTTCTCCTTCCAGCGTGGTGAGGGTAGGTAAATTCAGTCGGTCCAAGAAAGTTTGGATTGCCAGCGTGCGTGGCAATGGCGTGGGGTTAGTTGGGTGCATGTTATAAAGAGAATAGTAGAAGTCCCGGAAAGCCGTTGCTATAGGGCCAGTGTCTACGTGTTGGGTACCATCCGACGCCACAATCCTGGCAATGTGCGTTTTCTGTCTACTTTTTTTGATCATGGCCGACATAAGACGTCCCCCTTTATTCCCATGTAAAAAAAGTTTTTGTTGAAAACGTATGACCTGGTCGCCATGCTGTTTTGATAATATGTCTTTTAGTTGTTCCCTAAGGGAAATCAAAGTCGTGGAGATTCCGTCAACATCGGAATTCCCAGTTAACCGAGAGGCAGACTTTTCTATGTCAGCAATGTCTGCCAGTAATTGAGTGATTCGTGCCGTCCTTTCCCTCTTTACCTTGGAGCCCAGTGATATGAGGCGGCCCCTCACATAGGCCTTATGGGCCTCCCAAGTGATTGAGGTGGAGACGTCTTGTGTGGTATTTATGTCAAAGTATTCGGCTATTTGAGACGAGAGCTTAGCAATTTCTAAGTCGTCAGATAGCAACGACTCATTCAGTCGCCATGTCCTAGCCCTATTGGGTATGTGCGGTAGAGCAAGATTTGCATGTACTGGGGCGTGGTCAGATAACGTCCGCGATCCTATGTCGGACGAGTGGATCGTGGGAAGCAGGCTATGATGACAAAATATGTAGTCCAGTCGGTGAGAGGACTTATGGGGCGCAGAGTAGAATGAGTATGTCCGTTCCGTCGGATGCATCGCTCACCACACGTCAGTCAGCTCCATGTCATGTAATCGGTTGCGAAGTGTGCGGATAGCAAGGTCTGAAGTGTAAGTTTTAGTAGATGAGGTGTCAAGAGATGGGTCTAATGGGAGGTTTAAGTCCGCGCCAAGTATTATGGGGCCTTCAGAAAAGGACCTCAACTTATCAAGGGTTTTTAACAGCCAGGGGACCTGTTTTTGTTAGGAGTGTACAATGAGGTAAAGGTGTATGTCATGGATCCAACCTTACCTTTAACAAATAGAGACCTGCCATCTCCTCCATCATGGACAGCGGTTAGCGTGAATGGGACATCCTTCTGTATTGCAATAGTGACCCCACGGGAGAACGAGTTGGAGCTGCAACTGTGGAACCAATGCGAGAAGTTATTAATGGGTAGTTTAGGGACCCTTCCCTGTTTGAAATGAGTCTCCTGTAAAAAAAAGGAAATCAACCCCCTCTCTAGCTAGCAACATGAAGATGCTATGTCTCTTGCACGGTGAGTTAAACCCCTTCAAGTTATACGTGAGGAATTTCAGTGTGTTCATCGGAAAAGAAATCTACAGTTTCCTCAGGTGGTAAGGATATCTATCGACCAGGGGAGGATGCTGGGTATGTGGGTAGGGGAGTAGGAGTAGGGGAGGGCGTTGAGGGGAGGGGTGACTGAGTGCGAGTAGGAGAGTGGAGAATGAGGAAAGGAGGAAAGAGAAAAGCAAGGGCAGAGGAAGAAAACAGTAAGATAAGCGGTCCTTTCTAGAGAGGTGGGACCGTGATAGTGTCAAAATTAGAACTGAACAATGAATTATCAGCCGAGGCCAAAAATTCAAGTGGGTGGGAAAACGGAGGGATTCCTGAACCGACAGCCGGTCCGAGGCCGACCATGAATCTTTCTGCTTACATATAAACACTAACAAAACAACGGCATACAATGAAAAGTACCGAATAAACATTTGCCTACAACTAATGCTGGGCTACTGTCACTCCGTGGGAACCATCATTAAGAGTAGCCCCTGAGGTGCGTGCAGCGACCATGCAGTGGCCGATGATCACCGGGGGGGGGGGAGGAAGGGAAGACGGAAACTTAGGGGGGGGAGGCGGAGTGGGGGGGGAGGGGCAGGGCGAGTGATGGAGAGGATTGGAGGGGAGGTTGGGGGGGGAGGAAGTGAAGATAGGGGGGCGAAGGGGTAGGAAAATGGAGGTGGGGGAAGGGTTAGGGCCGCCAGGGTCGCAAGTGGTCCGAAGGAAAAAAAAACATTAATATAAAGAAAACAGTGAACATTTGGCATAGCAAAATAAAATATTCACAATGTGTACATCCGCAGAAAGACACCTATAGCAATGCTAGTCAGGCATGAGGAACCTCAATATATCGACCACAGGATGAACGGGAACATTTCCCCATCGGGTGTTGAACTAATGAGCAATTGACTAGTGCCCCACATCCCCTGTCGCTATAGGAAGCATGAGCAGTCCTGTGAGTACTAATAGATGGTAGCATTTATGTGAGTCAGCGAAAGTCCACATCGCGATGGCAGGCAACATAATAAAAACGACTTATGGAAATCCAGGAACACTGAAGCTGGCATGAGATCTCAACCCCTGCTGTCCATCCCAATCCCCCTCGCTCCTCTTGAATGGTGCTGCCCCGGCACACCACAGCAACCACTGCAGTCCAGCAAAGCCACTTAGGTAAGGCAGGTAGTGTATGACTGAGCTGAACCGGTAGCCACGACGGGACCTCGATCTTATCAATTCCTAAGAAAGGCCACAGCTTTTCCAGCTCCTCAGGATCGCGTATAGCGAGACGTCTCCCATCCTTCAGCACTGAGAGACCGAAGGGATACAGCCAGGTATAGGATGCATTGATCTCCCTGAGACGTTGAAGCAGGGGATTCAGTAGACGGCGTTTAGCCAGTGTAGATGGTGCAATGTCCTGAAATAATTTCACCGCCACACCCTCGTGGAGGATGGAGTCGGCTTCTCTGCTTGCTTTCAGTATCGCAGCCGTGTCAAGGTAGCTAAGAAGACCGCATATGATATCTCTGGGTGGTTCGGACGGTTTCAGCTTAGGCCTCAACGCTCTATGCACTCTTTCTATGATCACCTCTTCAGCCCTCTCGCTCCCCAGCAAGGATGCGAAAATCTGGCGGGTCACTGCTGGTAGAGAGTCTCCGGAACCCCTTTTATTCTGATATTCCGGCGCCTGCTGCGGTTCTCCTGATTTTCAAGGAGCAAGAATGCCCTATTAAGCTGGGTCTCCTGTGCCCTTAGGTGGTGAGAAGCAGAGTCACAGAAAGAGACAGTGTCGGTAAGTGCAGTTTCTAGGTGTTCGGTGCGATAGCCCACCTGTTTCACATCTGTCTTGATCTCCACAAGTTCCTGTAGTAGCGGCGCCATTGCTGCTTGTATGGCCTTAGTCACCGCTTGTTGCACCGTCTTCCTTATGAGGGCTTTAGTGACCGACAATCGCGTATCTTCCCCACCAGAGTCATTGAAGTTCCCCGGGAGGCTTTCTCTATCGGACTCGTCATCTCTTTCGAGCTGGGCTCTGCTCCGGTTTTCTTTTCAGAAATGCGACCATGTCCGATTGATTATTTCGGGTCTTGGTCGGTCCAGGAGTGGCACCGGACTTTGCGTCATCATGTTTGCCCATTTTGGCAAGGATTTATGAGCCGTGTAGGTCAGCTTAGGACTCAGGCTGTGGAGAGCAGGGCATTCATGCGGCCATCCAGCTCAGCGGTCAGGCTCCGCCCCCAAATTATTGGCACCCTTAACTTAATATTTGATTGCACACCCGTTGGAAAAAATAACTGAATTCAGTTGCTTCCTATAACATCAATAAGCTTCTTACACCTCTCAGCCGGAATGTTGGACCACTCTTTCTTTGCAAACTGCTCCAGGTCTCTCTTATTGGAAGGGCACCTTTTCCCAACAGCAATTTTAAGATCTCTCCACAGGTGTTCTATGGGATTTAGATCTGGACTCATTGCTGGCCACTTCAGAACTCTCCAGCGCTTTGTTGCCATCCATTTCTGGGTGCTTTTTTACGTATGTTTGGGGTCATTGTCCTGCTGGAAGACCCAAGATCTCAGACACAAACCCAGATTTCTGGGTGCCAACATTTAAGGCCATGATTCTATGTCCTCCCCTTTACACCTAGAGATAAGCCCCAAACCGTGCAGTATGTCCTCCCCCTTCACACATAGAAATTATCACCAGCCATATGTCCTCCCCCTTTACACATAGAAATGATCACCAGCCATATGTCCTCCCCCTTCACACATAGAAATCATCCCCAGCCATATGTCCTCCCCCTTCACACATAGAAATCATCCCCAGCCATATGTCCTCCCCCCTTCACACATAGAAATCATCCCCAGCCATATGTCCTTCCCCTTCACACATAGAAATCATCACCAGCCATATGTCCTTCCCCTTCACACATAGAAATCATCACCAGCCATATGTCCTCCCCCTTCACACATAGAAATCATCCCCAGCCATATGTCCTTCCCCTTCACACATAGAAATCATCACCAGCCATATGTCCTCCCCCTTCTCACATAGAAATCATCCCCAGCAATATGTCCTCCCCCATCACACATAGAAATCATCCCCAGCCATATGTCCTCCCCCTTCACACATAGAAATCATCACCAGCCATATGTCCTCCCCCCTTCACACATAGAAATCATCCCCAGCCATATGTCCTCCCCCTTCACACATAGAAATCATCCCCAGCCATATGTCCTCCCCCTTCACACATAGAAATCATCCCCAGCCATATGTCCTCCCCCTTCACACATAGAAATCATCCCCATCCCTATGTCCTTCCCCTTCACACATAGAAATAATCTCCAGCAATATGTCCTCCCCCTTCACACATAGAAATCATCACCAGCAATATGTCCTCCCCCTTCACACATAGAAATAATCCCCAGCCATATGTCCTCCCCCTTCACACATAGAAATCATCCCCAGCCATATGTCCTCCCCCTTCACATATAGAAATCATCCCCAGCCATATGTCCTCCCCCCTTCACACATAGAAATCATCCCCAGCCATATGTCCTCCCCCTTCACACATAGAAATCATCCCCAGCCATATGTCCTCCCCCCTTCACACATAGAAATCATCCCCAGCCATATGTACTCCCCCTTCACACATAGAAATCATCCCCAGCCATATGTCCTTCCCCTTCACACATAGAAATCATCACCAGCCATATGTCCTCCCCCTTCACACATAGAAATCATCCCCAGCCATATGTCCTCCCCCCTTCACACATAGAAATCATCCCCATCCATATGTCCTCCCCCTTAACACATAGAAATCATCACCAGCCATATGTCCTCCCCCTTAACACATATAAATCATCCCCAGCCATATGTCCTCCCCCTTCACACATAGAAATCATCCCCAGCCATATGTCCTTCCCCTTCACACATAGAAATCATCACCAGCCATATGTCCTCCCCCTTCACACATAGAAATCATCCCCATCCATATGTCCTCCCCCTTCACACATAGAAATCATCCCCATCCATATGTCCTCCCCCTTCACACATAGAAATCATCCCCAGCCATATGTCCTCCCCCTTCACACATAGAAATCATCACCAGCCATATGTCCTCCCCCTTCACACATAGAAATCATCACCAGCCATATGTCCTCCCCCTTCACACATATAAATCATCATCAGCCATATGTCCTTCCCCTTCACACATAGAAATGATCACCAGCCATATGTCCTCCCCCTTCACACATAGAAATCATCCCCAGCCATATGTCCTCCCCCTTCACACATAGAAATCATCCCCAGCCATATGTCCTCCCCCTTCACACATAGAAATCATCCCCAGCCATATGTCCTCCCCTTCACACATAGAAATCATCCCCATCCCTATGTCCTTCCCCTTCACACATAGAAATAATCTCCAGCAATATGTCCTCCCCCTTCACACATAGAAATCATCACCAGCAATATGTCCTCCCCCTTCACACATAGAAATAATCCCCAGCCATATGTCCTCCCCTTCACACATAGAAATCATCCCCAGCCATATGTCCTCCCCCCTTCACACATAGAAATCATCAACATCCATATGTCCTTCCCCTTCACACATAGAAATCATCCCCAGCAATATGTCCTCCCCCTTCACACATAGAAATCATCCCCAGCCATATGTCCTCCCCCTTCACATATAGAAATCCTCCCCAGCCATATGTCCTCCCCCCTTCACACATAGAAACATCCCCAGCCATATGTCCTCCCCCTTCACACATAGAAATCATCCCCAGCCATATGTCCTCCCCCCTTCACACATAGAAATCATCCCCAGCCATATGTACTCCCCCTTCACACATAGAAATCATCCCCAGCCATATGTCCTTCCCCTTCACACATAGAAATCATCACCAGCCATATGTCCTCCCCCTTCACACATAGAAATCATCACCAGCAATATGTCCTCCCCCTTCACACATAGAAATAATCCCCAGCCATATGTCCTCCCCCTTCACACATAGAAATCATCCCCAGCCATATGTCCTCCCCCCATCACACATAGAAATCATCAACATCCATATGTCCTTCCCCTTCACACATAGAAATCATCCCCAGCAATATGTCCTCCCCCTTCACACATAGAAATCATCCCCAGCCATATGTCCTCCCCCTTCACATATAGAAATCATCCCCAGCCATATGTCCTCCCCCCTTCACACATAGAAATCATCCCCAGCCATATGTCCTCCCCCTTCACACATAGAAATCATCCCCAGCCATATGTCCTCCCCCCTTCACACATAGAAATCATCCCCAGCCATATGTACTCCCCCTTCACACATAGAAATCATCCCCAGCCATATGTCCTTCCCCTTCACACATAGAAATCATCACCAGCCATATGTCCTCCCCCTTCACACATAGAAATCATCCCCATCCATATGTCCTCCCCCTTCACACATAGAAATCATCCCCATCCATATGTCCTCCCCCTTCACACATAGAAATCATCCCCAGCCATATGTCCTCCCCCTTCACACATAGAAATCATCACCAGCCATATGTCCTCCCCCTTCACACATAGAAATCATCACCAGCCATATGTCCTCCCCCTTCACACATATAAATCATCATCAGCCATATGTCCTTCCCCTTCACACATAGAAATGATCACCAGCCATATGTCCTCCCCCTTCACACATAGAAATCATCCCCAGCCATATGTCCTCCCCCTTCACACATAGAAATCATCCCCAGCCATATGTCCTCCCCCTTCACACATAGAAATCATCCCCAGCCATATGTCCTCCCCCTTCACACATAGAAATCATCCCCATCCCTATGTCCTTCCCCTTCACACATAGAAATAATCTCCAGCAATATGTCCTCCCCCTTCACACATAGAAATCATCACCAGCAATATGTCCTCCCCCTTCACACATAGAAATAATCCCCAGCCATATGTCCTCCCCCTTCACACATAGAAATCATCCCCAGCCATATGTCCTCCCCCCTTCACACATAGAAATCATCAACATCCATATGTCCTTCCCCTTCACACATAGAAATCATCCCCAGCAATATGTCCTCCCCCTTCACACATAGAAATCATCCCCAGCCATATGTCCTCCCCCTTCACATATAGAAATCCTCCCCAGCCATATGTCCTCCCCCCTTCACACATATAAACATCCCCAGCCATATGTCCTCCCCCTTCACACATAGAAATCATCCCCAGCCATATGTCCTCCCCCCTTCACACATAGAAATCATCCCCAGCCATATGTACTCCCCCTTCACACATAGAAATCATCCCCAGCCATATGTCCTTCCCCTTCACACATAGAAATCATCACCAGCCATATGTCCTCCCCTTCACACATAGAAATCATCCCCAGCCATATGTCCTCCACCCTTCACACATAGAAATCATCCCCATCCATTTGTCCTCCCCCTTCACACATAGAAATCATCACCAGCCATATGTCCTCCCCCTTCACACATATAAATCATCCCCAGCCATATGTCCTCCCCCTTCACACATAGAAATCATCCCCAGCCATATGTCCTTCCCCTTCACACATAGAAATCATCCCCAGCCATATGTCCTCCCCCTTCACACATAGAAATCATCCCCATCCCTATGTCCTTCCCCTTCACACATAGAAATAATCTCCAGCAATATGTCCTCCCCCTTCACACATAGAAATCATCACCAGCAATATGTCCTCCCCCTTCACACATAGAAATAATCCCCAGCCATATGTCCTCCCCCTTCACACATAGAAATCATCCCCAGCCATATGTCCTCCCCCCTTCACACATAGAAATCATCAACATCCATATGTCCTTCCCCTTCACACATAGAAATCATCCCCAGCAATATGTCCTCCCCCTTCACACATAGAAATCATCCCCAGCCATATGTCCTCCCCCTTCACATATAGAAATCCTCCCCAGCCATATGTCCTCCCCCCTTCACACATATAAACATCCCCAGCCATATGTCCTCCCCCTTCACACATAGAAATCATCCCCAGCCATATGTCCTCCCCCCTTCACACATAGAAATCATCCCCAGCCATATGTACTCCCCCTTCACACATAGAAATCATCCCCAGCCATATGTCCTTCCCCTTCACACATAGAAATCATCACCAGCCATATGTCCTCCCCTTCACACATAGAAATCATCCCCAGCCATATGTCCTCCCCCCTTCACACATAGAAATCATCCCCATCCATTTGTCCTCCCCCTTCACACATAGAAATCATCACCAGCCATATGTCCTCCCCCTTCACACATATAAATCATCCCCAGCCATATGTCCTCCCCCTTCACACATAGAAATCATCCCCAGCCATATGTCCTTCCCCTTCACACATAGAAATCATCCCCAGCCATATGTCCTCCCCCTTCACACATAGAAATCATCCCCATCCATATGTCCTCCCCTTCACACATAGAAATCATCCCCATCCATATGTCCTCCCCCTTCACACATAGAAATCATCCCCAGCCATATGTCCTCCCCCTTCACACATAGAAATCATCACCAGCAATATGTCCTCCCCCTTCACACATATAAATCATCCCCAGCCATATGTCCTTTCCCTTCACACATAGAAATCATCACCAGCCATATGTCCTCCCCCTTCACACATATAAATCATCACCAGCCATATGTCCTCCCCCTTCACACATATAAATCATCACCAGCAATATGTCCTCCCCCTTCACACATAGAAATCATCACCAGCCATATGTCCTCCCCCTTCACACATATAAATCATCACCAGCCATATGTCCTCCCCCTTCACACATAGAAATCATCACCAGCAATATGTCCTCCCCCTTCACACATATAAATCATCCCCAGCCATATGTCCTCCCCCTTCACACATAGAAATCATCACCAGCCATATGTCCTCCCCCTTCACACATAGAAATCATCCCAAGCCATATGTCCTCCCCCTTCACACATAGAAATCATCACCAGCAATATGTCCTCCCCCTTCACACATAGAAATCATCACCAGCAATATGTCCTCCCCCTTCACACATATAAATCATCCCCAGCCATATGTCCTCCCCCCTTCACACATAGAAATCATCCCCAGCCATATGTCCTCCCCCTTCACACATAGAAATCATCACCAGCCATATGTCCTCCCCCTTCACACATATAAATCATCACCAGCCATATGTCCTCCCCCTTCACACATAGAAATCATCCCCAGCCATATGTCCTTCCCCTTCACACATAGAAATCATCACCAGCCATATGTCCTCCCCCTTCACACATAGAAATCATCCCCAGCCATATGTCCTCCCCCTTCACACATATAAATCATCACCAGCCATATGTCCTCCCCCTTCACACATATAAATCATCACCAGCAATATGTCCTCCCCCTTCACACATAGAAATCATCACCAGCCATATGTCCTCCCCCTTCACACATATAAATCATCACCAGCCATATGTCCTCCCCCTTCACACATAGAAATCATCACCAGCAATATGTCCTCCCCCTTCACACATATAAATCATCCCCAGCCATATGTCCTCCCCCTTCACACATAGAAATCATCACCAGCCATATGTCCTCCCCCTTCACACATAGAAATCATCCCAAGCCATATGTCCTCCCCCTTCACACATAGAAATCATCACCAGCAATATGTCCTCCCCCTTCACACATAGAAATCATCACCAGCAATATGTCCTCCCCCTTCACACATATAAATCATCCCCAGCCATATGTCCTCCCCCCTTCACACATAGAAATCATCCCCAGCCATATGTCCTCCCCCTTCACACATAGAAATCATCACCAGCCATATGTCCTCCCCCTTCACACATATAAATCATCACCAGCCATATGTCCTCCCCCTTCACACATAGAAATCATCCCCAGCCATATGTCCTTCCCCTTCACACATAGAAATCATCACCAGCCATATGTCCTCCCCCTTCACACATAGAAATCATCCCCAGCCATATGTCCTCCCCCTTCACACATAGAAATCATCCCCATCCATATGTCCTCCCCCTTCACACATAGAAATCATCCCCAGCCATATGTCCTCCCCCTTCACACATAGAAATCATCACCAGCAATATGTCCTCCCCCTTCACACATATAAATCATCCCCAGCCATATGTCCTTTCCCTTCACACATAGAAATCATCACCAGCCATATGTCCTCCCCCTTCACACATATAAATCATCACCAGCCATATGTCCTCCCCCTTCACACATAGAAATCCTCACCAGCAATATGTCCTCCCCCTTCACACATAGAAATCATCACCAGCCATATGTCCTCCCCCTTCACACATATAAATCATCACCAGCCATATGTCCTCCCCCTTCACACATAGAAATCATCACCAGCAATATGTCCTCCCCCTTCACACATATAAATCATCCCCAGCCATATGTCCTCCCCCTTCACACATAGAAATCATCACCAGCCATATGTCCTCCCCCTTCACACATAGAAATCATCCCCAGCCATATGTCCTCCCCCTTCACACATAGAAATCATCACCAGCAATATGTCCTCCCCCTTCACACATATAAATCATCACCAGCCATATGTCCTCCCCCTTCACACATAGAAATCATCACCAGCAATATGTCCTCCCCCTTCACACATATAAATCATCCCCAGCCATATGTCCTCCCCCCTTCACACATAGAAATCATCCCCTGCCATATGTCCTCCCCCTTCACACATAGAAATCATCACCAGCAATATGTCCTCCCCCTTCACACATATAAATCATCACCAGCCATATGTCCTCCCCCTTCACACATAGAAATCATCCCCAGCCATGTCCTCCCCCTTCACACATAGAAATCATCCCCAGCCATATGTCCTCCCCCTTCACACATAGAAATCATCACCAGCAATATGTCCTCCCCCTTCACACATATAAATCATCCCCAGCCATATGTCCTTTCCCTTCACACATAGAAATCATCCCCAGCCATGTCCTCCCCCTTCACACATATAAATCATCACCAGCCATATGTCCTCCCCTTCACACATATAAATCCTCACCAGCAATATGTCCTCCCCCTTCACACATAGAAATCATCACCAGCCATATGTCCTCCCCCTTCACACATATAAATCATCACCAGCCATATGTCCTCCCCCTTCACACATAGAAATCATCACCAGCAATATGTCCTCCCCCTTCACACATATAAATCATCCCCAGCCATATGTCCTCCCCCTTCACACATAGAAATCATCACCAGCCATATGTCCTCCCCCTTCACACATAGAAATCATCCCCAGCCATATGTCCTCCCCCTTCACACATAGAAATCATCACCAGCAATATGTCCTCCCCCTTCACACATATAAATCATCACCAGCCATATGTCCTCCCCCTTCACACATAGAAATCATCACCAGCAATATGTCCTCCCCCTTCACACATATAAATCATCCCCAGCCATATGTCCTCCCCCCTTCACACATAGAAATCATCCCCTGCCATATGTCCTCCCCCTTCACACATAGAAATCATCACCAGCAATATGTCCTCCCCCTTCACACATATAAATCATCACCAGCCATATGTCCTCCCCCTTCACACATAGAAATCATCCCCAGCCATGTCCTCCCCCTTCACACATAGAAATCATCACCAGCCATATGTCCTCCCCCTTCACACATAGAAATCATCCCCACACAGTGCAGTTTGTTCAGAGAACGCAGGCGGAGCTGAGGGAGTGGAGATGCGGGTGTCATATGTACCTCCTCTCTCCCCTCTGCTCTCTCCCCTCTGCTCTCTCCCCCCGTGCTCTTCTTCCCTCAGCCCTCCCCCCAGCTCGAGGTTCGCAGAGTTGAGGGAAGGAGTGGACGCAAACTTGCATGGGAAGCAAGTCTGCACCTCACCCTGGTGTTGAAGCTTGCCTAGCAACCGAAGCCAAGCCCCCTAGTAACATCAAACAAGCAACATAGACAGGTGCCTCAGATCCTGTCCCATGTACGTGAGTGTTCTGTGTATTGTGACCTATTCTATATTGCATAGCACTATATGTATATATGTATATATACACAGATAGATAGATAGCATAGTTCTGTAGTATCTATTATATGGGTTAGGTATACAGCAGTGCACTTGTTAGAAGACACAGTTTTCCCTCAGTCTTGTATGGTGCCCATATCATGTTGGTACCTAAGTATTTTATTCTGGTGAGGTGGCCAGATAATCTGGTATTTGTAATTTACCGTGTTATGTTTATGCTAGTTTTTTAAACTAAAAAGAACTGGGAATTGTTTCCATAGTTGTACATAAAGAAATATGTATATAAAGCGTAGGACTTTATACTGAGTAGGACATGTAGCCCGACAGCTGATGTACCAAGTCATACAGGATACAGTATCCATGCACACCCCTAGACTCAGATCTTTTAATGTAGTGGTCTCTAAACTGCGGTCCTACAGATGTTGTGAAACTACAACTCCCAGCATTCCCAGAAAGCTGTTGGCTGTCCGGGCATGCTGGGAGTTGTAGTTTCACAACACCTGGTGCGCCATTAGTTTGGAGACCACTACTTTAACCCCTTAAGGACCAAGCCCATTTAAACCTTAACCTCTTAGGGATGCAGGGCGTGGAAATTCCGGTCCCGCCACTCGCCGGGAGAGGACCGGATCAGGATGCCTGCTTAAATCAGTCCCATGTCGGCGATCGCCTTAAATCGCCGGTCAATTCAGACTGGTGATCTGCGGCGATTCCAGGTCACACGGGTGACCCGGTAAATAAGGGATAGGAGTGAGGTGGCAGGGGTGCCACCCCTCCTATCCCTGATATTAGTCGGTCAGGCTGTGCCCACCCACAGTAGTCGGGGCAGAGTGGGGGAACTATCCTTTCAGCGGCGGCGGAGGTCACTTACTGGTGGCGGGCGTCGATCCTCTCCCTGGTGCGCCGGTCATGGTGACAACAAAAGCCAGTAAGTGAGTTGTTGCCTAGCAACATCTGGAGGGC
This sequence comes from Hyla sarda, assembly GCF_029499605.1. Classification (NCBI taxonomy): domain Eukaryota; kingdom Metazoa; phylum Chordata; class Amphibia; order Anura; family Hylidae; genus Hyla; species Hyla sarda. The sequence continues at coordinate 248,753,829 of NC_079191.1, read as the reverse complement.
CACAGTTTGGAGACCACTATACAGTAGCTGTTTGGGCATGCTGGGATTTGTAGTTTTGCAAGATTTGGAAGGCCACAATTTTGAGATCACTGTGCTGTGGTCTCTTAACTATTCCCCTCCAAATCTTGCAAAACTACAACTCCCAGCATGCATGAACAGCAAACGGCTGTCTCGGCATGCTAGGAGTTGTAGTTGCGTGCCTTCAGCTGTTGCATAACTACTTCTCTAGTTTTGCAACAGCTGGAGGCACACTGGTTGGAAAATACTGAGTTAGGTAACAGAACCTAACCTAACTGGTTTTGAACCAGTGTGCCTCCAGCGGTTGCAAAAGTACAACTCCCAGCATGCACGGTCTGTCAGTGCATGCTGGAAGTTGTAGTTTTGTAACAGCTGGAGGTTTGCCCCCCATGTGAATGTACAGGGTACAATCACACGGGCGGGGGTTTACAGTGAGGAATAAAAATGAAAAAGTCTACTACAGCATTGTTTCCAAAACGGAGCCTCCAGCTGTTACAAAACAAAAACTCCCAGCATTTCCGGACAGCCACTGACTTTAGCAACAGCTGGAGGCACCCTGTTTAGGAATCACTGGATATAGAATATTTTTGGTAGCAGAGGCAATTGTGATGCTTGCATCCAAGTCCACTCTTATACAAATCCCTAATTTAGACCTCAAATGTGCATGGTGCTCTCTCACACTTCAGAGCCCTGTCCTATTTCAAGGAAACAGTTTAGGGCCACATATGGGGTATTTCCGTACTCAGAGCATTAAAAATTTTGGGGGGCTTTTTCTCCTTTTACCCCGTATGAAAGGGAAAAGTTGGGGTCTACACCAGCCTGTTAGTCAAAAAAATAAACATTTTTACACTAACAAGCTGGTGTGGCCCCATACTTTTCATTTTTACAAGAGATAAAAGGAAAAAAAAGACCCCCAAAATTTGTCACGCAATTTTTCCTGAGTACGGAAATACACCATATGTGGACGTAAAATGCTCTACGGGCGCACAACATGGCTCAGGAGTGAGAGCGCACTATGTACATTTCAGGCCTAAATTGATGATTTGCACAGGAGTGGCTGATATTACAGCGCTTCTGACATAAACGCCCAAAAATTTATACCCAAGTGTGACCCCATTTTGGTAACTACACAACGTAACAAGGGGTATAGTGAGCCTTAACACCCCACAGGTGTTTGACACATTTTCGTTAAAATTGGATGGGAAAATGAAAAACTTTTCACAAAAATGCTGGTGTTACCCTAAATGTTTCATTTTCACAATGAAAAATAGGAAAATAAGCCCCCCAAAATTTGTAACCCCATTTCTTCTGAGTAAGAACATACCCCATATGTGGATGTAAAGTGCTCTGCGGGAGCACAATAATGCTCAGAAGAAAAGGAGCTCCGTTGGGATTTTAGAGAGAAAATTTGTCCGGAATTGAAGGCCTCGTGTATTTACAAAGCTCCCATGGTGCCAATACAATGGACCCCCCCCCCCCCCACATGTGACCCCATTTTGGAAACTACACCCCTCACATAATGTAATAAGGTGTACAGTGAGCATTTTACAGATTTTTGGAACAGTGGCCCGTGAAAATGAAAAAATGAAATTTTTCATTTGCTCAGCCCACTGTTCCAAAGATCTGTCAAACGCCAGTGGGGTGTAAATGCTCACTGCACCCCTTATTACATTCTGTGAGGGGTGTAGTTTCCAAAATGTAGTCACATTTGTCCACTGTTCTGGCACCATGGGAGCTTTGTAAACACACGTGGCCTTCAATTCCAGACAAATTCTCTCTCCAAAAGCCCAACGGCGCTCCTTCTCTCTAGTTTGCCCGCAGAGCACTTTACAGCCAAAAATAGGATATTTCCATACTCAGAAAAAATGTTAAAATTTTTGGGGGGCTTTTTCTCCTATTACCTCTTGTGAAAGTAAAAAAATTGGGGTAACCAGCATTTTAGGGGGGGGAAATTTGGCGAAAATTCATCAAACACCTGCAGGGTTTTTAGGCTCACTGTACCCCTTGTTACGTTCCTTGAGGGGCGTAGTTTCCAAAATAGTATGCCATGTGCCATTTTTTTTAATGTTCTAGCACCATTGGGGCTTCTTAAATGTGACATGCCCCCTAAAAACCAAATTTTCTTTCCAAAAGCCAAATGTGACTCCTTCTCTTCCGAGCATTGTAGTGCGCCAACAGAGCACTTGACGTCCACATATGGGGTATTTCCAGAAGAAATGGGGTTGCAAATTTTTTGGGGGCATTTTCTCATATTACCCCTTGTAAAAATGTAAAATTTGTTGAAAAACCAGCATTCTAGTGAAAAAAAAAGGTTTCATTTACACATCAGACTTCAACAAAAAGTCATCAAACACCTGTGGGGCGTTAAGGCTCACTGTACCCCTTGTTACGTTCCTTGAGGGGGGTAGTTTCGAAAATAGTATGCCATATGTTTTTTTGTTTTGTTTTTTTTGGCTGTTCTGGCACAATAGAGGCTTCCTAAATGTGACATGCCCCCAAAAACCATTTCAGCAAAATTCACTCTCCAAAATCCCATTGTCGCTCCTTCCGTTCTGAGCCCTCTACTGCGCCCGCAGAACACTTTACATCCACATATGGTGTATTTCCTTACCCAAAAGAAATTGGGTTACAAATTTTGGGGGGGATTTCTCTCCTTTTACCCCTGGCCCTGGCATGGCTCTACAAGAACATGCGAGTGTAAAAAATGAAGATTTAGAATTTTCTCTTTCACTTTGCTGCTATTCCTGTGAAACACCTAAACGTTAACAAACTTTCTGATTGTTATTTTGAATACTTTGAGGGGTGCAGTTTTTATAATGGGGTCATTTATGGGGTATTTCTAACATGAAAGCCCCTCAAATCTACTTCAAACTGAACTGGTCCCTGAAAAATTTAGATTTTGAAATTTTTGTGAAAAATTGGAAAATTGCTGCAATACTTTGAAGCCCTCTAATGTCATCAAAAAGTAAAGACATGTCAGCTTTATGATGCCAACATAAAGTAGTCATATTGTATACTTGAAGCAATATATAATTTATTTGGGATGTCCATTTTCCTTATAAGCAGAGAGTTTCAAAATAAGAAAAATGCTAATTTTCTAATTTGGCATCAAATTTTGGAATTTTAAATGATGCAACTATGGCGGAAAATTTACCACTAACATAAAGTAGAATATGCAACGCAAAAATAATCTTGGAATCAGAATGAAAAGTAAAAGCATCCCAGAGTTATTAATGCATAAAGTGACAGTAGTCAGAATTGCAAAAAAGGCTGAGTCCCTAAGGGGTTAAATTTTACTTTTGCTTTTCCGATTTTTTTCCTCCTCACCTTCTAATATCCATATCTCTTATATTTCCATCCAAAGACCCAAATGAGAGCTTGTTTTTTGAGTGACCAATTGTACTTTGTAGTGACACCTTTCATTTTACCATAAAATGTACGGTGAAACCAAAAACAATTTTTTTTATGAGGAAATTTAAATGAAAACCACAATTTTGCAAATTTTGGAGGATTTCGTTTTCACACTGTACACTTTACGGTAAAAATTACATGTTTCCTTTATTCTGTGGTCAATACTATTAAAATGATACCCATCTTTGCATACTTTTCTATTATTGTACTGCTTTTAAAAAATATCAAATTTTTTGTACCAAATAAGTATGTCTAAAATCACCCTATTTTGACCACCTATAACTTTTTCATTTTTCTGTGTAGTTGTATGCTAATTTTTTGCAGCGTGATCTGTACTTTTTATCGATACCATATTTGCATTAATGAACATTTTAAATCACTTTTTATAAAAAAAATAATAATAATTTATGTGACAAAAAGCAATAATCTTTTTTTTTTTTTTATATTTTACGTTTACGCCGTTCACCGTACAGGATCATTAACATTATATTTTATTAGATCGGACCTTTCTGCATCTGGCGAAACCAAATATGTTTATTAAGTTATTTATTTTTTAAGCTTTTTTGGGGTAAAATGGGAAAAAGGGACAAGTTACATTTTTATTGGGGAAAGGGATTTTTCTAATTTTTTTTCTTTTTTTTAAATTAAAATTTTTTACATTTTCCCCCGTTTTTTTAAATACTTTTTATGTCCCCCATAGAGGACTATCTATAGAAATCATTTGATTGCTAATTCTGTTCAGTGCTATGCATAGGGCATAGCACTGATTAGTATTACCGGCAATATTTTGCTCGATCTAAGACCAGAGCAGAAGACCCCTGGAGACAGCCGGAGGCAGGTGAGGGGACCTCCGGCTGTGGGCGATTTGATCATTTATTTAAACATGCGCATTGCTGCAGATGCCGTAATCTGTATTGACCAGGGCATCTGAGGGGTTAATGGCGGACATCAGGGCGATCGCTGATGTCCGCCATTACCAGCGGGTCCCCAACTGCTGATAGCAGCTGGGACCTGTAGTGCATGACACGAGCACCGCTCTGATGCTCGCAGTTGTGTACAGGACGTAAATGTACGTCCTAGTGCGCGAAGTACCTCCGCACCAGGACGTACATTTATGTCCGTGGTCGTTAAGAGGTTAACATAGCAGAGCTGGATTTGTCATACTCATTCCTCTCTACTTTATCTGTCATCAAGTTGCATCCTTCTAGTCCATTCATCTAACAGGGGGCTGTCTTATTTCATCCAACCCCTGTAAGCTTAGAGCTCCCATAGTGATCACCAGATCTGGCTTGTAACTTCTTACACATGGCATGAGTAAGGGCCTACAGGTTAGAAATGCGTCAGCAGGATTTTTTCCCCCCTTTTTGTATAATCTCCTTGCTTTTTAATAAGATATCATAATAAAGATGCATTTTTAACTACTCTGGATGCTGGACACCATCTTTTTTACTTCTATTACAGGCTTTACCAGTGGTGCAGCTACATAGTGGTCCATGTAATGGAGTCCCTACATTAGAGTCCATACACATTGCTATAAAGGTGAGCAGATTATTATTTACAGGGCTCTCCTCATAGCATTTTGTATTACTTGTAGCTGTTGGCAGTCTCTGCATTACATGAACGGCACAAGCCACTGCTTTTTTATCCATCAATGATTCCCAAAAGCATTATACTATGAAGGGGTGTCTGGATCATAAAATATAGCCTCTACCATAAAATTAGAAAAAAAATAACAGTACTTATCTCTTCAGTCTGCCACTGATTCTGCACCAGTGCCCCAGGAGTCCCGCGTCAGTCTTTGTATACAAGCTAAGCTGCCAGTGATCTGGCACCTGACAACTGCCTACACATGACATCAAATAAGACTTAAACTGTGGCTAGTGGTTTTTGTGAAAGCCCCATTTAGATGATTTTCCCATGAATCACATGTATAATATAGTTACTAGGTGAGCAGACTTTTAGAATTCCCAAATCAGAGCTGTCTGGGGCTCTTTTTTATCTAGAATTGTGTGCTGAATTAAAGGGTTACTCCAGCAAATACATTTTTGCTTCTTTATTTTTAACTGGTATGCCAGGCTGCCTTCATAAAAAAATAAACCCCCAGTGCTTTCGGTATGGCTGTCATATCTGGTGCAATCCACTTGCTGGTTCTGGTACCAGACACCACAGTGCAGCTCAGCGGATCGCTGGCCACAGCTGTATGGAGGAGATTAGTCAAAACCTGTGCAGATGAAAAGTTGCTGAGTTGCCCATAGCAACCAATCAGATCGCTTCTTTCATTTTTCAGAGGCCTTTTCAAAAATGTAAGAAGCGATCTGATTGGTTTCTATGGGCAACTCAGTAACTTTTCCTCTGGACTGGTTTTGATAAATCTCCCCCTATCTGTCTTGGCCAGTGATTGACTGTGCAGAAATGTGATATATTGGACCCGGGCACCAGAAAGAAGCAGGAAGACGACCGGGCCCAGTATGATACTTTACCCCTCTGCCAATCACTGACAGCGATTCGCTGAAGCTGTATTATGGCATGTTGGGCACCAGAACCAGGAAGAGGATCATACTAAAGGATGAATCAGCAATAACAGAGGCACCAGAGAGCACAGCAGGTAAATAATTTTTTTTAAATTCATTTACCTGAGTGTACTTTTCATTGGCACACTTTATTTTATGATTAAACCTCCTAAGGATGCTGAGCGTACCTGTACGCCCTGCGCCCTGGCCCGGTATATAACGTGGGGTCACGACGTGACCCCACGTCATACCGGGTCGGTCCCGGTGGCTAGTGACAGCCGGGACCCTGGGCTAATAGCGTTGATCTAATAGCACTGATCGTTGTGCCGCGTGCTATTAACCCTTTAGAAGCGGCGTTCAAAGTTGATGAGAGTGAAATCTTCCCGGCACCTCAGTCAGGCTGATCGGGACCATTGTGGTGAAATCGCGATGTCCTGATCAGCTAGAATGTGAGCGGAGGTCCCCTTACCTGCCTCCGTCGCGGCCGATCGGTGATGGATTGCTCCAAGCCTGAAATCCAGGCTTGAGCAATCGACCACCGATAACACTGATCTTTGCAGTGTCAATGCACGGCAATGATCTCTGTATGAGATCGGTATGTGCAGTGTAATAGCCACTAGGGGGGCCTATAACCCCTTCCCTAATAAAATTTTGAATCGCGCCCCTTTTCCCATAAAAAAAAAAAAACAGTGTAAATAAAAATAAAATTCAACATATGTGATATCGCCGTTTGTGGAAATGTCCGAATTATAAAAATATATTGTTAATTAAACCGCACGGTCAATGGCGTACGCGCAGAAAAATTTCAAAATCCAAAATAGCGTACTTTTGGTCACTTTTTATATCATGAGAACATTTATAAAAAGCAATCAAAAAGTCCGATCAATACAAAAATGGTACCGCTAAAAACTTCAGATCACTGCGCAAAAGTTATAGGGGTCAAAAGATGACAATTTTAAACGTATAAATTTTCCTGCATGTAGTTATGAGTTTTTTTTTTACAGAAGTACGACAAAATCAAACCTATATATGTAGGGTATCATTTTAATCGTATGGACCTACAGAATAATGATAAGGTGTCATTTTTAGCCAAAAATGTACCACGTAAAAGCGGAAGCCCCCAAAAGTTACAAAATGGCGTTTTTTCTTCAATTTTGTCGCACAGTGATTTTTTTTTTTCTGTTTCGCCGTAGATTTTTGGGTAAAATGAATGATGTCATTGGTGGTGCAAAAAATAAGCCATCATATGGATTTTCTACCAACGGAGATATGAAAGGGTTTATTTTTTTTCGCCATAAGCTGTAGTTTTTAACTGTACCATGTTTGTGTGTATATGACTTTTTGATCACTTTTTATTCAGTTTTTTCTTTTAATAGTTTTGACAATTGCCACAATACTAAATATGTTTACCGTATTTTTAATTTTTTTTATAGTGTTTTATTTACAAAATGGGATAAGAGGGGTGGTTAGAATTTTTATTAGGGGGATTTATTATTTATTTTTTCAAAAGCATTTTTTTTACTTTTTTTTTTTTTGTTTCCCCTAGGGGCCTATCATAAGCCATCAGTTGATGGCTTACATAGATTAATGTAATGCTATTGCGTTACATTGATCTATGATTTTGGCGCTCGATTGCTAAGGGCTGCCTACGGCAACCTTAAGCAATTGCTGATCCACCCAGCATCGGGAAGGATGGCTAAGTCCTCGTTCTTCCCCAGCAACCTATCTTCAGCCCGCGATTAAATCACGGAGCTGCAGATGGGTCCCCAAGACACCAGGGATTACCGGCATTTCATGTTTAAATTTTGCCAATGTTATTGATCACGGCATTTAACCATTTAAATGATGGACGTCGGAGCCAGCTCCGGCATTACCGGCAGATGTTAGCTGCTGATAGCAGTGGGGATCTGCCGGTTATGACGTGGACCCGACCTGCTGCGTATTTGCTGTTGCATATTTTCCTACCAATTGAAGTCAATGGGTAGCAAAATTAGCTGCAGAAAGTATGCATCAAAATTTGGCGTGTGTGACCCTACCCTAAAGGGAACCTGTCACTGCTGGCAACATAATAGAGTGCTAAACACTTTCTTTTCAGTAGTCTATTGCTTTTGCCATAATGTACAGTCATAGGAGCCATAAAGTGAGTGCTGCTTTTGTCCCTGCACACTTGCCGATTATTGACAAACTTCTCCCTATGCACTGCAATATTTAGGTTAGAGTCACAGGTGCTGTATTTTGCTGCATATTTTCAGCCACATGTGACCCTGTCCTTAACCCCTTAAGGACCAGGCCCATTTTAGCCTTAAAGGGGTACTCCCGTGGAAATCTTTTTTTTTTTTTTTTAAATCAACTGCTGCCAGAAAGTTAAACAGATTTGTAAATCACATCTATTAAAAAAATCTTAATCCTTCCAGTACTTTTTAGGGGCTGTATACTACAGAGAAATCCAAAAAAGAAATGAATTTCCTCTGATGTCATGACCACAGTGCTCTCTGCTGACCTCTGCTGTCCATTTTAGGAACAGTCCAGAGCAGCATATGTTTGCTACGGGGATTTTTTCCTGCTCTGGACAGTTCCTAAAATGGACAGCAGAGTCCATAGATACAGGAGGTGATTGGGGGTGTATCCTACACCCCAGTCACCATGTATCTCCGGGTCATCGGGTCCCACGTGACCCGTATGACCCGAATCGCCGCAGATCGCCAGTGTGAATTCACACATCTGCGGCGATTGCCGACATGGGGGGGGTCTGATGATGATAGATATCAGCAGTCACCCCGGTCCGTACGTCCTTGGTCCTTAAGTACCAGGGAGCTAGGACGTACGCATACGTCTGTGGTCCTTAAGTGGTTAAAGGGGTACTCTGGTGGAAAACGTTTATTTTTTTTAATCAACTGGTGCCAGAAAGTTAAACAGATTTGTAAATTACTTCTATTAAAAAATCTAATTCTTTCCAGTACTTATTAGCTGCTGAATACTGCAGAGGAAATTCTTTTCATTTTGGAACACAGAGCTCTCTGCTGACATCACAAGCACAGTGTTCTCTGTTGAAATCTCTGTCCATTTTAAGAACTGTCCAGAGTAGGAGAAAATCCCCATAGCAAACATATGCTGCTCTGGACAGTTCCTAAAATGGACAGAGATGTCAGCAGAGAGCACTATGCTCATGATGTCAGCAGAGAGCTCTGTGTTCCAAAAAGCAAAGAACTTCCTCTGTAGTATTCAGGAGCTAATAAGTACTGGAAGGATTAAGATTATTTAATAGAAGTAATTCACAAATTTGTTTAACTTTCTGGCACCAGTTTATTTAAAAAATAAATAAATAAAGTTTTCCACATGGATACCTCTATAAAGCATTTTCAGTATCTCATTGATGGCCTATTCTCAGGATAGTCCACCAATATCAGATGACTGTAGTGGCACTAATCAGCTGTGTGAACTGGCTACACATGCTCACTGCTCCCCCCCCCCTCCCTTCTGCACCCAGTGTTCCTTCAGAGTGTTGGGTGCAGCGCCTGAGGCACATGACATCACGGCCAAGCCCCTTGTGATGTCATGACCAAGCCCCTTCAGTACAAGTCTATGGGAGGGGGCGTGACAGCCTCCCATAGATTTGCATTGAGGGGGGTGTGGTCTCGATGTAACGAGGGGCATGACTGTGACATCACGAGCCTCCGGCTCTGTGGGGTGCCACAGCCGAGATGGCCGGGGTCCCCACGTTCCTTTGGATAGGGAAAAAGATGTTTAGGGGCGGAGTACCCCTTTAAGGGGAGTACAGGCTTAATTGTCTTGGTCCTTAAGGGGTTAAGGAGGAATGATATGCTTGATATGCTTAAGGAGGTATTTGTTCTTTATGGTTTGCGATGTTCTTTTGATTCAGGTGACAAGAACTGCTTTGCAATTTTCCTGTTGCATACAATACTCTGAAATACATTTTTTTCTGTTACTGAATTGTGAAAATCTCTATGCAATGGAAAGAATTAAATCTGCTGAAAAATCCACATGAAGAATGGGATTCTAGATGTAGTCAATAGACATGCATGCACATTAGCTCAGTTACATCTTACCCCTATTGTGCAGGTTATCCTTGTAGAAATCTGCAGACATGGTGGGGAGATTCATCAAAACCTGGGCAGAGGAAAAGTTGACCAGTTTCCCATAGCAACCAATCAGATTGCTTCTTTAAGAAAGGCCTCTGAAAAATAATAAGTAATCTATGTAGCTGCTTTGGGCAACAGCTCTACTCTTTCTTTTGATAAATCTCTCCATATGACTTTTCCTGGCAGCCTTCTTTTAGGGGAAACTTTTTATTTCTATGTGCAATGGTGAGACTCAGTCAGTTAGATCCTGTGAAAGAGCTTGCTATTTATATGGCAGGAGTGCTAAGATCATCTTCTAGTTTGTATAACTTGGGCAAAAGCAATTTACTGACAGCTAAGAATAGGGTAAGAGCCCTACCAGTGTGGATTAACAGCATCTGCCATATATCAAAAAAGGCTCACCCGTAAGCGTGCGTTCACACTGAGGCATTCAAGAGGAATTCATGAGGCATAATTTCGGTCAGGAAATTGTTGCCTTCTGTCATTTTATCCATCAAGCGGAATTCAAGCAAAATTCAAGCGGAATTTCCATGCGGAAATGAAGAGGAATAAAGGAGGATGCTATTTAGGCTAGGTTCAGACTACGGAATTTCCGGGCAGAAAATTTCCGCCCGGAGATTCCGAGTGCGGCCAGCGCTGCCTGAATCAGTCGGCGCTAGGACCACACGGACACTGCAGTCTCCAATAGACTGCAATGTGTTCCGCACGGATTTCCGCCTGAAGAAAGAGCAATGCCTTTCTTCAGGCGGAAATTTCCAAGCGGATTTTCCGTTCACAAATTCCGCTTCTCAAATTCCAAAGTGTGAATTTGTGAATGGAAACCCATTCACTACACTATACATTTTAGCAAGCGGAATTTCCGCCTCCAATTTCAAAGCGAAATTGCAGGCGGAAATTCCGTAGTCTGAACCTAGCCTAAATCTACTTTTCTGAATTCCGCTTGAAAAAGATGTCGGGCAGAGTTTTTTTTACCATTGACTTCTATTGGATTCTGCTCGCGGATTGCGCTTGAAGAATGAACATGTTCTTTCTTCAAGCAGAAAGGAATTCAGCATCGGAATTCTGCTAGCAGAATTTCCACAGTGTGAACAGGACAACAGAAAAAACATTAATTTGGAGAGGAGAATTCAAGAGGAATTACCGTATTTTTCGCCCTATAGGATGCACCGGCGTATAAGACGCACCCAATTTATAGGTGCAAAATCTAAAAAAATTAAGATTTTGAACCCAATAGTGGTCTTCAACCTGCGGACCTCCAGATGTTGCAAAACCACAACTCCCAGCATGCCCGGACAGCCGTTGGCTGTCCGGGCATGCTGGGAGTTGTAGTTTTGCAACACCTGGAGGTCCGCAGGTTGAAGACCACTGCATAGGAGGTAATACTCAAGTGTCCCCGCCGCTCCGGACCCATCACCGCTGCCCTGGATGTCGCTCCATCGCTGTCGCTGTGTCCCCGTCGCTCCGGAACGTCTCTGCTGCCGGCCGGGTATCCTCGCTCTCCGTCGCCGCCATCACGTCGTTACGCACGCCGACGCACATACGCGACGACGTGATGACGAGGAAGGAGAGCGCCGGCCATACAGGGGATCCCTGAACGGAGAAGACACCGAGGAGGCAGGTAAGGTCCCTCCCGGTGTCCTGTAAGCACTAACCCGGCTATTCAGTCGGGCTGTTCGGGACCGCCGCGGAGAAATCGCGGCAGTCCCGAACAGCCCGACTGAACAGCCGGGTTAATATCACTTTCCCTTCAGACGCGGCGGTCAGCTTTGATCGCCGCGTCTGAAGGGTTAATACAGGCCATCACCGCGATCGGTGATGTCCTGTATTAGCCGCGGGTCCCCGCCGTTGATGGCCGCAGGGACCGCCGCGATAGGGGTGTATTCGCCACATAAGACGCACCGACTTTTTCCCCCCAGTTTTGGGGAAGAAAAAGTGTGTCTTATACGGCAAAAAATACGGTACTCGAGTAAATTATTCTTGAATTGCTTAATGTGAACGCACCCTCAAGGGGGGAAACACCTGGTTCAGATACTGCTTTTATTTTCTGTAGTTATTTTGATTGCCAAATGTCTACCTAATGTGCAGAATACTGAGGAAAAGAAACCTGGAGGAGGCATTTATCAAGACTATATAAAAAGGAGATTGGGGGGCTCACACTAATAAATGTGAAAAAAATATATGCCGAGGTTTCTGCATTACACGTAACCCACGTGTCAATAGTGCAGACAATAAAGGGAAATGAATGCAGACCTCAAGGTATATATTTGTATGTGGAATGCAGTGTGTAGTTGTGAAAGACTAGTAATAGGAATACAGAAATTAGTTAGAATAGGACTGGTTGTATATATAAGAGTATTTTATTAAATTGCACAGAATAGTCCAAGCAGGGCCCTTGCTGTGGATTAGATGACAAACAGGTTTATGCAATGATAATAGATCACAATGATAGTATTAAAAATAGATACAAATAAAATTAAATAAAGATAAATTCAAAAATAGTTAAAATAGTTAGTCCATATAGCAGCCACCTATTGAATTAGATAGGAGTTATTGGTCTGTTGCTGGCCGTATCTCAGAAGACTTTGGCAATAGCTTTGTATAGCAAGTGTAACAGATAGTATCAAAGTTTTTATCGTAGGTTGCAACAATAATTAATAGTTGTAGGTAGATAGTTGTTGGTGCTTCTGCACCACTCACCACTCCGTATTCCTGAGATGGTAGCCCCTGATGTGCTGGGCTCTGTGGCACAGACTGGCTCTGCCCGGCGGCCGGCCCGGTGCGTCTGTGCGGTAAAACCTCAGGGTTCCTCCGATGGTGTGGAGAATATTGCGGCAAGCAGCTGGGGTGAGTGGACGCAGGCAATGATTGCCCAAATGCCGTATGTGGACGGCGTTCTCGTGGTGGAGTAAGCACGTCCCAGTTGGTCTCAAACAGTGGTCCCTAATGCAGGTGGTTCCAGCTGTTGCAAATCTGGATAACTTGAATTGAATCCTATAGGTGGTCATTATGGTAGGGTAGAGTGCTAGACACGTTTCGGGGAGACCCCTTTTTCAGTAGCTATTGAAAAAGAGGTCTCCCCGAAACGCGTCTAGCACTCTACCCTACCATATTGACCACCTATAGGATTCAATTCAAGTTATCCAGATTTGCAACAGCTGGAACCCCCTGCATTAGGGACCACTGTTTGAGACCAACTGGGACGTGCTTACTCCACCACGAGAACGTTATATATACAACCGGTCCTATTCTAACTAAATTCTGTATTCATATTACTAGTCTTTCACAACTACACACTGCATTCCACATACAAATATATACCTTGAGGTCTGCATTCATTTCCCTTTATTATTTATCAAGGCTAAACTAGCTTTTTGCTCAGTTTAGAGAAAAAAAAGCTGCGGGTAAAGTAGCGGCCGTGCGCCAAATCTATCAATTGCCGCTGGCCGCAGTGCCACCCAGCTCATCAATATTCCTCCCCTCCCTCCGCCCCCCTTTTGCTTCTCCCCGCTCTGTAATGAAGAAAGAGGGGAGGAATATTGATGAGCTGGGCGGCGCTGCGGCCAGCAGCACTGACGTCAGAGTGCCAGTTAGCCTGGCCGGTGGCAGCTAGCACCTCATCTGCATATTCCGAAAATAGATGATAACGGCCAAACGGCGTGGCAGATCCGGGCACGGTAAGGACCAAACTGATCAGCGTTCCCCGCACTACCAAGCCTGTACCACTGGTTAGTGCGGGGGAAGAAAGCTGACAGTTTTCCTTTAATTATAGGATACACACAAAGGTTTTTTTTTAAACTTGCACTCCTCATGCCTGACCCATAATTTGACTCACAGACAGCTTCTTCTGGGGCAAGTTCTAGTTTGACTATGACATTCCTGGTGCCTCTAGTGCTCAGTAGTTTATATAGCTACCAGCAGCTGAAGAGCCACATTCAGGTCCCTAGCTACTGGTTGGGGAACACTGTTCTAGCAAAAAATGTCATTACTATAATGAATAGTTATTTTTTCATGACAAAACAGAGACCTATTGGAAGGACAACTACAGTAGAGCTATAGAAGGTAAATGGATGAATGACCTATCTGTTGTCTTAGCCATATGTTTTGGCTTTCACTACTCTTTGCAGAAGCTGTTTTTCTGAGTTTAAAGGTGATTTTAGTACGTACAAGGCAGACAGTAATGGACATGCTTAGGAAGGATCTGCAATTGTCTTGGGGCTAAATTGCTATGTCTTCAGATTACCATAATACTGTGGCTAGCTTTTTGTGAACGGGTATTTCCTGTTTGAGTTTTTCTTTTTTGCCTACAAATCCCATAATTCCATTTTTCTCCCTCCCACACATCAGCCACCCCACCCATTGAAACATAAATGAGCTGCAACTGTGGTAGCCCTTGGGGGGGGGGGGGGTGTTGGTAGTGGGGGTATTGTTTCGGTAGATGAGGGGTTAATGTTAACCCTATAGTTCGTGACGCCAGGCTGAGGGCTAGTATGCTGAGGTAATCCTCCGGCCTATCGCCGCCCTTCATAGAAACGACAGGTGCATGTAATGAAATGACTGAAGGTCCACAATGTACTTGAACTTGGGTAACTTTACTTAAGTGCTTGTGGTACATCCAATGAATCAGGAATACAGTCTTTATATAGCTCAATGACTGACAATTGTTGCGGACCTTGAAAAAAATTAAAGTATTTCTCCCTTGTTTATACTGTTTTTTGTTATTATGTTTGTGTGTTATGTGTGTATAAGTATGTGTTTTTTTATGTGTGTTGTGATTATGTATATATGTATTTTCTTACCTTTTGTGAAGATCCGGAAGCTGGCCCCTTTTTCTTCCAGCGGCTTGCTGTGTAACCTCGGCCTCCGCCATGTTGTGTTCGGTAAGTGGGATGTCGGGGGGGGTGTTTCTGACGTCCTAGGCGAATCTTTTCTTCCTGTTTCTTCCGTGGCTCAGCGACGAACCTGCGGTCTCTTCTGGCGCATGCGCAGGTAGTTTTTTTTTTTTTTTTTTACCAATAAAGTTTTTTTTGTCTTATTGACAAACTGTCTGCGCTTGCGCGAAGCTACGCTACTCGCGCATGCGCAGACAGTTTGTCAATTAGACAAAAAAAACTTTATTGGTAAAAAAAAAAAAAAAACTACCTGCGCATGCGCCGGAAGAGGCCGCAGTTTCGTCGCTGAGCCACGGAAGAAACAGGAAGAAAAGATTTGCCTCGGACATCAAAAGATAGGAAGGACAGAAGCAAGAACACCCCCCCCCCGACATCCCACTTACCGAACACAACATGGCGGAGGCCGAGGTTACACAGCAAGCCGCTGGAAGAAAAAGGGGCCAGCTTCCGGATCTTCACAAAAGGTAAGAAAATACATATATACATAATCACAACACACATAAAAAACACATCCTTATACACACATAACACACAAACATAATAACAAAAAACTGTATAAACAAGGTAGAACCCCTTTAAAGTCTCTGAATTTAGGGTAATTATTGCAGATCCGTCCGGATTTAGGGGATAGATAAGGTCCGGTGATCTTGCAGAGTGCGTGGGGATTAATACACTCAGAATTTAGAAGTTATCGGCCGTCGCCGCAAGGTTCAGGCCTAGACTCACTGATCTCAGCAGTGCAGGTGCTTCTTGCTTGCTTGAACAGGAACAAGAGCCCAAGAGAGCTGCTTACAGCTTGGCTGCACAGGAACAAGAGAGCGAGAACATGGCCGCCGCTCCCTTATATGGGCAGGGAGCGGGGCTAATCTGATTGGTCCGAACATCCGTCATTCACTGTTACAATGAGTGATGGGATTGACTACGTCACAAGGACCTCCAAAGGTCCTAAAGCAGAAATACCATAGAGTTCACTTAACCATGTGACCCGCAGGTCCTGCTACGCTATTGACAGGTAATTAACTATTTATAGGGCATTTATATAATATTTACATGCTTCCTAAGTAAGCTATTGGAGCAATAACTATCTGGATGAGAGGTGACTAGGGGTGAACTAGACAATGGGGACCCCGACTTCCTAGGGACTCTGGCTAAGGGGACCCACACACGCAGGTACCGAACAGGATACGGCACCGGGACACCACACAACCATTCAAAAAAAAACTGTGGTTTTCAATCAGGGTGCCTACAGCTGTTGCATTAGTTGCATATTGATCTCTCTCCCACCAAGTGATCTCTCCACCCATTGAAGCAGACATGCTCCCTGTCATCAGCTGACTAGTGAGACAACAGTCATTTTGTATGCTGTTAAAAATAAATATTGGAGTGAAAATCACAGAAGAATTGTGATAAAACCATCACACATAGGTACAGAAACTATATTATGAACTACACTAACTTTACAGCCCCTGTAGCATAGTCAAATAAAATTCCTGGAATACTCCTTTAACCCCTTCCTGCAAATGGACGTTTATGGACGTCCAGTTTTCCTGTGACTTAACGCAAATGGACGTTCATAAATGTCCAATACATTTTCTAACACCATGTCCGGTGGCATGGTGATAGAAACATCATTGCAGCTGTTCTGGACAGCTGACCGATGACACTATGCAGCTGGGGACCAATCAGAATGGTCCCCTGCTGCTGATCGTTGTCATTAGTCAGTCAGTTAGTGACAGACTAATGACAAGGACTTGCGGGGTTCGGGGCTGATCGGGTCTCTGGTGACCCCTTAGCCTGGAAAATAGGGATGATCGGAGCTATCAGTTGTAGTTTAGCAACATCTGGAGGGCCACAGTTTGGAGACCACTGTGCAGTGGTGTCCAAACTGTAGCCCTTCCAGATGTTGCATAACTACAATCCCCAGCATGCATGGACAGCCAAAGGGCATGCTGGAAGTGTTAGTAGTATGCTTCCAGCTGTTGTATAACTACAAGTCCCAGCATGCCCTTCAGTTGTCACTGCATGCTGAGAGTTGTAGTTTTTGCAACGGCTGAAGGCACACTGGTTGCGAAGTTTGTTGCCTAACTCAGTGTTTCACAACCAGAAAATTTGCTGCATCTCAACCTTGAAGCAAGCAACTTACTGTAGACCCCCTGCCCGTTTGTTACTTAACTCAGTGTTTCGCAATCAGTGTGCCTCCAGCTGTGGCAAACTACTACTCCCAGAATGCACTGATAGACCGTACATGCTGGGAGTTGTAGTTTTGCAACAGCTGGAGGCACACTGATTGCGAAACACTGAGTTAAGTAACAAACGGGCAGGGGGTCTACAGTAAGTTGCTTGCTTCAAGGTTGAGATGCAGCAAATTTTCTGCCGCAGCTCAAACTCCCAGCGGGAAACTTGCTGTAGACCCCGCCGTGTAAGTGTACCCTAAAAACACTACACTAATACAAAATAAAGTGTAAAACACCACATATACACATACCCCTACACAGCCCCTCCCCCCCCCCCAAATAAAAAGAAAAAATTTCTCATATCACACTGTTTCCAAAACGGAGCCTCCAGCTGTTGCAAGACAACCCCCAGTATTGCCGGACAGCGATTGACTTTCCAGGCATGCTGGAAGTTTTGCAACAGCTGGAGGCATCCTGTTTGGGAAACACTGCCATAGGGTATTTTTGGTATCGGAGGTAAGTGTAATTCTTGCATACGGGTCCGTCCCTATTCAAATCCCTTATTTAGGCCTCACTTTGGAGCGCTGTCTTATTTCAAGGCAATAGTTTAGGGCCACATATGGGGTATTTCTGTACTCAGGAGAAATTGCCTAACACATTTTGGGGAGCTTTTTCTCCTTTTACCCCTTATGAAAAGGCGAAGTTGGGGTCTACTCCAGCATGTTATTGTAAAAAAAAAAAAAAATTAATTTTTAGACTAACATGCTGGTGTTGTTCCATACTTTTCATTTTCACAAGACGTAAAAGGAAAAGCAGACCCCCAAAATTTTAACGCAATTTCTCCTGAGTACAGAAATACCCCATATGTGGACATAAAATGCTCTGCGGGTGCACAACAAGGCTCAGGAGTGAGAGCACACCATGTACATTTGAGGTGATTTGCACAAGGATGGCTGATCGTTACAGCGGTTCTGACATAAACACACAAAAAAAACACCCACATGTGACCCCAATTTAGAAACTACACCCCTCACGGAAAGTAACAAGGGGGTATAGTGAGCCTTAACACCACACAGGTGTTTGACGAATTTTCGTTAAATTTGGACGGGAAAATGAAAATTTTGTATTTTTTCACTAAAATGCTGGTGTTATCCCAAATTTTTCATTTTCACAAGGGGTAATAGGAAAAAAGCCCTCCAAAATTTGTAACACCATTTCTTTTGAGTATATAAATACCTCATATCTGGATGTAAAGTGCTCTGCGGGCGATCTGCAGGGCTCAGAAGAGAAGTAGCGCCATTGGGCTTTTGGAGAGAGAATGTGTCTGGAATTGAAGGCCACGTGTGTTTACAAAGCCCCCATAGTGCCATAACAATGGACCCCCCCCCCCTCCACATGTGACCACATTTTGGAAACTACACCCCTTATGTAATGTAATAAGGGGTGCAGTGAGCATTTACAGGTGTCGGACAGATTTTTTGAACAGTCATCCGTAAAAAGGAAAAATTAAATTTTTCATTTGCACAGCCCACTGTTTAAAGATCTATCAAAGGCCAGTGGGTGTAAATGTTCACTGCGCTCCTTATTACATTCCGTGAGGGGTGTAGTTTCCGAAATAGGGTCACATGTGGGGGGGGGGTCAATTGTTCTGGTAGTATGGAGGGCTTTGTAAATGCACATGACCCCCGACCTCCATTCCAAACAAATTCTCTCTCCAAAAGCCCAATGGCGCTCCTTCTCTTCTGAGCATTGTAGTGCGTCCGCAGAGCACTTTACATCCACATATGGGGTATTTCCATACTCCAAACTCCATACTCCAAACGGGGTTACAAATTTCAGGGGGCTTTTACTCCTATTGCCTCTTGTAAAAATGGTAAGTTTTGGGGGGAAAACTGTATTTCAGTGAAAAAAAAATGTTTTTCATTTACACATGCGACTTTAACAAAAAGTCGTCAAACACCTGTGGTGTGTTAAGGCTCACTGTTCCCCTTGTTGTAGTTTCCAAAATAGTATGCCAAGTGAGTTTTTTTTTGCTCTTCTGCCATCATAGGGGGTTCCTAAATGCGACATGCCCCCCAAAAACCATTTCAGCAAAATTTGCTTTCCAAATGCCAAATGTCGCTCCTTCTCTTCTGAGCATTGTAGTGCGCCCGCAATGCATTTGACACCCACACATGGGGTATTTCCATACTCCGAAGAGATGGGGTGACACATTTTGGGGGGAATTTTCTCCTATTGCCCCGTGTAAAAATTTAAAATTTGGGGGAAAACTAGCATTTTAGTGAAAAAAAATTTATTTACACATCCAAATTTAACGAAAAGTCGTCAAACACCTGTGAGGTTTTAAGGCTTACTGTACCGCTTGTTAGGTTCCTTGAGGGGTGTAGTCTCCAAAATAGTATGCCACGTTTTTTTTTTTTTTTTTGCTGTTTGCACCATAGGGGCTTCGTAAATGTGACATGCCCCCCCAAAACCATTTCAGAAAAACTCACCCTCCAAAATCCTATTGTCGCTCCTTCCCTTCTGAGCCCTCTACTGCGCCCGCCGAACACTTTACATCCACATATGAGGTATTTCCTTATTCGAGAGAAATTGGGTTACACATTTTGGGGGGATTTCTCTCCTTTTACCCCTTGTAAAAATTCAAGAACTGGGTCATGTGAGTGTAAAAAAATGCAGATTTTGAATTTTCTCCTTCACTTTGCTGCTATTCCTGTGAAACACCTAAAGGGTTAACACACTTACTGAATGTCATTTTGACTACTTTGAAGGGTGCAGTTTTTATAATGGGGTCATTTATGGGGTATTTCTAATATGAAGACCCTTCAAATCCACTTCAAAACTGAACTGGTCACTGAAAAATTCAGATCTAGAAAATTTTGTGAAAAATTGGAAAATTGATGCTGAACTTTGAAGCCCTCTTATATCTTCCAAAAGTAAAAACATGTCAATTTTATGATGCAAACATAAAGTAGACATATTGTATATGTGAATCAATATATAATTTATTTAGAATGTCTATTTTCCTTACAAGCAGAGAGTTTCAAAGTTAGAAAAATGTAAAAGTTTTACATTTTTCATGAAATTTTGGAATTTTTCACCAAGAAATGATGCAAGTATCGTCGAAAATTTACCACTATGTTAAAGTAGAATATGTCAGGAAAAAACTATCTCGGAATCAAATTCATAAGTAAAAGCATTCCAAACAGTGGTCAGATGTGCAAAAAAATGCTCTGGTCCTTAAGGTAAAAATGGTCTTGGTCCTTAAGGGGTTAAGGATGGAGTCCTAAGCAGGGACCTCTTTCTTTGCACAATTTAGCAATTAATAGTTTAAGATTGTAACTTCTAGTTGATGTTGTCATTTATAGATTCTTCAGACAGATCTTCTTACACATTTTTAGCTCTGTCCTGGTGGGATTTTTAACATATATATGTACATGTCAAAATGCTAAATTGTATTTTTGAGCCCTTTCATCCATCTTTGCTCTTGCACACCCCCCTTATACTTCTGCTCATTCATTGGACGTTCATCCACACTGAGCCTGAATTATCCTCGCACACAGAAGTGGGAGGGGGAGTAAGCAGTGCTTGCCTCAGTCACTGTGCACAGTCACAACCCTCAGGCTGCACATCAGCACATTGCTCTTTCCTTATTCATATACCATTGTGTCTTTATTGTCTCTGGAGTATCATCAGTTTTTCACCCTCCCTAACTGTTTTATAGGGGGAGGTAAAAGGGATTTGAAGACGTGAAGATGGCGGCAGGGATGAGCTGGCATCAGCAACAGCATTACTACGGTGGAGGGGCTTCTACCAGTACTGCCAAGTTTGTGCCCTCATCTCCTGGTGTGATGGCTCATCAGGCTGGACTGAGTATGGAGTATACTGCAGAACTGCACCTTAAGATGAGCAAGAAGATTGCACAGCTGACTAAGGTAACTAGCAGTTTTGCAAAGGGTTAATGATGCTGGAATGCAAAGTAGTGTTGGCCTTTAAAGCGTTGACTTCTCATTTCACTCATGAATTGTCTGCTGATGTCATAATCAGCTCTTACTGATAAAAAAATGTGTATATATATATATATATATATATATATATATATATATATATGTATTTCTTTTTCTGTGTGTTATTTTTTAATAGTTTTCAGACGTGACGCAAATGTTTACTTTGGAGAACTTGAATTCGGTCAGGTCCTGACTTGCTCTAATCCCTTGTGCTGTGACAATATCTGGAAATATGAGTTCACCAAAGTATCTGTGCTAATCTTGACTAATAACTTATCAAATGAGATGTCGCTTCTGCATAAAATAGAAGAACATTTTCTCAGCTCCGGCATGAATCTCGTTTTCTCTACAGATCTGCAGATTGCATTTAATATCGCTCACAAAAGATTTGACAATCAATACGTTGATATTTCTGCTTGTATCTCACAGTCATTTGTATGCATTTAGCTGTCCATTCTCATAAGAATAACTTCTTATTAGGGTAATATTTGTTTCTGAAAGTGTTTTGTCGGAATTGACAGCGAGTGATACCTAAGTGATGGGAGAACATACCCATTGCTTTAAATTGGCCTATCCATTATGTAACTAAAGCCACATTGAACGTTAAGCCAATTGTATGTGGTTTTACGTCCAAAGCCTAACACTGTCATTAAAGAAAAGTATTCATAGCATTTTATGTTTTTCTTTACTTTCTTTGTTCACCTGTACTATGCTTTATGATACAGTTGAATGTGAACTGGACGTGTATATATATATATATATATATATATATATAGTACCCCCCCGACCTACGATGGCCCCGACATACGATAATTTCAACATGCGATGGCCTCGCAGCATCAACATACGATGCTTTTGTATGTCGGGGCCATCGCATAAACGGCTATCCGGCAGCGCAGACTGCTTCAGCTGCTGCCGGATAGCCATATACGGTGTCCCGTGTGGTCCGCTGACGATCCATTACCTGTCCTCGGGGCTCCGGCGCGTCCTCTTCGGGATCCTCTTCATCGTCGGCACTCTCCATCGTCGTCATCACGTCGCTGCGCACGCCGTCCCTTCATCCAATAGGAGCGGCGTGCGTAGCGACGTGATGGCGGCGACGGAGAGCGAGGATGCCAGGGAAGCAGAGGCCTTGCCGGAGCGTCGGGGACACCCCAGCGATGCGGCTACAGTGATGGAAGGCGACATCCAGGGCAGCGGTGACGACCGGTGACGGTCCGGAGCGGCGGGGACAGGTGAGTACAACTTCCTATATCAGTGGTCTTCAACCTGCGGACTTCCAGATGTTGCAAAACTACAACTCCCAGTATGCCTGGACATGTCCGGGCATGCTGGGTGTTGTAGTTTTGCAATATCTGGAGGTCCGCAGGTTGTAGACCACTTTCTTATACTTTACATTGCACGGATCCCTCAACAAACGATGGTCCGTTTGGAACAGATTACCATCATATGTTGAGGGACCACTGTATATATATATATATATATATATATATATATATATATATATATATACACACACACACACACGCACACACACACCAAAAGAACACTCGGGTTGTGAACTGGGCCTAAATTGAATCAGTTCTGTGAGGAACAGGGGATTGTGAAAATGAAGCAGAGTATTCGGGGGAATTTAAGCTTCTTTGTAGAATCCACTGCTGCACCTTCCAGATTACAGGCTTTCACTTCTGACCATAATGTAAATTGCATTCACAGACTATAGACTGTCTTACATGGCTTGAGGACGGATTAGTAGAGCAACCACTGGGAATTTCATATTCTACTAATATCTTGATCTATCTAAGTGTTGCTTCAGACCAAATCCAGAAATAACATTAAACGAGTGAGAAGATTCATATGTATCTCCCATTATGAAGGAGAAAGTAGTAAAACGATGATATTCCATAGTTTGGCCCATTTCTCTTACAGACTTGTTTGCTCAATGACTTTCCTCCATCTTACTATATACAGAGCCTTATATAAAAGGCAGATTACATAATGGACAGTAAAGCATGCATGCATTGATTTCTGGATACATTTGGCAATGCCGTTTTCCGTTTGATATACTCTTGTATTTGTTTTCATCCCTTGTTCAGATTTATTTACCTTTTAAATAGTTTCTCCAATTAATGGCTCTGGAATATCAATGTGCAGATTTTTTGTAATGCATTTTTCGTGGCACTGGAACTACTGCTAAAATAATCGACATGAGACATTATATGATAACTTTTCCTAGCAGCTAAAGCCCACGAGTACCTCCAGTTGAAGATGGCTTGTGTGGATATTGTCTTTTACACCTGACTTCCTCTATGGAATGCTGAATACCCAGAAGGCCAGTTACTGCCTGTCTTTTATCAGGAAAAATGGAGACATGTAGATGGCCCTTTTGTGTGCTGATAATAACATACACATATTTTTTCCTGTTTCTTTCCATGGGGTTATGCAGCATGATTTATATAGCTATAGCAAGATGGTTCATTGGACTGTACTTTTGTGCTGAAGTATATACAGTATATTTGTAGGAGATTTGGGGAGACAGGCAGCTGAAAAGCTTGGACAAGGGGGCATGTATGTATAAATGCATATTAGCCAGAAGGGAAATCTTAGCTGTCTTGCCATCCAGGCTCAGTGGAACGTCAAGCTCAGCTCAAGGGTTTCTTACTCAAATGCACAAATTATGCTGGCATAGAGAAGAAACCCAGATTCTATAAATGTTAATGTGTGAGAAGGCTGAGTACATCACTCATGATTTTACTATATTGGGCTGCCATTTGGTTAATATTTGGTAGTTACATTAAGAACCATCTGGTTCAGTATTATACTGGAAGAGCGCACTGTTTCCGTGTGTTTATCATTCTGACATCATCCCGTCAGACACTATGACCTAGATATATCAAGGGTACTAAGCATTAACACTTATTAACTCCCAGTTATATGAATGAGCAGGAGAGATGACATACTCTCATATATTTGGCCTACATACAACTAGTGTCTTAAAGAGATTCTGTCACTAGGTTTATGCGGTCCGGTCTGAGGGCAGTATAAACTAGTGAGACAGACCCTGAATCAAGCAATGTATCACTTACATCTTTTCATGCAGCATATCTCATCAAATGAGTGTTTATCTCCTTCACAACCACCATAGCGGCTGTTACTCCTTATATGCTAATTGACATCTGTCTTTCTGTACACAGTATAGGCAGAAAGCTGTCAATCAGCATCCAGTGGGCGGTAGGAGTGGCTGCTGATAAACACCCAGGAATACTTGTCGCTTGCACATCATGGCATGTCTAGTGTGCTGCACTTGGGGTTTAGAGGATAAAAGCAGATTTTATAAGATCTGCTGCATGAAAAGATGTAAGGGATACATTGCTAGGTCTCTGTCACTAGTTTACGCTGCTTCAGATAAAACTGCCTGAACCTGGGACAGATACCTTTTAAAGTAGAGCTCTGCCAGCATAACAACAAGTCCTTTGCTGGTATCTTTAATCATTTCAGCTCTGGGAGAGAAAACACTGGCGATGCTTAGAATTCCTTCCACTTGCTTTTTGTAGTACTGCAGGTAATACTATGAATCTCTTTGACAGTAAGTAGATCAAGTGGTGTCAGCTATTCACAATGTTACTAAACAGCATCCGAAAACGTACTCAGGCCTTGCTTTCATTACAAAGGGAAATACACAATTAACAGAATACATATTATAAGATTCACAACAGACCATAATTGACAGTAATTCTAACAATATTAACAACCATATGAGATTTATATCCATATATTAATATATTTATTAGTCTCTCTCTCTATCTCTCTCGCTACATATATATATATATATATATATATATATATATATGTATGTATATATATATATATATATATATATACACACACACATACAGTCATGGCCGTAAATGTTGGCACCCCTGAATTTTTTAAAGAAAATGAAGTATTTCTCACAGAATTGGATTGCAGTAACACATGTTTTGTTAAACACATGTTTATTTCCTTTGTGTGTGTTGGAACTAAACCAAAAAGGGGGGGAAGCAAATTGGATATAATGTCACACCAAACTCCAAAAATGGTCTGGAAAAAATTATTGGCACCCTTAACTTAATATTTGGTTGCACACCCTTTGGAAAAAATAACTGAAATCAGTCGCTTCCTATAACCATCAATAAGCTTCTTACACCTCTCAGCTGGAATGTTGGACCACTCTTCCTTTGCAAACTGCTCCAGGTCTCTCTTTTTGGAAGAGCGCCTTTTCCCAACAGCAATTTTAAGATCTCTCCACAGGTGTTCAATGGGATTTAGATCTGGACTCATTGCTGCCACTTCAGAACTCTCCAGTGCTTTGTTGCCATCCATTTCTGGGTGCTTATTGACATATGTTTGGGGTCATTGTCCTGCTGGAAGACCCAAGCTTTCTGACATTGGGCTGTACAGTGCGACCCAAAATCTGTTGGTAAACTTCAGATTGCACACATTCAAGGCACCAAGTGCCAGAGGCAGCAAAACAACCCCAAATCATCATTGATCCTCCACCATATTTCACTGTAGGTACTGTGTTCTTTTCTTTGTAGGTCTCATTCCATTTTCAGTAAACAGTAGAATGATGTGCTTTACCAAAAAGCTCTATCTTGGTCTCATCTGTCCCCAAGACATTTTCCCAGAAGGGTTTTGGCTTACTCAAGTTCATTTTGGCAAAATATAATCTTGCTTTTTTATGTCTCTGTGTCAGCAGTGGGGTCCTCCTGGGTCTTCTGCCATAGCTTTTCATTTCATTTAAATGTCGACGGATAGTTCGCGCTGACACTGATGCTCCCTGAGCCTGCAAGACAGCTTGAATATCTTTGAAACTTGTTTGGGGCTGCTTATCCACCATCCGGACTATCTTGTGTTGACACCTTTCATCAATTTTTCTCTTCCGTCCACGCCCAGCGAGATTAGCTACAGTGCCATGGGTTGCAAACTTCTTTATAATGTTGCACACTGTGGACAAAGACAAACATAAATCTCTAGAGATGGACTTGTAACCTTGAGATTGTTGATATTTTTCCACAATTTTGATTCTCAAGTCCTCAAGTCTCAAGACATTTCTCTTCTCCTCTTTCTGTTGTCTATGCTTAGTGTGGCACACACAGACACACAATGCAAAGACTAAGTGAACTTCTCTCCTTTTTATCTGCTTTCAGGTGTGATTTTTTTTATATTGCCTACACCTGTTACTTGTCCCAGGTGAGTTCAAAGGAGCATCACATGCTTGAAACAATCTTATTTATCCACAATTTTGAAAGGGTGCCAATAATTTTGTCCATCCCATTTTTGGAGTTTGGTGTGACATTATTTCCAGCTTGCTTTTTTTCCTCCCTTTTTTGGTTTAGTTCCAATACACACAAAGGGAATAAACATGTGTATAGCAAAACATGTGTTACTGCAAACCTTTTCTGTGAGAAATACTTCATTTTCTTGAAAAATTTCAGGGGTATCAACATTTACGGCCATGACTGTATGTATATATATATTGTATATAATAGACACAAATGTTTAACCATCGGTGGAGTTATTATAGAGAGAGAATGTACAGGTGAACTGTTATAATCAAAAACCTGCATTTACAGGTTGGTATTGGAGATCGGTTACAAGCTTGTTAACACGCATAATCCCAATAGCTCAGGTGAACTCTGACAATGCAGGGGACAGTTTGACAGTGCTTTCTTGGTGTTAAGACTATGCTTATGCTTATCTGAACAGGTTCCGTGCAGACACTGAACATTCCAGAATGCTGGAGGATTTCAGCGCTAAAGCCTGTGTAATTGTTAAGTTCTCATCCATAACACATGCTATAAGTTTACAATTATTAACTTAACAAGTTATCAGTTTAGCACAATACTGTATATTCATAAGTTCTCGTCCATAACACATGCTATAAGTTTACAATTATTAACTTAACAAGTTATCAGTTTAGCACAATACTGTATATTCATACATTCAAGTAACTCAGCTTCATTGATGAATTACTTCATGAATAAACATAAAATGGTGTTCAAACGTGAATGTGCTTTTTGATAAACAGAAAAAATAGAAGGAAAATATCCATGTCATATTCTTGGGGCTTAATGGGGTCTTCTGGCCTAAAACTATTCAGGCCCAATCCACAGGATAGGTCATCATTTGTTGGTCAGTGCTGTGCTGACACCCGACACCCCACCAATCAGCTGATCGGCAAAACCATAGCATCGAACATGGTGGCTCTGGGTAACTGCAAAGCAGCTTCTATTCACTGTGAAAAGACAGTGACAAGTTTTTGGTTGGAGCAGGGCTCCCCTATAATGTACTTAATAAAAGCTCAGTAAGGTTCGATCTTAGAGGTGGACTTAATATAATAGGAGTAGAATACAAATTAATATAAGCCTTAAAATCTTATCTAAAAACAACCTGCCCCATCAATGAACAACATACAGTAGCTAAAAAAAGGGTGATAGGCACTCGATCAACTACCAATGTAGTTAAATTTCATCCCTTTCCATGTCTAGGTGAGCAAAAAACATGGTCATTTTCGTAGTCATTTAGGTCTTAAGATGAATTCATAGGAGGCTGGTGATAAATACAAGCAGTCATATGGTTAATTGAATGTAGAATGTTGCAGTGAGCACTGAGGCAGATCTTGGAGCAGATGATCTGATCAGGTTTGACACTGTTTGCTCTTCTATAATTACAAGGATATTGTTTCCTTGCAGTTGAGGATTGGCCAATGCTTCAATTAAATGACTTATTCAGACCAATGTGTCATAGGTTAGAAAATTATTTAGTAACTTGGTTCGTGTATTTCTATTATATGTATCCTTATATATCAGCACCCAGTAAATGTGTAGCAAATCATGATTATTGCTTTCTTTAATGTGTCAGTACACTGCAGCAGGTTACTCATGGACACATTAGGAATAATCTGAAATGAGACATTGATACAAAAGACTTCATGTGAAAATAAGGATAATTAGACCGGCAGACGACATAGTATTAGGTAATGTAATTGTGTTCTGCGTCTTTACAGCACTATCTGTAAAATACAATGGTGCTAAATGAGGGTGATGTTATAATGTAGTTGACTTAATCCTAGCATGAATTATCATCCTTTATAATTGAAGCTAAAGCTCTAAGAGAACTACTATGAGAAGGAAGCTATGGACTTATTATTCATCTATGGCATATACATCACTGGCCAAATAGTATTTTGACAACAGACTCTTTAGCAGACTCTTTAGCACAACATAATTAGGTCAAATGTTGTTTATAAGATATCAAAAGGGCATATATCACTACAATAACTAAATGAAGCAGTAAAGGGTTTGTCCACTGTGGACAGTTGCTTATTCTTGGAGTCAGAAGAAACCCCTGCTGCAGGGAACCCCAACAAGTAGATGGAATTTGTTTGAGAATCCAGCATCAAGTGTGCATTTTGTGATGCCCATTGAAACCAGAGGTTATTATTTAGAGGTTATATTAACTCAAGTTACATTAAGGTGGTATTTAAAAAAAAGTTTCTAAACTAGACAGTTCCTTAAAATCATATATAGAAGTTTGACATATTTCTTTCCCTACAGTGAGTAAACATTAAGGTTAATGAAATTCAATGGTTGTGGGAATTACTTAAAATAAAAGTATTGCACATAGGCTTAGTTCACAATGTCACATTCATTTCAACAGTTAAAGGGGTATTCCAGGCAAAACCTTTTTTTATATATATCAACTGGCTCCAGAAAGTTAAACAGATTTGTAAATTACTTCTATTAAAAAATCTTAATCCTTCCAATAGTTATTAGCTTCTGAAGTTTTTTGTCTAACTGCTCAATGATGATGTCATGTCCCGGGAGCTGTGCATGATGGGAGAATATCCCCATAGTTAGACAGAAAACAACAACTCAACTTCAGAAGCTAATAACTATTGGAAGGATCAAGATTTTTTAATAGAAGTAATTTACAAATCTGTTTAACTTTCCGGAGCCAGTTAATATATTTAAAAAAGTTTTGGCCTGGAATACCCCTTTAACAAAACACCCTTTATCCCTTCAAAACTCTGCAGTTTTACTTTAGAAAAACACAGTAAAATGAGTGACATTATCTCAACAAGTAATTACAGCCTAAATACTCAGCTGAGTGACCCTAATCTTTAAATGTTCTTGAAGGGGTTATCCACCATAAGGTGATTTTAGTACGTACCTGGCAGACAGTAATATACATGCTTAGGAAGGATCTGCGCTTGTCTTGGGGCTAAATGGCTATGTTGTGAGATTACCATAACACTGCGGCTAGCTTTTTGTGAACTGGTATTTCCTGTTTTAGGCTGGGTTCACACTACGTTTTTGCCATACTGTTTTCAATCCGTTTTTCTAAAGAAAACCGTATGGCAAAAAAACGGATGGAACAGAATGGAAAAAAGTAAACCGTATGCGTTTTTAAACAGTATACTGTTTTTAAAAGTGCATACAGTTCCATCAGTTTTTATTTAAAAAAAACCCCATACGTTTTTGAAAATTTTGTCCATTTTTAATGGGAGGGGTCTTGGGTGTGGACTTTAGGATTCAAATGCGCATGTGCAAAGTAAAAACGTATACGTTTTTCCCGTATTGAACCGTATACATGTGCGTTTCCCATTGACCTCCATGTTAAAAAAACGTATGCGGTTGCAGTACGGTTTTTAAACCGGAGTCAAAACCGTGGTTGACCACGATTTTGTCTCCGGTTTAAAAAGTTTTAAAGTTTTAGTTGACTACTAAATCACATGATAAATGTACACTGAAAAAGGCACTGATTTTAAGGCATACAGCGCCATTTTTAGGATGGTATTTATGCAACATTTTTATAATTTTACCCTTATGTCTAGGCTGCATTCGTGGCACATATACGGTAATTATTTATTTATACTTAATGTCATTGTATGTTTACTATCCACATTTGTTGTGTTTACTTTGATCGTAATATGATGTGGCCTCTTTTGGGAAGTCGTTCCCAGATGTGGGGGAGGGGCATCAGGTTCCACAACCCCAGCAGACATATGGCTTCTTGGTGATCACTGGTTTGGCAGTTCAGGTGGAAGTCAGGAGCAATTGAGGCTATCCCTAAGCTTTGGCAAAAAGTGGCAGTCCATGGCCTTTGAAGGAGCCTTTTGGCCTTAATGGAAAGTTTGTGAGGAATATCTTGTTTTGAAGAAGACCTGTGATAAAACACATCTTTCTACACTTTTTGTATGGCATACTGCAACTTTTTATCTACTTTATATCAATACTTGAACTGTAAAGGGAACATGCCACTAAGATTTACCCATTAGAACAAATGACAATGTGTAATAGACTTTTATATATGTCCTACACTGTATGCTTATTAACTGTAAGTAGTCATTTTGGCGGGTGGCTTAGGAAAGGAGTCACAGTCTCCTGGGCTGTAATTATGCCTATTGTTGTGTGATAATGCATGATTGACATCCCAGGCATGGCCTGACATCATCGCTGTTTAGAAAGAAACCTTTTTTATTCCGAGAAGCCTGCCCTGTATCATGAAAATCGAAAGACCTTGAGACTTGAGGACATGAGAACAGAGCCACAGCATACTCATGACACTAGTGCACATGCCCAAGCGTAACAGTGCTTTTTAGCATGAGAAAGGTTTCTTACCGAACAGCGAAGATGTTGGACCATGTCTGGGCTCTCAATCACGCCTAATCATACCTCAAAAGGCAGTCCAGACCATGACTACCTCCCTAAGCCATCTGTCCAGATGACTACTTACAGTTAATTAGCATACAGTGTACGCCATATATAAAAGTCTTGTCTTTGTCACATTTACAGCCAGGACAGAAGTCATGCATGAATGGCAAGAAATATATTAATATGTATTACACATTGCTGTTTATTATAAAGGGTTAATCTTAGCGACAGGTTCCCTTCAACAACAAAAAAAAGTAAAACAATGTTTGCTTGGTAAACATTTTGGGGGACGTTTATCATTCTCTTCAAAGACTTTTTTTTTTGCTAAAATTTGGCACATGAAATGTTGCATGTGCGCCAAAGCCCTTTTGTGTGTCTTTTGGCTGTAAGCAAAAAGCTACAAATGATCTTGTAAAAGTTAATTTTAGTTTTCACTTTACAGTGGTAATGGATTTATCAAGTGCAAATGTCACACATTAAGTCGCAAACCCCCGTTAAATGGATTTTCTCATCTGCCTTTTTCAGGTCTTCACAGAGCTGAGCCTCTTCTCACTTCTTACTTTTAGCAGGGAGGGCTCTTTCTCAGTCATTGACACTTCAGACACAATGGTTGTGTGCAAGCTGCTAGCACTTTGCTTGACTCACAGACACAGTACAACTTGCACACAAGCAGAAGAGCCTGTATGCGTGAAGTGTCAATGATGACGTTTACATAAAGGTAAAATTCCTGGCAGATAATGTCCCTCTACTGCTGTGTGCAGAGAGAGTGTGTCATCAGCAGCAGGAGAAAGGAAAAGTGGTCTGAATCCTAGACAACAAGCAGTAAACAACAAGCAGAGAAAAGCAGCTGTAACATAAAAATTAAGAAAGTTTGAAAATTATTATATATGGTGGAAAATGCTTGAAAATTGTCCTATGGTGGGACAGAAACATTGCTGCTATGTGAGCAAATAAATTCTGATTTTTTTCTACACTATTTGGAGGAGTGCTGCGCTTTTTTTTTTTTTTACTATTTTTGTATCCTGTGGAATGTGATCAAGTCTGGGGCGCTTGCACCTGATATGGACTTGGATAAGTAGTGCTGCATTACTTCTTTGTATATATATATATATATATATATATATATATATATACACACACACACACACACACACACATACGAAAATGTATAGGTTTACATGCCCTACCTTTGCAATCTGATTAAGGAGATGTGAATACCCCTTTAAACCCTTAATGACGAAGGACGTATATGTACGTCCTCCGCCGGCTCCCGCGATATGCCGCGGGGTCACGCAGTGTCCCCGCGTCATATCGGGACGATCCCGGCGGCTATCAACGGCAGGGACTCGCGGCTAATACAGGACATCACCGATCGCGGTGATGCCCTGTATTAACCCTTCAGACGCGGCGATCAAAGCTGACCGCCGCGTCTGAAATTAAAATGAAAGTAACCCGGCTGCTCAGTCGGGCTGTTCGGGACCGCCGAGGTGAAATCGCGGCATCCCGAACAGCTTACAGGACAGCGGGAGGGCCCTTACGTGCCTCCTCGGTGTCCGATCGACGAATGACTGCTCCGTGCCTGAGATCCTGGCAGGAGCAGTCAAGCGCCGATAACATTGATCACAGGCGTGTTAATACACGCCAGTGATCAGCATGAGAGATCAGTGTGTGCAGTGTTATAGGTCCCTATGGGAGCTATAACACTGCAAAAAAAAAAAAGTAAAAAAAAATTTTTAATAAAAGTCATTTAACCCCTTCCCTAATAAAAGTTTGAATCACCCCCCCTTTTCCCATAAAAAAATAAAACAGTGTAAATAAAAATAAACATATGTGGTATCGCCGCGTGCATAA
Source organism: Hyla sarda (assembly GCF_029499605.1). Lineage (NCBI taxonomy): Eukaryota > Metazoa > Chordata > Amphibia > Anura > Hylidae > Hyla > Hyla sarda. The sequence continues at coordinate 248,721,171 of NC_079191.1, read as the reverse complement.
ATGTCCGAACTATAAAAATATATTGTTAATTAAACCGCACGGTCAATGGTGTACACGTAAAAAAATTCCAAAAAAGCGTATTTTAGGTCACTTTTTATACCATTAAAAAATGAATAAAAAGTGATCAAAAAGTCTGATCAAAACAAAAATGGTACCGATAAAAACTTCCGATCACGGCACAAAAAATTAGTCCTCATACCGCCCTGTACGTGGAAAAATAAAAAAGTTATAGGGGTCAAAAGAGGACATTTTTAAACGTATACATTTTCCTGCATGTAGTTATGATTTTTTTCCGAAGTACGACAATATCCAACCTATATAAGTAGGGTACCATTTTAACCGTATGGACCTACAGAATAATGATAAGGTGTCATTTTTACCAAAAAATTTACTACGTAGAAACGGAAGCCCCCAAAATTTACAAAATGGCGTTTTGTCGCACAATTATTTTTTTTTCCGTTTCTCTGTGAATTTTTGGGTAAAATGACTAATGTCACTGCAAAGTAGAATTGGGGAAGCAAAAAATAAGCCATATAATGGATTTTTAGGTCGAACATTGAAAGGGTTATGATTTTTAAAAGGTAAGGAGGAAAAAACGAAAGTGCAAAAACTGAAAAACCCTGCTTCCTTAAGGGGTTAAAGGGGTACTCCAGTGGAAAACTTTTTTTTTTTTTTTTAAATCAACTGGTGCCAGAAAGTTAAACAGATTTGTAAATTATGCAATAAACAAGAGAAAAGATCCAGCAACTCACCGCTGAGATAACCGGATGTACGATGTAAGTACACCTGTACGAAACAAACCGGTTAGTCGCCTCTGAGCCTCCCGTTACATCCACCTGTCCACCTGCTTCCTCGTTGTGCCTCCACTTGTTCCGTCATCTCGGCGGTGAGTTGCTGGATCTTTTCTCTTGTTTATTGCATATTTGCTTCTATTTCTTGGATCCCGGCACCACTACTGGACTACAGTTTATTATATTGGTTGGACTGCATTGTTTCTTACCTTTGAGAAGGGGACCCTCATTTTGTTTGTTCACGCTACTTCCACTCTCTTACCAGCACACGTGGTTTTGTTATGTGCCTCCCTTTATCACTTCTTTATTTATTTGAGATTTGTAAATTACTTCTGTTAAAAATTTTAATCCTTCCAGGCCTTATTAGCTGCTGAATACTATAGAGGAAATTATTTTCTTTTTAGAACACAGTGCTCTCAGCTGACATCACGAGCACAGTTCTCTCTGCTGACATCTCTGTCCATTTTAGGAACTGTCCAGAGCAGCTATGGGGATTTTCTCCTACTCTGGACAGTTCTTAAATTGGACAGACATGTCAGCAGAGAGTACTGTGCTCATGATGTCAGCAGATAGCTCTGTGTTCCAAAAAGAAAAGTATTTCCTCTGTAGTATTCAGCAGCTCATAAGAACTGGAAGGATTAAGATTTTTTAATAAAAGTAATTTACAAATCTGTTTAACGTTCTGCCACCAGTTGACTTTAAAAAAAAAAAAGTTTTCCACCAGAGTACCCCTTTAATACTGAGAGCAATTTGTTTCCTCTTCGGTAATTCTCCCTGCTTTCTAAACCATATGCAGGAGGTAGCAGCTAAAATGGAGCGGACAGTTTCCATTATCAGGACAAAATGAATGCAGGTGATAGTTCAAGAGTTGATTGGGCTGTAGCTGCAACCAATAGCTGCAGAGCTCAGAGTGATGTCAGAGAAACTGTGTTATTTTGACAGCTTCTACTGGACAGCCCAGCTATATGGAGCACCAGCTGTAATTGCCTGTCATGTCAAAGATGTACCTGCAGTTTTATTTTAAGGGATAATGGGGGAGATTTATCAAAATCTGTCCAGAGGAAAAGTTGTTGAGTTACCCATATCAACCAAGCCGATCGCTTCTTTAATTTTTGAAAAGGCCTCTGAAAAATGAAAGAAGCGATCTGATTGGCTGCTATGGGCAACTCAGCAACTTTTCCTCTGGTCAGGTTTTGATAAATCTCCCCCAATGTACATTCATCATTAAGATGAATGGGGGAGATTTATCAAAACCTTTGCAGAGGAAAAGTTGCCCAGTTGTCTAGAGCAACCAATCAGATTGCTTCTTTCATTTTTAAATAGGCCTCTGAAAAATGAAAGAAGCAATCTGATTGATTGGTTTTGATAAATCTCCCCCAATGTTTTTAGCTGCCTCCACCACTGTCAGATTTTTCAGCTTTCCTCTGGATTTATGTAATTATGCTTATTTTGATTGCTGAGAACATGCATTTAATAAATAATAGCTATTGTTAGGAAGAAAAATGGATACAATTTGAAATCTTTTCTTCCCAAAATATATAATAGTCTTGTTTATTTTACTAATTATTTTCCTGAATATCATAGAACATCTTGCCAGGGAAAGTTTCAGTATTTGGCAGCTTGTCCGTTGATTCACAGTTTGGCACTAATCTACCTTTTTAGACATGTCAATATAAATGTGATGAAAATAAGTATACAATACAATTCACTGTGGATTTCAAATTTAAACAGTTATATACTGAAAACATACTGTACATAACATCTGTTTAGTACCACACTTCCTTACTTCTGGATTGAAACTCATTGCATAGATTTTTTTACAATGCAACATTGATTGGTATGTAACACCACAGTTAAAAACAGTATCAACTCCCCCCAGCCACACACCCACAACCACCTTTCCTGAGACCTACATCAAAGGCCTCTAAGCTGACCATCCAGTATTTGTTCTGTACTGGTTAGGGGCAAGAACTCACAACCAGATTCATAGGAGATTCTGGTTTGGCTGAAATATCTATCGCAAGAGTAACCCCAGTTAAGTGGCAGCTAGCCAAGCAGGCCCGAACGGTCCAATGCCAAGCACTGGGGATACATGCAGGTAGGATGAGCTGACACTATAGATGGTATCAGCACAGCAACAGAGTCTGATAAAGCAGAGCTAACTTGATGTTATAGCTGACCTGGAGCTGTTACAACAGCAGAGCTGAGGAGCTCAGATGCAGTCAGGTGGAGCAGGCTTGATCAGCTATAACACCAAGTTAGCTCTACTTTATCAGACTCTGTTGCTGTGCTAATCCCATCTATAATGTCAGCTTAGAGTTATGGTTATCAATCCAGCTCATACATAGAAAAATCAAGCAGATACAAGGGATTAGGCAGAAGCAGGATCAGGATATCAGACTCAGGTCAGACACAGGTATGCAAGGAACAAGGGAACAGACAACTTCACTTGTAGATACTACAATATTGCTTAAGCACCACAGAAAGGGAGAAGTGCTCAAATATAGGTGGTTCCTGGCAGGGATTGGTGGAGGACAGGAATCAGGAGCACACACTGGCTCTATAAGAGAAGGCACGTACAGGTGTGCGGCCTCTATGGGACATGCTAGAGGGATGTATGGGACCTACAGTGAGGCAAAGGAGCTGCACACACAGCACCGTACTGGTAAGCAGTGGTACACTCTGCACACCATCGAACTCCAACTGCCAATGTTATACAATTTCTCAAAGTTCTGTCACCAACATTGTCCTTCATTTACTATGAGTGGAGTGTAGGTTTCTTTGTGTTTTTTAATTCCATGCAATACATTTTCCACTGTATTTACTAAGGTTTCCCTACATTTTCCACTTTCCCTACACTTTGCTTTTTGTTACACATGCTCTGATCTGTCTGGTTTACCTCAGCTCAAATCCACCACATTTTATGTGGAAACCTTAGTAAATATGTTGGGTTTTTGTGAAAATGTCAGGAACACGCCCCTTTTCAGAGACCACACCCCTTTCCAGGTGGCCATGCCCCATTTCCAGATTTTTGTAGCAAAATGGACAGTTAGTCTGGGTTTTTTCAATTCTGGCGCAAAATCTGGCGCAGACAGAATTTCTGGCGCAATGCAACAGAATCTGGCGCACAACCCGACAAAACATGTCGGGTTTGCTATAGTAAATAAGGGCCATTGACTCCGGTTTAACCCATTTGGTTTTCATTTGTTTTGCCGTGTATTTTCTATTTCTAAGGCATATAAGGCAGATTTATCAATACTAAATCTATCTTATTTGCTTATGGCAACCAATCACAGCTCAGCTTGCATTTCCTCTAATTGCTGCCGTAAAATGAAAACTGAGCTCTGATTGGTAGACAGTTTTTGTAAATCTGCCCCATTTATTTATTTTTGTCCTGTTTCTCTATTGTCTTCTTTGGCCAACCTGAATGCTTTGCTGTTTAACCTTTACCTTTAATTATATGCTTGCACCAGGTTTAACTGACAACCAAAAGTATTTGCCAAAGTCCAACTGAATTTCAATGGTTAAAGAGTTTTATAATCCTTCCGTTTTTTAATTGAGATCTCTCTTGTTTACAGTTTATTTGCCATTTTTAAATTTTTTCTGTGTAAAAAGTGGATAGAGCAAACAATAATCTGTTTGCACAGCGGCAGTGACCTGCTTTAGTCTGCATTCACTTCACTTTGGAGAATACGGCAGACGTTTCCCTTATTCATTTCAATGAGCCAGACGGAGTCAGCTAGTGACCCCAGTCAGGTAATTTTTGGACTGTAAAATTATTCAGTCCACAAATTACCCAGCCTGACTCTGTCGGGCTTGTTGAAATGAGTGGGGTATGGCATAGGCTTGTGAATATACAGCAGCAGCTGATTTTAATCTTCTCCCGCTGTGTCTGACTGCTGTATGCCCCTAATGTGATTTGAATGCAGCATTAGCCAGTGATTGGCTAAGCTTTCATTTCCTGTGATTCAGAACCAGTAAGTGGGAATCAGCACATAGCCAGGCACATTGAAAATGCAGCAGAAGAAGATTACTACCCTATATTTATTTTTTTTACTTCTAAAGAATTATAGAGGAAAAATACAAAGTGTAAAAAAGACATATCTAGGGAGGCAAAGATTGAAACAGACATAATCATTGTCAATGAAATTAAGTATTACCCAGAACATTTTTTAATCACAGTGGAATGCAGTGTATAAGTAAGTGTCATCAGTACTGGGCAAACTATCTGGGGGGGGGGGGGGATCGGAGGTCTTACCTATAGGTGGAAAGCCACCTACAGAAGGATCCTACCTATAGGGGCAAATTATCTATAGGGGGGTCCTACCTACAGGGGGAAAGCTACCTACAGGGGGCAAGCTTCCTACAAGGAGGTCTTACTTATGGAGGTAAAACTACCTACAGGGGGGTCGTACCTACAGAGAGAAAACTACCCACAGGGAGGACCTACATATAGGGGAAGATTACCGACATGAGGGTTCCTTACCTATAGGCAGCTAACTGCCTACAGAAGGGTCCTACCTATAGAGGGCAAACTACCTACAGAGGGTAAACTTCCTGCAGGGAAGTCCTACATAGGCAGCAAGCCTATAGGGGCAAGCTACTTACAGGGTAAAAACCACCTTCAGAGGGTTCTTACGTATAGGGGGCAAGCTACCTACAAGGGGGATCCTACATACAGGAGAAGTGGGTTTGTTAGCGTTGTACTAGCTGTGCAAAATATAACTGGAAAAATATAGACTTTTTTTTCCATCCACAGAGCCATATGAGGGCTTCTCTTTTGCAAGAGTAATTGTACCCTGCAATGACACCTTTCAGTTCACTGTAAAATGTACAATGAAGCAAAAAAAAAAATTCAGGGGGTGGGAATTGGAAAAAAAACTAAATTTAACAAATTTTGTGGGGTTTTGTTTTACGTAGCACACTTTATGGTGAAACTGGCATGTTATCTTTATTTTTTGGGTCAATACGATTAAAATGCTACCCCATGTTTACATGCTTGTCTATTACTTGTCCTTTTAAATACTGTACAGTCAAACTTTTTTGCCAAAATTAGTTAAAGGGAATGTGACATCATTTTTATTAAAATATTTGTTATAATACATGAATGTATATGCACATATTTATGTGTTGCATAGTGTACTGTAATTTTATTTATTAGTGATAAATGTTTATACAGGGGGCTGCTATTTCTAAAACAACTTTGTACTGCGTTACTGCACGACACAGGCAGAGTTGCTTTATGGCAGATACAGGACTTAGGGGATAATGTACGGGGACCGTCTGCATCAGTTTCCATACTATCAGTACTGCACAGCTGCAGCTTACTGCTATTCCCTATAACTTTCTGTGGGGCTGTATGAAGGCTAATTTTTGGTGGTGTGATCTGTAGTTTAGTATTAGTACCATTTTGTTTAGATGAAACTCTTTGTTCGGGGGCTAGATTTTTATTTTACACTTTTCAAGTACCCAGAGGGGATTTTTATTAGCAATCATTAAATTGCTATGCACTGTTCAGTACTATGATATAACCTAATACTGATCAGTACTATTGGTGATCTTCTTGAACAGCCTGATTCTGCAGGCTGCACAGTAAGATTGGCCATCCTGCATGCCATTTGTGTTCATTGGATGACTGCAATTGCACAGAACCCACAGAATTGTAGATGCCATGATTTGCATTGATTACAGCATCTATAGGGTTAATGGCAGAGATCAGCATTATCGATAAGTCCCCGGTTGCTCATAGCAGCCAGAACTCATAGCTGAACCAAAAACGTGCTGTGCTGTGCACAAAGTTACTCGCTGCAATGCCATACATATACGATGTGTATAAGGTTAAACAATCACATCTCAAAGACTGAAAGATGGTGCTTTTCTTTAAAAATAAAAATAAAAATCCTGCTGCTAACTTTTTTTGCTACTTGCGAGATTTCAAGGAAATATGTCACCTGTGTCACCTGCACTAACCTGTCGGTACTGACAGGTAGTGCAGGTGACACTGATGACAACCGTACTTACCTTATCCAGTTCCTTGGTGGGGATCTTCGGTAATCTTCTCCGTTTACTCCGCTCCGGGCACCTGGCTTGGGGCACGGGCAGAGCTAAGTGACATCACCGCTGCTGTTTTCTCACAGCGGGACCCAGCAGGGAGCAGCAGCGGTGACATCACTAAACTCCACCCCATGCCCCAGTTGCTGCTGCTCTCTGCTGAGTCTCTCTGTGAGAGAACAGCAGCGGTGACGTCACTAAGCTCTACCCGTGCCCCAAGCCAGGTGCCCAGAGTGGAGCTAATGGTGAAGATTACTGAAGATCCCCGCCATGGAACGGGACAAGGTGAGTACCTTTGTCATCACTGTCACCTGCACTATCTGTCGGTACCGACAGGTTAGTGCAAGTGACACTGGTAACAGATTTCCTTTAAAACTAATTTGTTAAGCCTTGAATTAAATGCCAGGTGTTTATTCCAGCAAAAAGTGCAGTGCTGCTTAAACCCACTAAGATAGACAGATTGCTAGGTTTAGATAGCATGGGCCCGAGTTCTGCAGGAATGAAAGGGGTTATCCACCATAAGGTGATTTTAAAAACGTACCTGCAAGACAGTAATGGACATGCTCAGGAAGGGTCTGTGCTTTTCTTGGGGCTAAATTGCAATGTTGTGAGATTACCATAATGCAGAGGCTATCTTTTTGTCAATTGGGTATTTCCTGTTCGAGTTCGTTCTCTCAAGATACAAATCCCATAGTTCCTTGTTGTAAGTGTGTGGTCACTTCCCTCCCTCCAACACATCAGCCACCCAACCCATTGAAACACAATTGAGCTGCATTCCATTCAAAAGACCAGTGTTTTCTACCCAGGTTGCCTACAGCTGTTGCAAAAATACAGTTAGGTATGGTCATGTTTCGGACGCACTGCACCCTGGAAAAACATGAGACCTGAGTTGTTTTGTATGCTGTTAAAAATAAATATTGGGTCAACACTATATTATGAACAACACTAACTTTACAGCCCCTGTAGCATAGTCAAATAAAAAATATCCTGAAATACCCCTTTAAATAATGTAGTAACAGATGCACTGTGACTGGATAATGTTATAAGGACTAAAGCCCTTTAAACTTAAAGCCTTTTAAACACGCCCCCTCCCATAGACTTGTATTAAGGGGGCGGGGCGTGTCATCACGATGCTCCGTCCCCTGCAGCACCCTGTCATCACGCACAGAGCCAGTTTGCTCTGTAGTGATGACGGTGGGGTGCCGCTGCAGAGATTGTGGGGTCCCCAGCAACGGGACCCCCACGATCAGACATCTTGTCCCCTATCCTTTGGATAGGTGATAAGATGTCTGGGGTGGAGTACCCCTTTAAAGTTATCTTATGTGAGGAAATAACATTGTGACATTTGGCACCTAAGCCTCAAAGGATACGCAGATGGATGGTGAATTACTTAATATTCCATATGCTTCCTCTTTACCAGCTAACTATCAATTCATAAATCATGCATTTGTCTGATAAACTGGTGAATGACTGTAAACTTAACTAAATGAAAAAAAAAAAAAACTCACTCATAGTGTTAGGACAAATCTGATGTTTAAGCTGTGCTATTTTTGCTCTTTTCTATAATAATTGGCCTGTGTAAGTTGACAAATGAGCAAACAATTGCTCGGCAGCTGATCACCTTTTTGACTAATAATATTCTCATTATTGGCCGCACATCTTCATTCTGTGTAAATGGAACATATGTGGCCAATAATGATAAATGAAAAAGGGCTGCACAATTGATCGAACCTCAGGCTCAGCAAATGAGTGCCGATCATTGAAATTGGTGCACATTATCTGCATCACTTCAGCCCATCTAAAAAAGCCCTAAAAAGTTTTGCTTGTTTTATGTTATCCTATTTTGCCTTGTTGTATATTTGTAAATGCTGGCCTCTTAAATTATACTTAAATTATACATTAAATGCAGCCTTTCATAGATTGCTTGCTCCTTTGACTGCACATATTAAATTTGCTTTGACCGTGATTTGTATCTGGGTAAGTGGATTATGTTAAAGAAACCTGTCACCAAATCCATCTATAAATATAAAACTCAATGGCCCTGATTTACTACCGACCTTTTTTTTCCCGGTTATTGCGTCAACATTTTTGTCGCACCGTCTGTGCGACTATTTCTGCAACCAAATTTTACGCCGCACAACCGACACGTTTGAAAACACTCGGAGTGTTTTTTTTCCCACTCTGAAATGGGCGTGGTTAAACAAAAAATGGGCGTGTTCCCCACGAAAAGCTGAAAATACTCGGAGTACCTCAAAAATCACTCCAGAAAAAGTGTGAGTTTGGCTCACAGAATAACCGACAGCCAAGAGGACGAGTGAAAATCAAGAAATGGAGTGATTTCTAACAAGGGACTGTTTGCCATTGTGGTGTTAAAGTAACTTGTTTTATAACCTGAAAACATTTTGTTCAGTTCAACACTTTTATGAATAAAATATTGAATGCTTTTGTGATAGTTAATGTTTAATTTTTTTTTCTCTTTTTAACACATTTACAATATTAGGTTTAAATCAATTCAACACCCAAGCTGATAAACAAGGATAATTGTTGTAAGGTTTGAAAAATTATAACACATGAATACTTTTGATTCATGAAAACATTTGTGAACAAACAAGTCTTAACCATTTTGACTCACACAACTAATTTCTTTAGCTCGGAGTTTGTGCGACACAATTGACTAGTGCTACACAAAAAAAACGTGCGACACAAAAAATAACGAAATGTGCAACAAAATAGTAAATAAGCCTGAAAAAAAAGATGAGTGATATTGAAATCACTCCAGAATAAACACTCCACTCTTAATAAATCAGGGCCAGTGTGTGTATGTTCCAGCATCATGTCCAAAAGGCTAAAGATATTGACATGAAACTTGGAACATATGTTACTAATATTTCAACAACAAACATAGGATAGGTAATTAAACCCTTACTCACCCTAATTTGCCAGGGTTTTTGTTTAACCCCTTAAGGACGGAGCCCATTTTCACCTCTAGGACAAAACCCTTTTTTGCAAATCTGACCACTGTCACTTTAAACATTAATAACTCTGGAATGCTTTTAGTTATCATTCTGATTCCGAGATAGTTTTTTCGTGACATATTCTACTTTAACATAGTGGTAAATTTTTGTGGTAACTTGCATCCTTTCTTGGTGAAAAATCCCAAAATTTGATGAAAAAATTAAAAATTTGGCATTTTTCTAACTTTGAAGCTCTCTGCTTGTAAGGAAAATGGATATTCCAAAGAATTTTTTTTTGGATTCACATATACAATATGTCTACTTTATGATTGCATCATAAAATTGACAAGTTTTTACTTTTGGAAGACACCAGAGGGCTTCAAAATTCAGCAGCAATTTTCCAATTTTTCACAAAATTTTAAAACTCGCAATGTTTCAGGGACCAGTTCAGGTTTGAAGTGGATTTGAAGGGTCTTCATATTAGAAATACCCCATAAATGACCCCATTATAAAAACTGCACCCCCCAAAGTATTCAAAATGACATTCAGTAAATGTTTTAACCCTTTAGGTGTTTCACAGGAAAAGCAGCAAAGTGAAGGAGAAAATTCAAAATCTTCATTTTTTACACTCGCATGTTCTTGTAGACCCAATTTTTGAATTTTTACAAGGGGTAAAAGGAGAAAATGTATACTTATATTTCTAGCCCAATTTCTCTCGAGTAAGCACATACCTCATATGTCTATGTAAAGTGTTCGGCGGGCGCAGTAGAGGGCTCAGAAGCGAAGGAGCGACAAGGGGATTTTAGAGAGTACGTTTTTCTGAAATGGTTTTTGGGGGCATGTCGCATTTAGGAAGCCCCTATGGTGCCAGAACAGCAAAAAAAACACATGACATACCATTTTGGAAACTAGACCCCTTGAGGAACGTAACAAGGGATAAAGTGAGCCTTAATACCCCACAGGTGTTTCACGACTTTTGCATATGTAAAAAAAAAAAATATATTTCACTAAAATGTGGGTTTCCCCCCAAATTTCACATTTTTGCAAGGGTTAATAGCAGAAAAGACCCCCCAAAATTTGTAACCCCATCTCTTCTGAGTATGGAGGTACCCCATAAGTGGACCTGAAGTGCACTGCGGGCGAACTACAATGCTCAGAAGGGAAGGCATCATATTTGGCTTTTTGAGAGCAAATTTTGCTCGGGGGCATGTCGCATTTTGGAAGCCCCTATGGTGCCAGAACAGCAAAATAACCCCCACATGGCATACCATTTTGGAAACTAGACCCCTCACAGAATGTAATGAGGGGTACAGTGAGCATTTACCCCCACTGGTGTCTGACAGATCTTTGGAACAGTGGGCTGTGCAAAATTTTTCATTTTTACGGACCACTGTTCCAAAGATCTGTCAGACACCTGTGGGGTGTAAATTCTCACTGCACCCCTTATTACATTCCGTGAGGGGTGTAGTTTTCAAAATGGGGTCACATGTGGGTGTGTTTGTTTTTTTTTGCGTTTGTCAGAACCGCTGTGCAAATCACCTCAAATGTACATGGCGCACTCTCCCTTCTGGGCCTTGTTGTGCGCCCCCAGAGCACTTTGCGCCCACATATGGGGTATCTCCGTACTCGGGAGAAATTGCGTTACAAATTTTGGGGGGCGTTTTTCCCTTTTACCTCTTGTGAAAATGAAAAGTATAGGGCAACACCAGCATGTTAGTGTAAAAATTTTAATTTTTTTACACTAACATGCTGGTGTAGACCCCAACTGTTCCTTTTCATAAGGGGTAAAAGGAGAAAAAGCCCCTCAAAATTTGTTAGGCAATTTCTCCCGAGTACGGCGATACCCCATATGTGACCCTTTTCTGTTGCCTTGAAATACGACAGGGCTCCAAAGTGAGAGCGCCATGCGCATTTGAGGCCTGAATTAGGGACTTGCATAGGGGTGGACATAAGGGTATTCTATGCTAGTGATTCCCAAACAGGGTGCCTCCAGCTGTTGCTAAACTCCCAGCATGCTTGGACAGTCAATTGCTGTCCAGAAATGCTGGGAGTTTTTGTTTTGCAACAGCTGGAGGCTCCATCTTAGAAACACTGCCATACAATACGTTTTTCATTTTTATTGGGGAGGAGGGTGGTGGGGGGGCAGTGTACGTGTGTATATGTAGTGTTTTACTCTTTATTTTTATGTTAGTGTAGTGTAGTGTTTTTAGGTTACATTCACACTGGCGGCAGATTACACTGAGTCTCCTGCTAGGAGTTTGAGCTGCGGCGGAAAATTTGCCGCAGCTCAAATTTGTAGCGGGGAACTCACTGTAATCTGCCGCCAGTGTGAATGTAGCCTGTACATTCACACGGGAGGGGGGTCAAAACTACAACTCCCAGCATGCACTGACAGACCATACATGCTGGGAGTTGTAGTTTTGCAACAGCTGGAGGCACACTGGCTGGAAAACCTTGAGTTAGGTTCTATGACCTAACTCAGTATTTTCCAACCAGTGTGCCTCCAGCTGTTGCAAAACTGCAACTCCCAGCATGTACTGATTGCGGAAGGGCATGCTGGGAGATGTAGTTATGCAATGGCTGGAGGCACACAAGTACAACTCCCAGCATGCCAAGACAGCCTTATGCTGTTCCTGAATGCTGGGAGTTGTAGTTTTGCAAGATTTAGAGGGGTTCAGGTTGTAAATCACTGTCCAGTGGTCACAAAACTGTGGCCCTCCAGATGTTGCAAAACTACAACTCGCAGCATGCCCAGACAGCAAACTGCTGTCTGGGCATGCTGAGAGTTGTAGTTTTGCAACATCTGGAGGGCTACAGTTTGAGACCACTTAGTGATCTACAACCTGAACCCCTCTAAATATTGCAAAACTACAAGTCCCAGCATGCCCACACAGCAAACAGCTGTCTGGGCATGCTGGGAGTTGTAGTTTTGCAACATCTGGAGGGCCACGGTTTAGAGACCACTGTAAACTGTGGCCCTCCGGATGTTGCTAGGCAACAACTCACCTAGCAGGACCCGGAAGCCGCCGCCGCACGTGGGGGATCCCCGCATGGAGGATCGCGATCCGGGATCCAGGTAGGGACCTTCGGCGCCGACCTTCCCTGGACGGTTCCCCCGTTTTGCCCGGACACCGATAGGTGGGCAAAGCGGGGGAACCGAACTTTAACCCCCCCTCCCCCGGTCTGCTATCGGTCGGTCGCTCGGCCGACCAATAGCAGGGATAGGAGGGGTGGCACCCCTGCCACCAAACTCCTATCCCTTTAGGGGGATCGAGGGTGTCTCGGACACCTACGATCCCTCTTATTTTCCGGGTCACCGGGTCACCAGTGACCCGTATGACCCGGAATCGCGCAGATCGCAGGTCTGAATTGACCTGCGATTTGCGCGCATCGCGGTCATGGGGGGGTCTCAGGACCCCCCTCGGCGATGTGCTGGGATGCCTGCTGTTAGATAACAGCAGTCATCCTGGCCCGATCACCGCTACCGGTGACGCGGCGCTCCCGGAACCCCGCGACATACATGTACGTCGCCGTGCGCCAAGTGACACTTCGCGGCGCCGTACATGTACGTCGCTCGTCGTGAAGGGGTTAAAGTCCCATACACGTCTATGGGAAATATATGTTACTGCATAATTTCCAAACGTCTGGAGATATTTCGATAATACTTGGTCACATGTTACTTATATGTATATAAATGTGAATATGAGGTCGGGATATGAGGTTGGGATATGGGGGCAGGATATGGGGACGGGATATGGTTATGGGATATGGAGATGGGATATGGGGACGATATATGGGGATGGGATATGAGGATGTGATAGGAGGTCGGGATATGGGGACGGCATATGGGGACTGCATATGTGGATGGGATATGAGGAGGGGATGTTCGAACGGGATATGAGGAGGGGATATTAGGACGGGATATGAGGTCAGTATAGGAGGAGGGGATTTGGGGTTGGAATATGAGGAGGGGATGGGATATGAGGACAAAAGGTTCCTCCTCTGTTGCTTTTCCTCGCCCCCCAGGCATTAGGTAGGAAAAACCAGGCAGCGCTGGGTGCTCAGCTATTTTACCCTATATAATGAGTAGTGACACATAATAGAGTTTTATTACTTAGGCCTCATTCACATTGTCGTCGGACTCCGCTATTTGGAGTTCCGGCAGCAATATGGGCAGAACGATTTTTTCTCCACTAAATTCCTGTAAAGTTACTAATACTAATTCATCACATAATTCATTATCCAACAGAGAATGGAGAAGGTATGACATGTTAGTTAAAAAAAATGAAGTAACATACCATAAAGTTAAATTACATAAATTATAAAAAAAAAATATATATTTCACTTACCACTAGAACCCTCATTATTCTATTGTAAATAAAAATCTTATGTTATCTTTTATTGTAATCATATTATGTGCAGGCTGCTACAGGGTTGTTTTATACCTTGCACATAAATGGAATTGTTAATTTACTTTTCTGACTTATTGAAATGCTTCTATTGTATTTTAGCACATGGGTATAGGCAAAGTACAGCTAGCCATAATGGATCTGATGTAGAATAATTTAAATACATTATTTGTACTATTAGTAATATTGTTTTCCTACTTACTTTGACAGATACTAATTCATCATATAATTCACATAAGTCATCATCCAACGGAGAGTGGAATTACCTCTGTGATCTAACTGAGAATATCATAGCATGTTAATAATTCTGAACTTGTGTAGAAATAGAAGTATTGCACTCACCTGATGTTGATGCAGATATAGTTAAACTTTATTCATTACCGGGGACAATAGCAGGGAGCAAAGGAAGAAAAACTCAGAGCTTCATAGGGCTCATAGAGACGATGGACCGGTTTTGCAGTAGATACTGCGTGGGTACCCCAAGGTGTGACCAAGCAGTATCTACTGGGAAACGAGACCGTCGGCTTCACGAGCACTATGGAACTCTGAGCTTTTCTTCCTTTCCTTCCCTGCTATTGTCTCCAGTAACATGGAATAAAGTTTAAATACCGTATATCTGCATCAACATCAGGTGAGTGTAATACTTCTATTTCTACACAAGTTCAGTTTTCAATTTTTTTGTAAGTGTACCCCCGGGAGCAGCACATCTCTTCTGAGCCAATTGCATATCACTCGCAATACATCACAGTGTGTCAAGTCTGTCTTTGCCTTTAAAGGGGTACTCCGCACCCCTAGACATCGTCCATCACGCCTCCTCCCATAGACTTGCAATGAGGGGGCGGGACGTGACGTCACACGGGGCGGAGTTGTGACGTCACGCTCGTCCGCCATTGTGGTCGGGCTCCGAAGCCTCCAGCGTTGCCGGTGTGAGGTGGAAGCCATACAGGAGGGTGCAAAAGCCGAGATCCCGGGGGCCCACAGCGGAGTCCACAGGGACTCCGGCGATCTGACATCTTATCCCCTATCCTTTGGATAGGGGATAAGATGTCTAGGGGTGCGGAATACCCCTTTAACCCTGTTCATGCTAGTAATTCCAACTTGTAAATAGTAATAATGATTTGATGTCACTGCACAGCCAGCCTAAACCTAAAGGAGTCGTTTCATGAAGACATTACCTGTATTCCCTTTTAAAAAAATATGAATGTCTTTAATGGGGTCCCCCAGTTTGTACCCCCCTATGAGCCAGAACAAAGAGAATTTCTGTATGAGCAGCTCCCATTTGGCAGCCTTGTATTACATAGACAGCTATTTATCTGAATAGATGGCATGCTATACAACATTTCCCTGCAAGGTCCATTATGATAAAACAATGAGACAAAGCAGTGAAGACAACTGTAGTAGTAGTGAGAATGGCACCTCTGCAGTGCTGTTGTCATCTGCATGTAGGGTGCAATAATATACAAAGCTGGACACTGTCTGGTTTTGTTAATGGATACAATAGCTTTTAACTTATGCAGGCACCAAGTGCATGTTTATCATCTGCTCATATCTCTGGGATTCTCTTAAAGAAGTTCATCTTAAAGGGGTACTACGGTCCTTAGACTTCTTATCTCCTCTCCAAAGGATAGGGGTTAAGATGTTTCATCGTGGGGGTCCTGCCGCTGGGGACCCCCACAGTCTGTAATGCAGCACCCACCTGTGTGAGCTGCATGCCAGCACTGGAGGCACCGAGTCTGAAGCCTCACGAGTACGGGGCCGGAGTATGGTGACGTCACGACCCCACCCCTGTGTGACGTCACGCCCCATCCCCATAATGCAAGTCTATGGGAGGGGGTTGACGTCAAACGAAGGCGGAGTCTTGACGTCACGATACTCCGGCCCCGTAGTCATGAGGCTTCAGACTCAGAGGCTCCAGCGCTGGCGTGCAGCTCACACAGGTGGGTGCTGCATGACAGATTGCAGGGGTCCCCAGTGGAGGGACCCCCCATCAGACATCTTATCCCCTATGTTTTTGATTACCCCTTTAAAGAGGACCTTTGGAGTGGCAGTAACCTGTACATAGCTATGGGTGGGCTGATCACATACCTGTTTACAACTTGACTTTTGGCCTCCCTGTTCCCGAGTAATAGGGCTTTGACCATCCTGTGACTACCGTATATATGCAATCCGTCAGGGGGGCTGAAACCTTGATTATAATGTGGGCTGTGTTTGTTACTGTAGCTGGGGAGGGGAGCGTGCATATTTAATTGAGAAAGCAGGATCTCCTTAGAGCACGGCCATGCACCCTTTATTAAGTATTCAAACCCCCATTACAGTTGCCATACAGAACACAGTAGTTTGGAATCTTATAATCAACAGTGTGCACATTTGTCAGCTATTTGTCATGCACATCCCATAGATGCCCATAGATGAAATACTTAGCCCAGCATGTTTCATTACACAGGGGTAATCATCAGGGGCTATTTACCTGTTGGTCTGGAAAATCAAGCAAATGGAAGCAGTGGCCAAATCCCCAATGCAGTCAAAGGTATTACTCTCACCAGTATATTGTGGATTAGTTTGTCCCATGCATGTGAATATAGTTATATATATATATATTTCCCAGTATCCCAGGGCTTCACTCATGTTCAGTCCATCTGAAAGACTGAGCTGTACACAATGAAGTCATCCCTACTACACCTCTTTGGATTTGTGGGGCAATTCCCCAATTTAGGCAGATCATTCCCCTCTGTCCTTTTTAAATGACTGAAATGTGGACCAGTTTGTCCAAATATGGGCGGCTACAGTCTGTCCCAAGGATACGGCTCTATATACTTTACCACAAAACCACATTAACCACATTCACCTAAATCCCCAAAATGAAGCCTTCCTACCTACTTCCATGCTTGTAAGAGAACAAAACTAGAATGCAGACACGTGCATTTATTGGGTGAATGAATATTTTGTGTGGCCATTTTAATTGTCCATAGTGGCTGCACATGGCCCTGTGTTTAAACAATGCTGAATTAAATGGGCTGCAAAAATGATTCAGAGATTGTTTGTCTGGCCCAGCTGCATCATTGTTGATCCTTGTGAAGGCTAAGCTAACAAGTGCCATTCACCGAGATCGGCGCTCATTCCCTGCCTCCCGCTAGCTTATGTAAAAGTGCCCTTAAAAACAAGTTCTGGCTTTTACTAGTGTCCCTTTAAATCTACCAGCTATTAATGTAACTCCATTAAGTTATTTTTTTCCTGAATAAAAAAAAAATTATAGTATTTTTTTTAACTGTTCCCTAAATTATAGTGTTTATTTTTTCAATAACTTGCACAGCCAGTAAGTGCTACGCTATTACATAGTTTGTTTCTCTCTTAGATAGTGTGCGCTGTAATTCAGCTGTAGTAGTTATATAAGTGCCCTTGATTTTAGTGTTTGGCTAAGAGCTCACATAAGTACTGTATGCTTGTGTGTGTGCCAGGGAAGTCTTAATTCAAAGCTACTTGGATATTTCAATAACATAAAATAATTTTCATGTGGGATTTGCAATGACACACTGTAGAAAAGGATTTCCTTCCCACACAGAACTCGTTTTTTTTTTAGAAAGCATTTAACTCTTTTGCAGCTAAATATTAAATATTCATCGCAGAATTTGAAGAATGAAGCATAGTCGACACAGAAGTAAAATATGATGACAGACTGAGAAAGAAATTTAGTTGAAGGGATTCAATGGCCACTTGGGAAAGAGGTCATTTTGTGCTGAGTAGAACTTACCACTGTATTGTTGGTTTGCTCTAGTCATGAACTTTAAAGGGGTACTCTGCTGCTAGACATCTTATCCCCTATTCAAAGGATAAGGGATAAGATGTCTGATCGTGGGAGTCCTGCCGCTGGGCCCCCCCACGATTTCCTGCAGCACCCAGCTTTTGATAAGAACCCGGCAGCAGTGGTCATGATGTCACGGCCACGCTCCTCTTGACGTCACACCACACCCCATCCATTCATGTCTATAGGAGGGAGCCTGACACCCAACATGCCCCCTCCCATAGATATAAATGAAGGAGGAGTGGTGTGACATCACGGGGGGGGGGGGAATGGCACGTCACGTTCACTATTCTACACTCGCTTTTTAGCAGAGTGGCTAGAAAGAAGCCTTCTATCAGTAAAAGACATGTGAAAGCCCAACTGAAGTTTGCAAAAAGAAAACATCTAGAGGACTCAATACTATCCCTTCATGCAGTGCACAAATAAAAACACCATACTTGCGGAGATTTATCAAAACTTGTGCAGCGGAAAAGTTGACCAGTTGCCCTTAGCAACCAATCCACTTGCTTATTTTATTTTAAAAATGCCTCTGAAAAATGAAAAAATTATCTGATTGGTTGCTATATGCAACTGGTCAACTTTTCCTCTGCACAAGTTTTGATAAATCTCCCCAACTGTGCCAAAATAAAATTGCCAACTTAATACCAGCCTACATTGATGGGAATAAATAAATAAAAACTGTGAAAACTAACCAATCATAGCTCAGCTTTTATTTCTTAACAAGCACTGGTAAAATGAAACCCGAGCTCTGATTGGTTGCTGTGGGCAAAACCTGACAGTTTTTTTCTTATTTGGTTGTCCCCATTGTCTGTCGTATGTTTTATGTTTCTTAGAGTTTAGTAAAGGGTCAGTACCCATCAGGGACTAACATATACTACTTATATCTGCGAACTTGAACAAAACATCAGAACAGAAAGAACAAAATAAAATAAAAACATTCTGTTACATTGCTAAAAAAAAATCAGTTGACTAAGGGTTCACACTACATTTTGTCCCATACGGGAGCGCATACGGCAGGGGGGAGCTAAAAGCTTGCGCTCCCGTATGTTACCGTATGCGCTCCCGTATGTCATTCATTTCAATGAGCCGACCGGAGTGAAACGTTCGGTCCGGTCGGCTCATTTTTGCGCCGTATGCGCTTTTACAACCGGACCTAAAACCGTGGTTGACCACAGTTTTAGGTCCGGTTGTAAAAGCGCATACGGCGCAAAAATGAGCCGACCGGACCGAACGTTTCACTCCGGTCGGCTCATTGAAATGAATGACATACGGGAGCGCATACGGTCACATACGGGAGCGCAAGCTTTTAGCTCCCCCCTACCGTATGCGCTCCCATATGGGAGAAAACGTAGTGTGAACCTACCCTAACATTTCTTTTGACAGTGACCACATAATGTGCTCTCAAAAGAACTTGTTATGTTTTTCGCAATAGAATGTTTTTATTTTAGGAGTTTTTATTTTAGGAGAAAGTCATTACAGCCAAACATACAACATGCAAAACATCAGTGACACATCTGTATTTTCCTAGAGAAGAAAAACGGTGCCCAATCTGAGGGCATCATGTTATAGCTGTGAAGACACTTGGGGTGATTTATCAAAATCTGTGTAGAGAAACATTTGTTCAGTTGGTCTTAGCAACTAATCAGATCGCTTCTGTCATTTATCAGAGGCCTTTTTAAAAATGAAAGAAGAAATCTAATTAGTTGCTATGGGCAAGTGCACAACTCAGGTTTTCATATATCTCCCCTTCTTAGCACTTTTCCACTCTGTACACAAGACGAAGAGAGTTGAGACGCCGCCGGCCGGGGCTGTTTTCCTCTCAAGTTCATTGTGCACTGCTATTCAACAGGAATGGACTGATTGTACAAAGGATCCCCGCTATTACGGTACCACTGAATTACAGGTACTACTGTTATTTATAGCAGAACTACAGTACTGTAATATACAACGTACAGGCAGCCAACTGGAAAGTTACCCAAACTGTGTATTGTTGCTGCTGTTTCTAATATATACATTCACTACTTATGGGCTACTTCACCTATATGTGGGAGTGACCACTGCTGCATTTAACATTTAGTAATTAGAGCACCATTTTATATACCGTACTTATATTTTTTTAGTTTCTTTTCTGTACATTAATGGTTTGTTAGGGATCCATTTAATATACAACTTGGCAGCTTTTTTTCAAAACTCTATAGTGTAATATAATATACTCTTTTTTTTCTTTTTTAATTTTAATAGATTTTTGTTGTTTTAACACTCTATAAGTTAACATACATTTCATAACAGACGCATTCCATAAAGCAGAATAAGACACCAACAGCAGAATAAATTCACACCCCAATTCCCACCCCTACTGCCAGGTACATTATTGTGTTATTTTGCAAACATAATTTAGACCACTTCTCGGAGGGGTACCTTACTCCCATTTCTTAGTGAATGTCTTTAAACCACGTTCAGAAGTCTGCACAGTATAAAATTCATTTATTTTCTGTACCATATTATACCATGATACAAATGTGGGGGTTTCCCTAGATATCCATACCCGAAGGATCAGAATTTTTGCATATATATATATATATATCAATGTCAACATCTGAGTATTTCCAGTAACTACATCTCCCAACACCACTTGAATAAATGTAAAGGGATCATCCCTCTCCAAAATCCCCTTGTCTTTAAGATACAGTAACTATGAATTTCCCCCCAAAAGGGATACAGATTCTGGCAATCCCACATAATATGTTTCAAATCCGCCCCTTCTCTTCTGCACTTTGGGCACCTATTGTCCCCTCTATAACCATATTTACTTAATTGTACTGGTGAAAGATACAAACCATGTATGATTTTAAACTGCACCAATTTAAAATTTGCATAAATGTTAAATTTGTAAAAGTTTTTAATGCTATTATCCCACTGATTATCACTCAATTGTCCTATTTCCCCCCCCCCCCCCCCCCCCCACTTCTTTCTGGGCCTATTTCTTTTATCATGGGCCAGTAATTCTCTAAATTTCTGATAGATGCTACCAGAAGCTTTTTATTTACGGAGAGTTCCACTATTTGTTCCAAGGGGTTTCTTTCCACTTTCAAAATGTCCCTATTATTTATTCTGTAATCCGCCCACTGCAATTAAATGTACCAAAACCTGTGCTTTTCCTCCAAATTAAATTCCCCTTTCAAACCTTCAAAACCCACCAACTTCCCATTCGAATAAATCTGATGTATATACCTAACCCCACGTGTAATCCAAAATTTTTGTTGACCTACATTAAGAAATTCCATAAAATTTATATATTGATAAATGGGCGTGAAAGTGAAACTGGTGCCGATTCTCTTAATTTTCTGGAGTGAAAACCACGTTTTGTAAAATAATTCTGCATAGGAGAAATTACTTAACAATTTCCCTTTTAAGTGACCTAATTCTTTAAGTTCAAATACATTATTAAATCTCCCTTGAGTGATTTTAATGCAAAAATTCACTATAGCCAAATTCCTCCCAAGTTTAAACGTAGCAATTTGTCTAGAAAAAATATATAATTTAAAATTCAGCAGTGCCAACCCACCATCTGGACCTTTTCCGGCCCCAAATAAATGTATTCAAAGTCCCCTTCAATTTTAAACCTGTAAAGTGATATCCGCATTGGTAAAGCATTTAAAAAATATAATATTCTTGGCAGGATTATCATTTTAGTAATAGAGACTCTATCCATCATAGACAATGGGAGCTTTAATCATATTTCCATCTGTTTTTTAATCTTAACGATCAAAGGTGACAGGTTCAATTTACTAAATTCAGTCAATTTTGTGGAAATAGCAATCCCTAAATACTGTATATCCCCCGCCATCTTAAAGGGGTACTCTGCCCCTAGACATCTTATCCCCTATCCAAAGGATAGGGGATAAGATGTCAGATTGCCGTGGTCCCGCTGCTGGGGAGCCCTGGGATCTCCGCTGTGGCACTGCGCTATCATTACTGCACAGAGCGAGTTCGCTCTGTGCGTAATGACGGGTGATACAGGGGACGGAGCAGCGTGACGTCATGGCTCCACCCCTCGTGACATCACGGACCGTCCCCTTAATGCAAGTCTATTGCAGGGGGCGTGATGACCGCCACGCACCCTCCCATAGACTTGTATTGAGGGGGGCGGGTTGTGACGTCACGAGGGGCGGAGCCGTGACATAACGATGCTCCGGCCCCTGTATTGCCAGTCATTACGTGCAGAGCGAACTCACTCTGTGCAGTAATGATAGCTCAGTGCCGCAGCGGCAATCCCAGGGCTTTCCCAGACCGCGGCGATCTGACGCGGCGATCCTTTGGAGAGGAGATAAGATGTTTAGGAGCGGAGTACCCCTTTAATCCCATGTATTGACTGATCTAAAACATCTGTATTTTGTTCAAGAGGAATAAAAAGGATTTCCCCCAATTTATCTGCAGCCCCAAATGCCAACCAAATTCATTAATCAGCTGCATTATTTTTGGCAGACTCTAATCCTGGTTTCTAACAAATAGTAAAAGATCGTCTGCATATAATGCTATCTTATCCTATCTACCATTTGCCCCAAATCCTTCTATATCTTGGTTATTCCTAATAATAGTCGCCAGTGGCTCAATGTACATTGCAAAAATGAGGGGGGACCTCGGACACCCTTGTCTGGTACCTCTGGTAAGAGAAAATTCTCCAGAGGGACCTTCTCCCAACAAAAGTCTAGCTCGGGATTATTATAAAATAATTTTGCCCATTTTATGAATCTAGGGCCTATTCCGTAAGCTGCCAGAACCTCCCAAACAAATCACGACTCCACCTTGTCAAACGCTTTGGTTGCGTCCAAAGACAGGATGGAGTGGGTCCCTTCCCCAATAGTTTGAATCCCCATAAATGCAAGATTAATATTTTTATTAATCGTTCTACCAGGTATAAATCCAGTCTGGTCTCAATGGATAAGGTCAACAATAACTTTTTTAAGCCTAGAGGCAAGAATTTAAGCAATTAATTTTGCGTCTATCTTTAGCTATGAAATTTTGCATCTACGTTAGTAATGAAATAGGGTGGAAAGACTCTACTAATGCTGGCTCCTTCCCCTTCTTTTGGATTAGGGCTATATGAGCCTCCAACATTGTAAGAGGGAGATTTCCACTCATATTCGAAGATCGTACCACTCCCCAAAAAAAGGGGTACCAAAATATCTGAAAATCTTTTATAAAATTTGAATGGGATACCATCCGGCCAAGGCGTCGAATTGTTTGGGGCCCCCTTAATTGCGCTCCTAATCTCCGCAATAGAAACTGGAGCCTCAAGTTCATCTATTTGTTCAACCGAGAGCCGGGGTGAATCACGGGGGGTCCCACAGCAATCTCTCATGCAGCACCCACCTCTGTGAGCTGCACACCAGCGCTGGAGGCTTGCCCCTCCCATAGAATTGCATTGATGGGGAAGGGCGTGGCGTCACATGGGGGCGGAGTCTTGCTGTCACGATACTCTGGCCCCGTAGTCGTGAAGCTTCAGACTCTGAGCCTCCAGCGCTGGTGTGCAGCTCAAACAGGTGGGTGCTGCATGAGAGATTGCTGTGGGTCCCCCCGTGATCAGA
This sequence comes from Hyla sarda, assembly GCF_029499605.1. Taxonomy (NCBI): domain Eukaryota; kingdom Metazoa; phylum Chordata; class Amphibia; order Anura; family Hylidae; genus Hyla; species Hyla sarda. The sequence continues at coordinate 248,697,579 of NC_079191.1, read as the reverse complement.
CATCTTATCCCCTATGCTTTGGAGAGGGGATAAGATGTCTTAGGGCCGGAGTACCCCTTTAAGTATATTAGCTAAAAGTTTAGTTGGTTTCCCTGATTCCAAGAAGTGTTTTTGACCCTTTAACTAATCGATCATAATTTATCGGGTCAGGGTTATCTATATATTCTGTTTCGACTTCCTTGATTTTCCCCTTTAACCCCATTTCTTTTTCTTTAAAGGATTTTTTTTTCCTTATGATTTCTTTATACAAAATTCCTTGTATGAACACCTTGAGGGAGTTCCACACCACCTGAACCGAAGTAGACCCCTTATTAATTTCTCAAAATTTAGTTATTTCCTCTATAATAAATTCATCCTTATCTAATAATGTGAACCACACACAGTTCATGATTGTTTTTAAACCAAAGAATTACAGGAGTAAAAGAGTAAGGTCACTAAGGCTGGTTCACATTATTAGATAAGGACAAATTTTTTATAGCAGAAATAACATACTTTTTAAATTTACAAATCTGTTAACATTTTTGGCACCAGTTGATCTGAAAACATTTTTTCCACCGGAGTACCCCTTTATTGTAATATCCTTGTTAAACTTTCCACTTCAATATCATATTGAATTTCATATCTGTTGTATTCAAGTAGGCCTACTACAAACATAGAAAAAAGACAGAGGCTAAGGGTGGGTTCTACGTTTTCTCCCATACGGGAGCGCATACGGCAGGGGAGAGCTAAAACCTCGCGCTCCCGTATGTCATTCATTTCAATGAGCCGGCCGGAGTGAAACGTTCGGTCCGGTCGGCTCATTTTTGCGCTGTATGCGCTTTTTCCCCGGACCTAAAACTGTGGTCAACCATGGTTTGAGGTTCAGTTGTAAAAGCGCATACAGCACAAAAATGAGCCGACCGGACCGAACGTTTCACTCCGGCCGGCTCATTGAAATGAATGACATACGGGAGCGCATACAAAGGCATACAGAAGCGCAAGGTTTTAGCTCTCCCCTGCCGTATGCTCCCCCGTATGGGAGAAAACGTAGTTTGAACCCACCCTAACTTATCAAAGCTATGCCAATGTCCAAATACTTCTGGACCAAAATGTATTTTCTGTAATCTTTTAGAAAAGATAGGAAGGATAGGGGATAAGTTTTAGATCACGGGGGTCCAAGCGCTGGGGCCCCCCCGTGATCTCCTGTTTGGAGACCCTGTTCTCCAGCACAGGAGTGCGTCATGACCCAGCCCGAAGCGGAGCCCACCACCCCCCCTCTATAAGGCTCTATGGGAGAGCCATAGATTGCCAAACGGCTCTCCCATAGAGATTTATGGAAGGGGTGTGGCCGTCTCAGCTTCAGGTGGAGGTCGTGACACGCTCCTGTGCGTGAACCAGGGATCCAAACAGGAGATCGCGGGGGGCCCAGCGCTCGGAACCCCCACGATCTAAAGCTTATCCTCTATCCGAAGGATAGGGGATACGTTTTTCTTCATGATAATTATCCTTTAACTTTTATAGTTTCTTTTGGTGGGTAATGTAAATAAGAAAAGAGATTCTGACATTATTTTTGCATTTTATTTACACAGTTTACTGGTCCATAGCGTGAGTGGCAGGCGGTCCATCATAACCTTCCTACATCCTCGGTAATGGTGAGCACTCAGCTTCTGTGCCCACCACCACTATGCCATACATTTATGGCACTTGCAACAGCAGGCTTCCTGCACCATAATTGTACAGTGGGATGTCAATTAATTATTGAGCGACATTCTGGGCACTGTCAGAGTCAAAAATGTTTTATATGTTGCACAGCTTGATAAAGCATTGAAGGTGTTATCCAGGAATAGAAAAACACAGCTACTTTATTTCAAAAATAGCTCCCCGTCTGTCACTAGGTTGGGTGTGGTTCTGCAGCTTAGTTCCATGGAAGTGAATGGAGCCAAGTTGTAAAACCACATCAAACCTGGAGACAGACGGGGAGCTGTTTTTGAAAGAAATTAGCTGTGTTTTTCTATTCCTGGATAACCCCTTTAACCTTTCTAATATACTTCAAAATGTAATCCTTTTTAAAGAAATCATGGCTTATAAAAAAAAAAAAGACTACTAGGGGCCCCCATACAATCCAGAACACAATCCTGTCCAGTTGACAGCATCATCTTTGTCCAAGTTGAAGTGAGGGTGGGATTAGAGCTCATCTTTGTTGCAGATTTATCCCAGGGATTTAAACCCACAATGATATGTATTGTAGATTTTGCTGTGAATTCAGATCCACAGCAAAACGATTTTTTTTTTCTTATATGCCACTAATCTAGACATAAAATCCCCTTGTCTGTAAATGTCTGTTGACTGGATAGTGAATTAACCAATGAACACATTCCGCTGTAGAAGAGAGAGTGCTCTTTGTTTACTGAGCGACACCTTTCATACAGATATTGCATGTCACTGTGTGACATGATCCTCTAGTAGTCAATGACTTATTTCCTTTACTGCAGAGAAAAGCTCTTATTGTAGCTGTGCAGAGACCTGTTTTAGTGATCTCCATACAGAGACACAACTTTACACAGCAGGGCAAGAGCTAAAGCTGGTAATAGCCTGTGGTCCCCAAGTTTTTTACCCCTGCTTTATATATATAAGGAATTTAATTATGTGTTATGTACATAAGTAACCTTTATCCCGTTAGTGACCAGTCTATTTAAGACTTTAACCCCTAAAGGACACAGCATTTTTTTTTTACTTTTGGCGTTTACGTTTCTACGCAGTATGCTTAAAATGAATTATCTTTACTCTATAAGTCAATGCGATTACAACAATATCCAACTTAAATAGCATTTTTTTCTATTTTGCTACCTTTGAATCATTATAATTTTTTGTAAGAAAATGAGTATCCTTAAAATTGGCCTCTTCTATAAGCCTCTTTAATATATTGGGCTGTTTGATGGCTAATTTTTCTGCTGTGATTTTTAGTTTTTATTGATACTATTTTTGTTTAGATAAAACCATATTCTTACATTATCACTTTTTATAATTTTTTGTCTGGCATTATACCATTCACCGCATAGATTCATTATATTCATGCTACGGTATATTTTAATAGTTTAGACATTTTTTGCACCTTGCAATAACACAAATTTTTGTTTACATCATCTTATTTAATAAAAAATGGAAAAGGGGGATTAATTACGTCTATTACAATTTTTTGTAAACATTGATACATTTTTTTTAACCATTTTTTATTCTCCATAGGGGACTAATACATGCAGTCGTACGATTGCATACACTGAACATTAAACTGAAATTTATGGGGGCCATCTCCACCAAATGTGAAACGTGAACTGAGGGGTACCATTCGTTAAACAGTTTATGAACCCGGTACTGCTGTGAGATGATTTTACAGAATGTCTCCTCAGCCTTGTTAGCTATGATTGTCTTATGCCCAAATGTAAAAAAAAAAATCAGTTGATAAAGAACGATTGATAGCATGATTTTGCAAGGTTGTAAGGTCGGTCCCCCTGTAAATTAATTTTCTTCAGGGCTGTAAAGTAATATTGTTGACACAGAACAGAATCCTAAGGGATTTTAGATGTTCCGTTTTCTGCAGATTGGTCAGAGATGGTAGGCTTGTGTTGGTTAGTACATGGGAGAAAAGTAAAGGTTTATATTTGTAATTGCCAAGAAAATAATTGATGGACAATCCGGCAAAGAAAATAGGATTTTCTGAAACTGGGAAAAGAGGGCCCTTTAAGGTCTATTAGGGAATGTTTCTGGGAAAGATACTTCAGGATGAGGACAATACAGTACATAGACAGGCAATCTTTTTGGCCCTGATGGGTTAATGGCCAGATACCTGTACATACAGAGCCGACCTATGTTCTTCATTAGACCACTAGTTGCCATGAACAGTGGTGCTGATGGGGTTATAGATACCCCAAAAAAACACTTAGATGCCACATTCTGAATTTTATATTGCAAGAAGTTATCCTATCAGGATCAGCATTTAGAGACCAGTGCTGGTATAATTGTTCCCTGCAATAAAGAATGTATGGACAAAAATAAAGCCCCTTCAAAACAGATATGGACAGTCACTAATAGGTTAAAAAAAATTCCATTCTTTCAATTCTTGACTGCTGAGCAGGTTAGTTTTTATATAGCATCTGTCAGCATCAGATAAATAGAATGTTATAAACCTGAAATACATTTTATTAGTGCTGAAACTATGAAAGTGCCATAGATGACAGCAAGGTTGACCTCACAGGGCAAAGTGTTTCAGCTCATATTAATCTTATGAACAAGCTTCTTCTCTCTCTCCAGTGTACACACTGCTGATCTAGATGTTCATCTGCAAGATTCCATTTCATCTCTACCTTCATTTAAATTTCTGCTCTTGTCCCTTTGCTATGACAGATAACCTACTTTTCTGCTCTATTATTTCTGTCTCTTGCTCTACATTTGCTTCTCAGACTGATACTCTATATTGTTTGTGAGAAGTCAACAATTCAGCAAGAACACTAAAGAATTAGCATAAAGTAATTTCTTGGTTTTCTGAGATACATTGCTCAAAAAAGTAAAGGGAACACTTAAACATCACAAGGTAACTCCAAGTCAATCACACTTCTGTGAAATCACACTGTCCACTCAGGAAGCAACACTGATTGACAATCAATTTCACATGCTTTTGTGCAAATGGAACAGACAACAGGTGGAAATTATAGGCAATTAGCAAGACCCCCCCAATAAAGGAGTGGTTCTTCAGGTGGTAACCACAGACCACTTCTCAGTTCCTATGCTTCCTGGCAGATGTTTTGGTCACTTTTGAATGCTGGAGGTGCTTTCATTCTAGTGGTAGCATGAGACGGAGTCTACAACCCACACAAGTAGCTCAGGTAGTGCAGCTCATACAGGATGGCACATCAATGTGAGCCGTGGCAAGAAGGTATGCTGTGTCTGTCAGCGTAGTGTCCAGAGCATGGAGGCGCTAGCAGGAGACAGGCCAATACATCAGGAGATGTAGAGGAGGCCGTAGGAGGGCAACAACCCAGCAGCAGGACCTCTACCTCTACCTTTGTGCAAAGAGGAGCACTGCCAGAGCCCTTCAAAATGACCTCCAGCAGGTCACAAATGGGCACTCATACGGTCAGAAACAGACCCCATGAGGGTGGTATGTGGGCCCAACATCCACAGGTGGGGGTTGTGCTTACAGCCCAACACCGTGCCGGACGTTTGGCATTTGCCAGAGAACACCAAGATTGGCAAATTCACCACTGGCACCCTGTGCTCTTCACAGATAAAAGCAGGTTCACAATGAGCACATGTGACAGACATGGAGATGACGCCGTGGAGAACTTTCTGCTGCCTGCAACATCCTCCAGCATGACCGGTTTGGCCGTGGGTCAGTAATGGTGTGGGATGGCATTTCTTTTGGGGCCGCACAGCCCTCCATGTGCTTGCCAGAGGTAGCCTGACTGCCATTAGGTACCGAGATGAGATCCTCAGACCCCTTGTGAGACCATATGCTGGTGCTGTCGGCTGGGTTCCTCCTAATGCAAGACAATGTTAGACCTTATGTGGCTGGAGTCTGTCAGCAGTTCCTGCAAGAGGAAGGCATTGATACTATGAACTGGCCCGCCCATTCCCCAGACCTGAATCTGATTGAGCACATTTGGGACATCATGTCTCGCTCCATCCACCAACGCCATGTTGCACCACAGACTCTCCAGGAGTTTGCGTATGCTTTAGTCCAGGTCTGGGAGGACATCCCTCAGGAGACCAACCGCCACCTCATCAGGAGCATGCCCAGGCATTTTTGTGTGATTTTGTTGTCAGTACATTCAATGTAGACAAAAGTATTTCATACGATTAGTTCATTCATTCAGATCTAGGATGTGCTATCTTAGTGTTCCCTTTATTTTTTTGAGCAGTGTATATATGAAAAGTATGCAATTCTTTTTTTTATCTTAGTTGACATATATATTGTTACAGCACATACTGTATGTTACGTATGAAGCTTTATTTAGCATTGCAGCATATAAAAATATGAGGTCCAACCACCAGTGTACGATTTCTTTTAGACATCATTTTTGCAACAGGTTTTTAAGCCTGAAAAATGCCACACAAATGCTTTTTTTGTAGTGTTTTTCTCCCCAAAATAATGTGTATTAGTTTATATGTTCTTGGGAGTATTTTTTTGCTTGCTGGGTTCTTTGATCATATGATTCTAGGATTTTGAGTGAAGAATGTGGAAAAAAAGGGCAGAAAAAACATCCACCCACCTCTTTGGGAGTAAAAACACCAGTCATCATTTAGTCTGTTGAGTAAGGCTCCAATAGAAAATTTAAGAAGCCCCAGTTTAGACTGTATATTTTTGGCTCCTTTTCTGTATATTATTTATCTTTGATACCACTTTTGGAGGAACTACATTTTTTCAAATTTTATTTAGTAATGACCTTCATGTGGAAAAACTGTTTATGTTCAGATATATTATATGAAGCATCAATTCTTCTTAGCGACAGCAGCCATGAGTCACTAACTTTGATATATTGTATCAGACTGAGACAAAACAAGTGTTAATGTTACATTAAGGTAACTGAAAACCACTGGAAACAGGAAATGAATTACACAAAAGGTCTTGTAAAACAGATGTTATCCAGATAGACCAGCAATTTAATAGCATTTCATTACATTAGGAATATGAGCTTTTTAATTATTTGTAGCCTGGTGAATAAAAATTTCACGCTATTGTAGCTGTCATTAGTTGTAAAACATTTATGTTACAATAATGGAATCATAATTCCAGGTAAAAGGTAAAAAGTCCAGGTAAAAAGTTGGAGCTGGAAAGATGTCGGTGCCTGCTACATAGGTGCTAAAATATCAATCTGGTATATAGTTGTGTGTAATAATAGCATTTATTTTTGCCATATCAACATATAAGTATTTTGAGTATATAATTGTTACAATAAAAAAGAGGGTAAACAAAATGACTAAATTTTAGATAAATTAACATGTATGCCACATTTAATTGGCAGTATTACATCAGTATTTGTGAGCTAAAAAGAGTAAGTCCAAAACACAGAAGAGATACAATAGTAGTATTTGTAGATTCTTCTTTATGTAGGTTCCTGTCACATCGAACAGGGAATAGAGATGCCCCTGTACTAAGATAAATCCTCTGTCCATGCCTTCTTGTGTACCCACTTCCATAATAGGGTGGCTCCAACCACAGTGCTGGACCCTTCATTGAATAAGGTGGAGGTCATAAAGGTTAAAACAATAAAACAAAACACAGAATTTGGGAAGCAGGTCAGGACACAATGGGTAAAACAGACCAATGACCAATAACAAAATACAAAGAACAATACCAGGAAAACAGACAGAACACAAACGAATACTCAGACATAGGACACAAACAGAGTCCAAAGGGTCAGACAAGCTGAGGTCAAAACCAGGAGGACTACGAGGTATAGAACAACAGGCGAAGAATAGTCAAGAGCTAGCAGAATTCCGTAACACAAAGCAAATAGGCAATATCTAATCCTGGTGAATCAGGTATAAGCTGCAATCACAATTAGGGCTAGGATACACTGCTGATTAGATGGATGCTTGTAACTCCTGAGTGGCCAAAGCGTAGCACGTAAAGCCTGGCCAGGTGCGATCCTTACAATTCCACTCTTAGTTTTGCAAAATGCTGACCAAAATACTGCTGTGTGAAATTGGCCTTTCTAGCAATGTGTAATGATACTGGCAAGTTGATAGACAGCATATCCAGACTTCAACTTTATCAGAGACATAAAAGCCCACCTGGAGTTAGCAAAAGAGCACCAAAATAACACTCACACTGGGAGAAACAAGATTACCTGGTCTGATGAAACCAAGATTGAACTTTTTGGCCTCCATTCTAAGCATCATTTCTGGATGAAAGCAGGCAATGCTCATCACCTGCCTGTCCACTGATTCACACTCAACAACAGTTGACTCCCCTGGTCTCTTACTTGCTTGTCAATTTGAGAGCAATGGGAACTAAAACCAGCATCATATTCTGAGCAGTAAGACTAACTTTTTCGGCTCACATCTGATTCTGCCTCTGAAAATGAAAGGGCCAAGGTGTTGGTTTATTGCCGTACCACCTTTAAAGTTTTTTGCTGTACAAGTTGCTTCTGCCCACTGGCAGTGCAGAGAGATGCAGCACGGCTCCGTTCACTTGAATGGATCTGTATCCTTAGTATCCACTATTCTCCCAGAGGAAAAAAATCTATATAAGCAGAATAGTTCTGATTGGAATGACTCCGTTATCAGTAAGACTTGTTATTAAAATTACGTGTGCAATCATCACATATTATAATAGCCAAGAGAAACTTGTAAGTGTGTCAGATGGAATGACTAAGAGTCTTATCACAGTTTATCAAGGAAGAAAACATAAAGCAAATGTGCCCGTCATTTTTCAGGAATATACAAAAAGGGGAAATGAGCAGAAATTAGAAGGTAGGATAAAGCCTTTATTCTAGGGAGGTGAATGTCAACATTACATGTAGTGGGAAAGATAGTGTGGATAGATAACTGGAACTCAATAATAGACAAATAAGGCTGAAGATGGGAAATTCAACTGCCCAGGAGAAACTGAAACCTATGCTAAAATAATGTCCTTTCCTGACTTATGTAGGACCCACCTAGATGAAGGGTGCACTGCTGTGCCAATATTAACAAACAGACCTGATAAAATAACAAAGATACAAGTTGAGGGACACTTGAAAAAAAATTAACCATGATATAATACATATCCACGTGTCTTTCAATAGGGCATTTTGTGAAAGAGCCATAAAAGCACTGACTTTCATGAAGGTTAATGTTTACTCAGCTTAGAGATGCCTTCAACAACATTGGCCTCTTAATGACAGCAAATTTTCATTTTCCCCCATTGCCTTTTAAAATACATAAGCCTTTTAATTTTCCATCAACTATGCATGTGCTATGCACTATGTTTATATGAACATCTATAAATCTACTCCAATCTGCTGTTCCACCATTGTGTAACGTATAGGAGGTATATAGATGATATATTCATCATATAAAATGGGAACTGTGATGACCTAAAGAGTTTTGTGGACACCATCAACTGAAAACCTGGGGTCTTGAATTCACTCACATTACCGTCGATAATAACGCAGAATTCCTAGATCTAGTAGTATTCCATAACTCTAACCATGAAATCAATACCAGAACATTCTTTAAAACCGTAGACAGAAACAGCTACCTGTACTTTAAAAGCTCACCCTATAACAAATGGTTAATTAATGTTCCATTCGGTCAATTCAAAAAGATACGTAAAAATTGCACACAACAAGAGGATTTCCAGAACCAGAGCCACATTCTGAAAAACCTCAATTCACTTTCAGAAAGGGTCGCTCCCTAAAAAATCGTCTAGCCCCCAGCAGGCTTCAACCTTTAACAACCACCAGTATAAAAACCTTCCTCCCCCCCAGTGATTGGAAGTTTCAAATGCAGCAGTACACAATGCAAATGCTGTTTACCCATCTCTCATGGTTGCAAAGAATTTAAAGGGGTACTCCGGGGAAAACCTTTTTTCTTTTAAATCAACTGGTGGCAGAAGGCAGAAGGGAGCAGTGAGCATGTGTAGCCAGTTCACACAGCTGATTAGTGCCACTACAGTCATCTGATATTGGTGGACTATCCTGAGAATAGGCCATCAATGAGATACTGAAAATGCTTTATAGAGGTATCCAGGTGGAAAACTTTATTTATTTTTTTTTTTTTAATAAACTGGTGCCAGAAAGTTAAACATATTTGTAAATTACTTCTATTAAAAAATCTTAATCATTCCAGTACTTATTAGCTGCTAAATGCTACAGAGGAAATTCCTTTCTTTTTGGAACACTGATGACATCACGAGCACAGTGCTCTCTACTGACATCTCTGTCCATTTTAGCAACCATGCATAGTAGATGTACACTAAGGGCAGCATGGTGGCTCAGTGGTTAGCATTGCTGCCTTGCAGTGCTGGGGACTTGGGTTCAAATCCCACTAAGGACAACAATAAATAAAGCGTTATTATTATTATTATTATTATTATAATAACATCAGCAGAGAGAAGTGTGCTTGTAATGTCATCAGAGAGCATTCCAAAAAGAAAAGAATTCCCTCTGTAGTATTCACAGCTAATAAGTACAGGAAGGATTAAGATTTTTTAATAGAAGTAATTTACAAATATGTTTAACTTTCTGCCACCAGTTGATATAAAAGAAAAAAGGTTTTCACCGGAGTACCCCTTTAAGTACATGACCCAGGACATAGCAATGCGTTCTTGCTCACCTTAGCGATGTTCTGTATATGTGAACAGCAGCGCTCCACACTGCTGGCAGATGATGCTCTGTTTATGTTTACATCATGTCAGCCTCCATCTGATTTATACTGCCAGGTCGCGCTATATCCCGCGAACGCTCTGCCACAGGATCCAAAGTTCTCCTCCTGATTTCATTCAATTTTAATGTAACTTGCTGGTTGGAGTTTGTAAAATGAGAATTATTTTATTGCTTAATATGTGTTTTTATTGTTATTCTATGTTTCATGCTATGGTATATAACCCATATATTGCCCCTACACTAAGGGCACCTTCTGACAACACTGATCTGTGCTACAGCACTTCCCTTCTTATATTAGCGATCCAGTAAAAGTGCAAACTGTGGTTACTTTTCTACTATGACAGCACTGACTTGCGGTACAGCATTGTCTTTCTCCCTATAGCGATCTACAAGCTCCCTTCACCTTTCTATTGTCCTTGCTTACATGTAACTATGAATGAACACCAAACTACTTCATATAGTAGCCACATGACTCTTTGTTTACATTTGTATCAGTCACATGACTCTTTGTTTACATTTGTATCAGTCAGCCTCCTTTTCACTAAGCTCTTCCAGTTCATGTGTCACCTGGCAGCTTCTGATTCTAGCATTTAAAAGAGACTGTATGTTTAAGCATGTTTAACAGATATTCAGAAACTGCATGTATAGTTTTATTGCCATCTGTTATGTACATTTTTATGGATGTTTTATTCTGTTTCTAAATCCTCCCCCTGACCTTTCCAAAACATGTGACTTTTTGATGGGAAGGAGCCATTTTGTAAATGTATATAAGAGAGACCATGCTGCATTTTATGTATTCTAATCTGAGGAAGAGAGATTTTACCCTCGAAACGCGTTATTGCCATTTTATTATTTAAATATCAATAAAAGGATTGATGCTTTACTATTACATCTGAACTTTGCGTTCTGTAAAACCACGGATTCAGCACCATCCAGTGCCTTTTTCTTCATTTCTTCATTTCCTCTGAGGGGTTCCTGCCAAGGATACTAGCATTTGCACTGACGGGCCGCAGATCCACGCCTCTACAGTACCCCTATATTGGGGTGGTATGCATGCACCCAAGGTGGTTGACAAACCTACACTGCTTTCAAACACACCCTTATCCACAGAATTACGTGAGGCGCCATCCTTCTGCCTTTTTTCTTTTATTTCTACTTTACCACAGTTCCAGACATGGAGAGAGATGTCAGCAGAGAGCACTGTGGTCAGACAGAAAAGAACAACTCAACTTTCTAACTTCCTCTGGAGCATACAGCAGCTGATAAGAACTGGAGGGATTAAGATTTTTTAATAGAAGTAATTTACAAACCTGTTTAACTCTCTGGAACCAGTTGATTTGAAATAGTTTTTTTTCCACCGCGAGTACCCCTTTAAGATTAGTTATAGCCAGGTGAAGTTTGTGAGCAGTGGCATAACTAGAACCCTGTCACCCCCAGGGTATGTTTTGGACCCTGACTCCTCCACGACAACAGTAATCTATCTATATATAAATATAACCAAAGGATAAATTGGCCAGCACTATTGATCCAAACTATTGTAAAAACCTGGCTTGCAGGTGCAAGCTGCTGGGCTAAATATACAGCAACAGGAGAATACAGCAGCACACTGCTAACACAAAGATATAGATGAAACATGAGTATATAGGTAAAACATGAGTATATAGATAGAACATGAAAAGCTATACAGTTGTAATGCAATAAATGAAGATATGAAACTATGAAAATATGAGGTACTTAGCTTGCAAATTTGGCGCCAAATAGCGTGGACCGTCCCACCACGGGATGGGGACGGACCCTACACTGTGTATATACCTCTGTGTGAACAGTACAGCAGGCATGCTTGCACCTGCAAGCTAGGTTTTTACAATAGTTTGGATCAATAGTGCTGGCCAATTTATCCTTTGGTTGTATTACACATACGGGAGAGTGGCTACCTCCATGTTGGCTCCTGCACCCCACCCACCTCTATTAGGTGTATATAAGGTGCCTTGGATGTTTCAGACCTTGCATGTCTGCTGTACTGTTCACACAGGGACATATACACAGTGTAGGGTCCGTCCCAGAATGAGGTCACCTTACCGTGGTGGGACGGTCCACGCTATTTGGCGCCAAATTTGCAAGCTAAGTACCTCATATTTTCATAGTTTCATATCTTCATTTATTGCATTACAACTGTATAGCTTTTCATGTTCTATCTATATACTCATGTTTTATCTATATACTCATGTTTCATCTATATCTTTGTGCTAGCAGTGTGCTGCTGTATTCTCCTGTTGCTGTATATATAAATATATAAACTCAATGGCCCTTATTTACTAAGAGTGGAGTGTAGGTTTCTTTGTGGGTTTTAATTCCCTACAATTTATTTTCCATGGCATTTACATTACTATTTACTAAGGTTTCCCTACATTTCCACTTTCCCTACATTTAGCTTTTTTTTTACACATGCTCTGATCTGTCTGGTTTTCCTCAGCTGAAATCTACCACATTTTCTGTGGAAACCTTAGTAAATATGTCGTTTTTTTGTGAAAATGTCAGGAACACGCCCCTTTTCAGTGACCACGCCCTCTTTTCCCAAGGGCCATGACACTTTTTCAGGTATTCTTAGCAAAATGGAGAGTTAGTCGGGGTTTTTTCAATACTGGCGCAAATTCTGTCGCAGACAGAATTTCTGGTGCAATGCGCCAGAATCTGGCGCACAACATGTCGGGTTTGCAATAGTAAATGAGGGCCAATGTGTGTGTGTGTGTGTGTGTGTTCCAGCATCACGTCCAAACGGCTAAAGATATTTACATGAAACTTGGCACACATGTTTCTAATATGTTAACAACAAACATAGGATAGGTACTTTAACCCTTACCCACCCCCATTTGCCAGGGTCGGGGTTTTTGTTTAAAGTCCCATACAAGTCAAGGGAAATATATATGTTACTGCATAACTTCCAAATGGCTGGAGATATTTCGATAATACTTGGTCACATGTTACTTCTATGTCCATTTAAAACATGGGATAGTTAATTTAACCCTTAACTACCCCTATTTGTGAGGGTCAGAGTTTTTGTTTAAAGTCCCATGCAAATTTATGGGAAATGTATGGAAATGACAGGATATGAGGATGGGACATGAGGACGGGATATGAGGTCGGGCTATGAGGACGGGACATGAGGTCGAGTTAGGAGGACGGAATAGGAGGACGGGAAATGAGGTCCAGATATGAGGATGGGATATGAGGTCGAGATATGAGAAATGGATATGAGGTCGGGATATGGGGACGGGATATTGGGTCAGGCTATGAGGACTGGCTATGAGGACTGGCTAGGAGATTGAGATAGGAGGACGGGATATGAGGACAGGATAGGAGGTCGGGATAGGAGGATGAGCTATGAGGACGGGATATGAGGTCGGGATATGAGGTTGGTAAATGAGGACGGGATATGACAACAATATATGAGGATGGGATATGAAGTCAAAATCTTCCTCCTTTGTTGATTTTCGTCCCCTACAAGGATTAGGAAGGAAAAAACGGGCAATGCCAGGTACTTCCCGTGTCCCCGGTCACTAGCGGGGCTGGGATTCGCATTGTGGACGCGCCCGCATGCGAATCCCAGCCCGTAACTTACCCACGTCCACTCCTGCTGCTGCTGCTGCGTCTCGACCTGGGTGCCGCTCTGATGAAGACCAGCGTCACCTTAGATTCCGCTCCTTGATTCGGTCCGAGTCATCAGCCACACATGTAGAGGATCCACTACCTGCTCCGTGACATCCGCATCCAGGTATGTGACAGCAAGATCCGGCCATGGATCCAACTGGGCCTGACAACTCAGATCTTGCATCTATCGTGGCTCTCCAGTCTCAGCAGTTGGCCCAGCAGGCACAGCAGCTTAACCAGCTGTCCGCCATGATGCAGCAGTTGTTATCCGCTCAGCAGCAACTGCCACTTCCACAGCCTCCTGCTCCAGTACAGCCTCCCGCTGCTGCATTCTCCTCTGGGACCAGACTCCGCTTGTCTCTTCCTGAAAAATATGAGGGGGATCCCAAGTACTGTCGGGGGTTCGTGACACAGTGCTCCATGCACATTGAGATCATGGCGGACCAGTTCTCCACGGAACGTGCAAAGGTGGCCTTCATCATCAGTCTCCTGTCTGAGAAGGCCTGGGCAACTCCGCTATGGGATCGCAGTGATGTCATCACTTCAAATCTCCAGGCATTCCTGACGGAATTTCGCACTGTCTTTGAGGAACCTGCCCGTGCTTCCTCTGCCGAGTCGGCTCTGCTAAGTCTCTCCCAGGGCAACTCCACTGTTGGCGAGTATGCCTTCCGGTTCCGAACCTTGGCGTCGGAGTTGTCCTGGAATAACGAATCCCTCTGCGCTACTGCGCTAGAGAGGTTGATCGAGTCAAATTAAAGATGTCCTCACTACCCAGAAATTGCCATAGTCCCTGAATGAACTGATACAAATGGCATCCCGGATCGAAATCCGGTTCTCCGAGCGACGTGAGGAACTGAGACAAGAAAGGGAATCTGCACTACCTCGGCGCTTCCCTCGTCTGGCGCCTGTCTTCCTGCAACCTGCTTCGTAGCCTCCCACTGTGGAGACTATGCAAGTGGATCGGTCTCGCCTGACCCTACAGGAAAGGACATGCAGATGAACCGAAAACTTTTATCTTTACTGCGCCAGTGCAGACCACTTCCTTAAAGATTGTCCTCTATGCCCTTAGCCACAGGGAAACGCTCGCACCTAGGCTGCATTAGAGAGGCCTCCCTAGGTGTGAATCCTTCCTCTCCACACTTAAATTTGATGGTTCAGCTTCTTCTTCCCTCCAAAGAGACCCTCTCAGTTCTGGCTTTCTTTGACTCTGTCTCTTCCGGAAACTTTATTGATGCTTCCTTAGTGCATAAGTATCGTCTGCTAGTCTTCCGCCTCCAGAAGCCCCTGTACATCTCTACGGTCAATGGAGAAAACTGGACTGTATCGTGCTTTACCGCACTTACCCCCTGTTTATGCAGGTCGGATTCCTGCATAAAGAGAATTTATATGTTCTTCCACTCTGTACTTCACCTCTCTTGCTTGGCCTACCTTGGTTGCAGCTCCATGCTCCACAGCTGAATTGGAAAACCGGAGAAGTACTTCGCTGGGGTACGTACTGTAACGATCACTGTATACACATACGTGTGACCAGGTTGGAATCCTCGTCTAGTCCTCAACCTGGATTACCTCCTTTCCTCCAAGACTTTGCTGATGTCTTTTGCGAAAAGCAAGCTGAAATTTTGCCTCCACATCGTCCATACGATTGTCCTATTGAGTTGCTTCCTGGTACCACACCTCTCAGAGGCCGAATCTACCTTTTGTCTGTTCCAGAAACCCAGGCCATGTTTACCTATATTCAGGATAACCTACAGAAAAGGGTTTATTAGGAAATCCTCTTCTCCTGCTGGAGCTGGTTTCTTCTTTGTGGAAAAGGAAGATGGGTCCTTGCATCGATTACCGGGGACTGAATAAAATTACAGTTAAAAAACTTTATCCTCTCCTCTTAATCTCAGAGTTGTTTGATCGCCTGCGAGGTGCCAAGCTCTTCTCAAAATTGGATCTTAGAGGTGCCTACAACTTGTTTCCTATTAGGGAAGGGGACGAGTGGAAGACTGCGTTTAATACTCAAGACGGACATTTTGAGTATCTTGTTATGCCTTTCGGACTATGCAATGCTCTAGCAGTCTTCCAGGAGTTTTTCAATGACATATTTCAGGATCTGCTCTACTTCTGTGTTGTTGTCTATTTAGATGACATCCTCATCTATTCTCCAAACTTCCACACTCAAGTCTCTATCTCCGTCAAGTATTACAGCGTCTTCGTGACAACCAACTCTACGCAAAACTTGAAAAGTGTTCTTTTGTCAAGACCAGCCTTCCATTTCTAGGATGTATTGTTACCAGTCAAGGGCTTCAAATGGATCCTAACAAGTTATCAGCTGTACTAGAGTGGCCTCAGCCTACAGGACTGAAAGCAATACAACGCTTCCTTGGCTTTGCCATTTATTATCGCCAGTTTACTCCCCACTATTCCACCTTGGTCGCCCCCATCGTATCCCTAACAAAAAAAACTGCCACTCCTAAGGTCTGGACTCTAGAGGCCGAAGAGGCATTCAAAGAGCTAAAGTCTGCCTTTGCTTCCGCTCCGGTGTTATCAAGACCTGATCCGGACAAGCCATTCATTTTGGAGGTGGATGCGTCTTCGGTCGGAGCAGGAGCAGTTCTGACACAAAGATCTTACAAGGATAAGATTCTGACCTGCGGATACTTCTCGAAGACTTTTTCTCCAGCGGAAAAGAATTATACTATAAGAGACCGTGAGCTCCTGGCTATTGAGTTGGCCTTGGAGGAATGGCGTCATTTCTTAGAGGGCTCTGTACATCTCAAAACCATCTATACGGATCACAAGAACTTGCTTTATCTCCAGTCAGCCCATCGCCTCAACCCACATCAGGCTTGCTGGTCGGTGTTCTTCTCCAGATTTAACTTCCTTATTCATTTTTGTCCTGCAGAAAAGAATCTTCGGGCTGATGCCTTATCTAGATCTACTGAGGTACAAGATCAGGGACCTCATCTGCAACATAGTTAGTACGGTCGAAAAAAGACATATGTCCATCAAGTTCAACCAGGGAATTGAAGGGTAGGGGTGTGGCGCGATATTGGGGAAGGGATGGGATTTTATATTTCTTCATAAGCATTAATGTTATTTTGTTCCAGGAATGTATCTAATCCTGTTTTAAAGCTGTAAATTTTTCCTGCTGTGACCAGTTCCTGAGGTGGACTGTTCCGTAAGTTCACAGTTCTCATGGTAAGGAAGGCGTGTCGCCCCTTGAGACTAAACTTTTTCTTCTCCAGACGGAGGGAGTGCCCCCTCGTCCTTTGGGGGGGGGGGGTTAAACTGGAACAGTTTTTCTCCATATTTTTTGTATGGGCCATTAATATACTTATATACGTTTATGATATCCCCCCTTAAACGTCTCTTCTCAAGACTAAACAATTGTAACTCCTTTAATCGCTCCTCATAGCTAAGATGTTCCATGCCCCATATTAGTTTAGTCGCGCGTCTCTGCACCCTTTCCAGCTCCACAGTGTCCCTTTTATGTACAGGCGACCGGATGTCTATCCAGATTGTCTTATTTCCGCAGCACCAGTAGGTCTTCAGAATTTGCCCCCAGGGAAGACTTTTGTTTCACCTCGTTTGAGACTCTGAATCCTGAAATGGGGTCATTCTTCTCTGTTGGCAGGTCATGCCGGGATCCGAAAATCCATGCAATTAATTTCCCGACAGTATTGGTGGCCCACTCTGAAACGGGATGTCATAGACTTTGTCTGCTCCTGCTCTGTTTGTGCCCTAGACAAAACTCCTCGCACCAAGCCTGCCGGTCTACTACATCCATTGCCTGTTCCTGAATAGCCCTGGTCCAACATTGCAATGGACTTTACTACGGATCTCCCTGCTTCCTGCCGAAATACGGTCATCTGGGTCGTGGTGGACCGATTTTATAAGATGGCACATTTTGTACCGTTGCCTGGGTTACCATCAGCACCTCAACTTGCCAAACAATTCCTTACTCATATTTTCCGTCTCCATGGATTGCCGACACATATAGTCTCTGCCCAGGGAGTCCAGTTCGTCTCAAAATTCTGGAGGGGACTCTGCTCACGGCTCAAAGTTAAGTTGGATTTCTCCTCTGCCTATCACCCCCAGTCTAATGGACAAGTTGAAAGGGTGAATCAGATTTTGGGAGATTATCTTTGCCACTTTGTCTCCGCTCGCCAAGACGACTGGTCTGACCTTCTACCCTGGGCCGAATTTTCATACAACCATAGGGATACCAAATCCACTAGGAGGTCGAGATAGGAGGTCGAGATAGGAGGACGGAATATGAGGACGGAATAGGAGGTCGAGATAGGAGGTCAAGATAGGAGGTCGAGATAGGAGGTCGGGATAGGAGGACGGGATAGGAGGTTGAGATAGGAGGTCGAGACAGGAGGATGGGATAGGAGATTGAGATAGGAGGACGGGATAGGAGGTCGGGATAGGAGGTTGGGATAGGACAATATATGAGGACAGGATTCCTCTGTTGATTATCCTCCACAACAAGGATTAGGAAGGAAAAACCAGCAATGCCGGGTACGCAGCTAGTCTATATATATAAAACTCAACGTGTGTGTGTGTGTGTGTGTGTGTGTATGTATGTATGTATGTTCCACAAAAACTTCCAAACGGCTAAAGATATTAACTTGGCACACATGTTACTTATATGTCAACAACAAACATAGGATAGGTGATTTAACCCTTACTCACCCCCATTTGCCAGGGTCGGGGTTTTTGTTTAAAGTCCCATACAAGTCTATGGGAAATATATGTTACTTCATAACTTCCAAACGTCTGGAGATATTTCGATAATACTTGGTCACATGTTACTTATATGTCCACTTAAAATATAGGATAGTTAATTTAACCCTTAACTACCCCCATTTGTGAGGGTCGGGGTTTTTGTTTAATGTCCCATGCAAATCAATGGGAAATGTATGTTCTCACATAACTTCCATACGGCTGGAGATATTTCAATACCTGGTACACATATTACAGGTCGGGATATGAGGACGGGATGGGAGGTCGAGATAGGAGGTTGAGATAGGAGGTCAAGATAGGAGGACGGGATGGTCGGGATAGGAGGTCGGGATAGGAGGTCAAGTTAGGAGGACAGGATAGGAGGACGGGATAGGAGGTCGGGATAGGAGGTTGGGATATGAGAACGGGATAGGAGGATGGGATAGGAGGTCGGGATAGGAGGTCGGGGTATGAGGACGGGATATAACAACAATATATGAGGACGGGATATGAAGTCAATAGCTTCCTCCTTTGTTGATTTTCCTCTCCAACAAGGATGAGGAAGGAAAAACCAGGCAACGCCGGGTATTCAGCTAGTATATATATAAAACGCAACGTGTAGGTGTGTGTGTGTGTGTGTGTATGTTCCAGCATCACATCCAAATGGCTAAATATATTAACATGCAACTTGGCACACATGTTACTTATATGTCAACAACAAACATAGGATAGGTAATTTAACCCTTACTCACCCCCATTTGCCAGGGTCAGTGTTTTTGTTTAAAGTCCCATACAAGTCAATGGGAAATATATGTTACTGCATAACTTCCAAACGGCTGGAGATATTTCAATAATACCTGGTCACATGTTACTTATATGTCAAATAAAAATATATGATAGTTAAATTAACCCTTACCTAAACCCTTATATAAAAGATGGGTTTTTGTTTCATGTCCCATGCAAGTATATGGGACTTCCAGTACCTTACTCCACAAGTTCCACTCTGCATGTGAATGTTTCAGTCCGGTTTGCAAGCCACACCCCATCTCACAAAGACACGCCCACTGTTTAAGCCCCACCCCTTTAATTGTATATCTTTTTTGTGCATCGGTCTGGCTTGCAAATCACACCCAGTCCCACAAAGTCACGTCCCCTTCTATTTTCAGCTTACAGTATCTTCATCACAAATCAGTCCCACCTGAGGATGGGATATGGGAACGGGATACGGGGATGGATATGACAATAATATATGAGGAGGGGATATGAGGATGGGACATAAGGATGGGGCATGAGGACAGGATATTAGGATGGGATATGAGGTTGGGATAGGAAGACGGGATATGAGGACGGGATATGAGGACGGGACATAAGGACGGGCTATGAGGATGGGATATGAAGACGGGATATGAGGATGGGATATAAGGTCAGGATAGGAGGTTGAGATATGAGGATGGGATATGAGGATGGGATATGGGAACGGGATACAGGGTTGGGATATGGGGTTGGAATACGACAACAATATATTAGGATAGGATATTAAGTCAAAAGCTTCCTCCTTTGTTGATTTTCCTCCCCAACAAGGATTAGGAAGGAAAAATCGGGCAATGCAGGGTACTCAGCTAGTATGGTATATAACAAAAAACACTATGAGGGAGATTTATCAGAACCTGTCCAGAGGAAAAGTTGCTGAGTTGCCCATAGCAACCAGATTTCTTCTTTCATTTTTGAAAAGGTCTCTGGTGAATGAAAGAAGCGATCTGATTGGTTGCTATGGGCAACTGGGCAACTTTTCCTCTGGACAGGTTTTGATAAATATCCCTCTATATATGGTACATATTTTGTTTGTGCATAATACCTCTATATCATAGCAGTACATTTACCAAATAATGTGCAGAAAAAGGAAATATTAGCACCATAAATATTACCATTATACTGTAACTGATCAAATTTAGTATACTGACACCTACATTTCCAATAATACCCCTATACAAGGACCACTACTATAAAATCACATGTATGATACTGCTATTCTGTTACTGAAAAAAATCTGCTACACACAGACCACTATTTCCCCATACACTGACCCATATAGAGGTAGATACCAGAGATATACTCATGAACTGATGACAGTTACAAATATTGTCTTTTCATGATGCCTGTTAGTGTTTACTATAGGGACCTAAGAGGAACAGCCTAGCTGCATGTTTTTTTTTATTATATATACTGTAGGCCTAAGGTACATACAGTGGGGCAAAAAAGTATTTAGTCAGCCACCAATTGTGCAAGTTCTCCCACTTTAAAAATCAGACAGGTCTCTCTCATCTTTTTAAGAATTCATTTGCAAATTATGGTGGAAAAAACTATTTGCTCAACTACAAACAGGGCCGGTTTTAGGCTTAGCGTGGCCCTAGGCAAAATCAAAAGAGGGGCCCCAAAATTCGTAATAGTGCACTAACCAGATTTGCACATTTTTTGTCACTTCAAATACCATAAAACATATCTAAAAAAAAGCAATTGAAAAGTCTGATCAAAACAAAAATGGTACCTATAAAAAATACAAATCACAGCGCAAAAAATGACCCTCATACATCCCCATATACATAAACATAAAAGAGTTATAGGGATCAGAATAGTACAATTTTATATTTTTGTATAGTTCCCCCACATTAGATAGGCAGTATAGTTCGCCCACATTAGGTTGGCAGTATAGTTCCCCCAACATTAGGTTGGCAGTATAGTTCCCCCACATTAGGTTGGCAGTATAGTTCCCCCACATTGGGTTGGCAGTATAGTTCCGCCCACATTAGGTTGTAGTTCCCCCACATTAGGTTGGCAGTATAGTTCCCCCCACATTAGGTTGGCAGTATAGTTCCCCCCACATTAGGTTGTAGTTCCCCCACATTAGGTTGGCAGTATGTTCCCCCACATTAGGTTGTAGTTCCCCCACATTAGGTAGACAGTATAGTTCCCCCACATTAGGTTGTCAGTATAGTTCCCCCCACATTAGGTTGTAGTTCTCCCACATTAGGTTGGCAGTATAGTTCCCCCACATTAGGTTTGCAGTATAGTTCCCCCACATTAGGTTGGCAGTATATTCCCCCACATTAGGTAGACAGTATAGTTCCCCCACATTAGGTAGACAGTATAGTTCCCCCACATTAGGTTGGCAGTATAGATCCCCCACATTAGGTTGGCAGTATAGATCCCCCACATTAGGTTGGCAGTATAGTTTCCCCACATTAGGTTGGTAGTATAGTTCCCCCACATTAAGTTGGCAGTATGTTCCCCCACATTAGGTAGCCAGTATAGTTTCCTCACATTAGGTGCAGTATGTTCCCCCACATTAGGTTGGCAGTATAATTCCCCCACATTAGGTTGGCAGTATAGTTTCCCCACATTAGGTTGGCAGTATAGTTCCCCCACATTAAGTTGGCAGTATGTTCCCCACATTAGGTAGCCAGTATAGTTTCCTCACATTAGGTGCAGTATGTTCCCCCACATTAGGTAGGCAGTATGTTCCCCCACATTAGGTTGAACCCCCCCATTAGGTAGGCAGTATGTTCCCCCACATTAGGTTGCAGTTTCCCCCCCCCCCCCCCCATTAGGTTGGCAGTATGTTCCCCCACATTAGGTAGGCAGTATAGTTTCCCCACACTAGGTGCAGTATGTTCCCCCACATAAGGCTGAGAGTATAGTTCCCCCACATTAGGTTGCAGCCCCCCCCCCCATTAGGGAGGCAGTATGTTCCCCCACATTAGGTTGCAGTCCCCCCCCCCATTAGGTTGGCAGTATGTTCCCCCCCATTAGGTAGGCAGTATAGTTTCCCCCCATTAGGTTGGCAGTATGTTCCCCCACATTAGGTAGGCAGTATAGTTTCCCCACATTAGGTGCAGTATGTTCCCCCACATTAGGCTGGCAGTATAGTTCCCCCCATTACCCATTAGGTTGGCAGTATGTTCCCCCCACATTAGGTTGCAGTTCCCCCCCCCCCCATTAGGTTGGCAGTATGTTCCCCCACATTAGGTTGCAGTCCCCCACCCATTAGGTTGGCAGTATGTTCCCCCACATTAGGTTGCATTCCCCCTCCCCCCCATTAGGTTGGCAGTATGTTCCCCCACATTAGGTTGGCAGTATAGTTCCCCTCTTCCCCCCCCCCCCTACTTTTTCTATTTTACACAATTCCTTACCTGGCCGCGCTCCGCAGGCTCAGGTAATGTGGTGAGTCTTGTGGGCTGTGGGAATAATATGACGAGTGACATCTCCTGCCGGGTCCTCTATGCTGCGTCAGGGATGTCACTCCTCATTTCCTGTAGCCGGACACAGAACGCTTCACGACACAGTTTTTTTCACTACACTGGCGCTGCAGAAAATGAGGAGTGACGTCCTTGGCATAGAGGACCCGGCAGGACACGTCACTCGTCATATTATTCACACAGCCCGCAAACCCGCCGTTTTAAAGTGACCGCAGCCGGGTTGCTTATCTTTAACAAGCAGCCGGCACTGCGGACACTTTAAAACAGTTGCCCCCCTACTGAGCAGCCGGCAGGGGGCCCCCTTGGGGATGGGGGCCCTAGGCAATTGCCTGGGTTGCCCCCCCCTAACGCCGGCCCTGCCTACAAACAAGCAAGATTTCTGTCTCTCACAGACCTGTAACTTCTTCTTTAAGAGTCTCCTCTATCCTCCACTCGTTACCTGTATTAATGCCACCTGTTTGAACCTGTTATCAGTATAAAAGACACCTGTGCACAACCTCAAACAGTCACACTCCAAACGCCACTATGGCCAAGACCAAAGAGGTGTCGAAGGACACCAGAAACAAAATTGAAGACCTGCACCAGGCTGGGAAGACTGAATCTGCAATAGGCAAGCAGCTTGGTGTGAAGAAGTCAACTGTGGGAGCAATTATTAGAAAATGGAAGACATACAAGACCACTGAAAATCTCACTCGATCTGGGAGTCCACGCAAGATCTCACCCCATGGTGTCAAAATGATCACAAGAACAGTGAGCAAAAATCCCAGAACCACACGGGGGGACCTAGTGAATGACCTGCATAGAGCTAGGACCAAAGTAACAAAGGCTACCATCAGTAACACACTATGCCACCAGGGACTGAAATCATGCCATCCCAGACGTGTCCCCTACTTAAGCTAGTTTATGTCCGGGCCTGTCTGAAGTTTGCTAGAAAGCATTTGGATGATCCAGAAGAGTATTGGGAGAATGTCATATGGTCACATGAAACAAACTTTTTGGTAAAAACTTTGAAGGAGAAAGAATGCTGAGTTGCATCCAAAGAACACCATAGCTACTGTGAAGCATGGGGGTGGAAACATCATACTTTGGGGAAGTTTTTCTGCTAAAAGACCAGGACGACTGATCCATGTAAAGCATGAATGTATGAATAAAGAATGAATGGGGCCATGTATCCTGAGATTTTGAGTGATTACCTCCTTCCATCAGCAAGGGCATTGAAGATGAAACATGGCTGGGTCTTTCAGCATGACAAGGATCCCAAACACACCGCCCAGGCAACGAAGGAGTGGCTTCATAAGAAGCATTTCAAGGTCCTGGAGGGGCCTAGCCAGGGCTCAACCCCATAGAAAACCTTTGGAGGGAGTTGAAAGTCTGTGTTGCCCAGCGACAGCCCCAAAACATCACTGCTCTAGAGGAGATCTGCATGGAGGAATGGGCCAAAATACCAGCAACAGTGTGTGAAAACCTTGTGAAGAATTACAGAAAACGTTTGACCTCTGTCATTGCCAACAAAGGGTATATGACAAAGTATTGAGATGAACTTTTGTTATTGACCAAATACTTTTTTCCCACCATAATTTGCAAACAAATTATTTAAAAATCAATGTGATTTTATGGATTTTTTTCTCATTATGTCTCTCATAGTTGAGGTATACCTATGATGAAAAATACAGGAGAGCTTCTCATGGGATAGTAGTCCTTAAAAAGTGGATGTATTTTTATGTGCTGGTGGGGCAATAGGGGCAATCTCGTTCACCTTTTGTGGTTGAACGAGACAGCATATAGTACCCTGTTTCCCCCCAAAAAAAAACCCTTGGCTGGTCCCGCGGCAAGTTACCGTAACTGAGCCAAGGCAGGGACGCTGTTGCTTTAAAACGTCCGTGCCCCCGGCTGCTAAGCAACAGAAGGAGATCCCGCCGCCACCGAGAGCTGCAGCTTCCATACAGTACAAGTTGCGGACGCTAACGTATGAAGGTAGGGAAGTGCTGGTCTCCGCTGGGGATGAAATGTGTACCGTAGTTTATTATGGCAGAGGGGTGGGGGGCACTGTAGGAGTGTGGAGGAGGACAACGGGGGAAGGGGAGGATGGAGGGCTGTTTGTGTGGAGGATGAGGGGCTGCAGGAGTGGGGAGGATGGGGTGCTGCAGGAGTGTGGAGGATGGGGGGGCTGCAGGAGTGTGGAGGATCGGGGGGCTGCAGGAGGATGGGGGGGCTGCAGCAGTGTGGAAGATGGGGGGTGCATCCTTCTCCACACTGCTACAGCCCCCCCATGTTGTTCAAGGTACATAAATAAGCTCTACCCTGAAAATAAGCCCTAGTGTGTTTTTTGTGACTAAAATTAATATAAGACCCGGTCTTATTTTCGGAGAAACACGGTAACGGCGCAGCCACACCGGTATCAGCAGTCAAGAAGCCTTGGCCGATTGTAGAAGCATCAGATAACTGTTTAACCATTGAAAAATATAAGGTGCAAGAGAGCATATAATGAGGCCATACAGTACATCCCTGTGTCACCTGCAGTTAGTAACATGACTTGCATAGAGTGAGCTGTCAGCTCTGAATCAACTGTCAGCGCAAGTCTGTAGCGAGGCTGTGGAGCAGTGTAGCTAAGGACACTGAAGTTCGCGCATGCGCGCAGCAAGAATAAGTGACTTTCGTGGAAATGAGCTGTCAGCTCTAAATAAGCTGTCAGCGCATGTATGTTACGAGACTGTGGAGCAGTGTAACTAAGGACGCTGAAGTTTTCGCATGCATGCGGTCAGAATAAATAACTTTCGTGGACATGAGCATAGTAATGTTATGGAGCGGCACAGATGTGGTGTTATACCATGTGCAGATGCGCAGGCAGGTAGTGTGACTGTCTGGAAATGCAAGTGATGTATAAAACTGGGAATGCAGGTATATATAAATGACCAAATTGATGGGAAAGAGGAATTTATGCGGTAATCATTATTCTAGGGGGATATTGGGTTTTTAATGGGTGGCACAGATGTGGTGTTATAACATGCGCAGATGCGCAGGCAGGTAAAATGACTAACTGACGTATATAACTGGAAATGCAGGTATGTATATAACCAAATTAATGGGAAGGAGGAATTCATGTGATATTCATTATTCTAAGGGGATACTGAGTTCTCATAGGAAAAAACTATTCAGAGTGTTCAGAAGTTGTACTACAACAGACAGTGAAAAAGGTGAGAAATTCCATTGAACTGGATGTTAATACATGTGTAGGACGTTTTATGGATTTTTATGTAAGTTCCAAATACACTGTATCTTCAGGCAACATTGATTTCTGTTGAGCCAATCAGGATGTTTTGGAACATTATATTGGGTTATGGCTCATGTAAAAAGAGTTTTTTTCTGGTTATGGATGTGATGGATCTAGATATTGTCAATTTCTTCATTCAAACCGGACGGATATAAGGTATCCATCTTAAAGATCCAGTATGATTCACGTCTCCTAAGGTTTTCAAAACGGTCTTGTACATTTGGAGGTATCTGTTCCAAAGCTGTCACTCTGAATGCGGTAAAGTTGCTGTTATGAACTTCCATAGCATGGTGTGATACACTATGTTTGATGAATTTAAGATTGACATAATAACGGTGGATGTTCATCCGGGTCCTTAGTTGTTGCATCCTCCTTCCGATGTACTGCAGTTTGAAGTCACATTCGAATAAGTAGATCACATAGGTTGATGAGCAGCATAATTTGGTCTTAATGTTGAAGCTTTCCCCAGTGCTATTACTTACATACATGGTGACTCCATGGTTTATATTCATGCACAGTTTGCATGTTTTTAAGCCGTATTTGTAACAATCAGGTTTCGCGTTTCTATGGCCATTTTGGTTGGTGTCACCACCATTATGAGTATGTTTTCCTGGCTCTTTCAGATGGCTTGGAGCAATCATGCTTTTTATGGTTCTAGCGCGTCTGTAAGTAAATCTTGGTTTCCCAGGTATCAGTTTGCCTAGAATTGGATCCAACTGTAGGATATCCTAGTGTTTCTCTATGGATTCCCTGATTTTCTGATGTCCGGCTGAATAGTTGGTAATTAAATTAAACCTGAAGTCTTTGTCTTCATTCTTCTGTTCTTCCTTTTCCTTGTCATTTTTCCTGGTTCCAGTAGAATTTTCTGACATTATTTACACAGTACGCCACTCTCCTGCGTTTCCGGCAGGAGAGCCGACGTCAGACATCAAGCACCAATTTGTTTTTAGCGCCCTTTTGCCTTTTTAAAGCACACTGTCTTCACTGTCTGCATATGTCACTGTAACATTGAAAAAGAGGCCTCGAAACGTGTCTGTTTGTCTGACACTACAATAAATTGACTTTTTATTCATACATCACGCATTGTAATTTTTACCCAACGGATTGTGCTGAGACCTCCTGGATTATCTACACCTAGTCATCTTTTTAAGTGGGAGAACTTGCACAATTGGTGGCTGAGTAAATATTTTTTTGCCCCACTGTAACTGTAACAAAAAAAAGTGTAACAGCTATAGCATCTTTTAATGAAAATAATGCATTTTTGTGATGATAAAAAATACAATTTCTGAGAGATTTGTGGCAAAAAAATGTATAACTGCTTAGCTTTTACCATTTCTACATATCACAGTATATAGCTGCAGAAGTCCAAAGACTTAATTTATAGCCGATTTAGCCATCTCATGTCATTTAATGGCAAAATACATAAATTTTAATACATTTGTTTTGGGGCTTTTTTTGGGTGATTGCCTATCTCTAAAATAGACCATCAATATCTGATTGTTGGGGGTGTGACACCTGGCACCTTGCCCATCAGATGTTTGCCAAAGTCCTGGCTGCCGCTTACACAGAGAACAGAGCTGGATGCAGACATTGTGTAGTGAGTGGCTGTGATGGGTTACTGCTGCTCAGCTCCTGTTCATTTCAGACATCCTACTGCTCTAAGGATAGACGCTCATAGACTAAGGCCTTATTTACACAGCAGTATTTCTGAGCAGAATCAGGCATTTTAAAACCGCACTCATATTACGGACACAAGTCCCAGCCTGACCACGGGTCTGATGACCAAAACTGACAGTTCAGATCATTAGAACCCTAGTCTGGTAGGACTTGCAGCGGTAATACGAATACAAAAATTAGGCCATATTACACTTGTGTGAGACCGGTCGTAAAACTGTGGAAATCAGTGTCTGCTTTTATCTACTGTGCTTACTATCAAATTCTTTCTTTTTTTTTTTTTTTTTATTCCTCTATTCAATATGTAACAAAATACATACATATATAAATCGATACAACATGATTATTGACAGGCATATCATAGCAGAACTATTATTAGCAAGCAAATAACAGAAAAGAAAATACAGACTGCACCCCCCCCCCACAAAGTTTCACCCATTTCTACCCTTAATTCTTTTCCCTTGATTCCATTACTCAGTGCAGTTTCCCCCTGTTGTTGAATAACAGTAACTCATAGCACTTAAATGGGCACTGTCAGATACAAAAACTTTTGATATGTTGTAAAGCATGCAAACCCAATAGGTTTTGTAATTGCTTTCATTAGAAAATTGTTTGTCATACTGAAAAAGCCAGTCAAACAACTGCCCCCCCTGCCTGCTTGGACACATACTAGTCCTGGTGTGTCCATGCGTCATGGACATACTTCCTTGATTGACAGCTGTGAAAGCAGGTATCAGCTTGTGTCCTGCTACTGTCATTGAGGACAAGCTGGGAGTTGTAGTTTTGCTAATGCTAGTGGAGATGTGAGCAGACAGCATACTGAGGGAGGGGGCAGAAACCTGCACAGTGAGGCCACGCCCCCTCCCTTTGAGAGGAATTCAGACTAGTAAGCTAAATTAAAAGTGTAATAAAAAAATAAATAAAGGTGCTAGACACAAAAATTAGGTCAGGATTAGGTACTGAGTGATATATTAAAAAAAAAAAAAATTGTTGGATCTGACGGGTACACTTTGAGTTTCAAAGATTTTTCCACTTTGCTAGAGAGGGAGGCAAACCTTTGTGTCTAGGCCTGCATATCCAATTCACACATGTCATATGGGCTTCGAAGTTGGATTCTTTGTTATTTAAAAACATTATTTTTTTTAAAGCAATTGTTAAATCTTGATACACTATTCATGTTTTATTTATGGTGTGGTCAAGCATCATTGTACTTAACCCCTTAAGGACTCAGCATTTTTCCGCTTCTGCATTTTCATTTTTTCCTCGTCACCTTCTAAAAATCATAACGCTTTCAATTTTGCACATAAAATTCCAAATGAGGGCTTATTTTTTGTGCCACCAATTCTACTTTGCAGTGACATTAGTAATTTTACCAAAAAATCCACTGCGAAATGGAAAAAAAACTGAAAAACTGCCAACATTTTTGAAAAAATTTCATTTTGTGAATTTTGGGGGCTTCCGTTTCTACGCAGTGAATTTTTTCGGTAAAAATGATACCTTATCTTTATTCTGTAGGTCCATACGGTTAAAATGATACTTATATAGTGTTTAATTTTGTCGTACTTCTGAAAAAATTCATAACTACGTGCAGGAAAATGTATACGTTAAAAATGCTAATCTGACCCCTGTAACTTTTTTATTTTTCTACGTACGGGCCGGTATGAGAGCTCATTGTTTGCACCGTGTTCTGAAGTTTTCATCGGTACCATTTTTGTATTGATCGGACTTTTTGATCGCTTTTTATTCATTTTTTCATTATATAAAAAGTGACCAAAAATACGCTATTTCGGACTTTTGAATTTTATGCGCGTATGCTATTGACCATGCGGTTTAATTAACAATATATTTTTATAGTTCGGACATTTCCGCACGCGGCGATACAACATATGTTTATTATTTTTATTTACACAGGTTTTTTTTTATGGGAAAAGGGGGGTGATTCAAACTTTTATTAGGGGTTAACCCCTTAAGGACCCAGACCCCTGTCACTTCAAGCATTAATAACTCTGGGATGCTTTTACCTTTCATTCTGATTCCGAGATTGTTTTTTCTTTGCATATTCTACTTTATGTTAGTGGTAAAATTTTGTCGATACTTGTATCATTTCTTGGTGAAAAATTCCAAAATTTGATGAAAAAATTTAAAATTTTGCATTTTTTTTTAACTTTTAGCTTAGAGAACTTTTTTTTAACTTTTAGCTTAGAGAACTCCTTTAAGTGACCTTTATTGACTTTTTTTTCACTTTTTTTTGCAGTGTTATAGCCCCCATACTGATCCCTGCAAAGCCATAGCTTTGCATGGATCAGCGTTATAGGCGGTTGATTGCTCAAGCCTGTAGCTCAGGCTAGGAGCAATCAAATGCCGATCGGACGCGACGGAGCAAGGTAAGGGGACCTCCGCTCGCGTCCTAGCTGATCGGGACATCGTGATTTTATTGTGAAAGTCCCAATCGGCCCGACTGAGCTGCCGTTTTAAATACTGGGCGCAGGACATACCTGTCCTTAAGAGGTTAAAGTATACCTTCCATCAACAAAAACTTTTTATATAATACCATTATATGTATAATTTGTAATATACATTGGTTAAAAAAAAATTATATTTTTGTCCCAGCAGCTATTGCCTGTGTGTCTCTATGAGGAGTCCAAATACAGGAAATGAGGGTGGACAAGCAGGGCTCTGTGTACTGAGTCTCTGTGACATGCTACGGGCTCACACAAAAGGCTTAGTGACAAGCCAGGAGCCTGCACAGAGCCCTGCTTGTCCTGTCCACACTTCCTGTATTTGGGATACTCATACAGACACACATATTGTCAGGGACCGACTGGGGGGACAGGGAGAGTGAGCCCTAAACTGACCCTAAAACCGCTTTCCCTGCCTACTTGCCCATCCACCATGACCGGAGGATCAACAAATGGTCGCCGTTCCATTCCTGCGCTAAAGTGCAGTGACGTTAAAACACATAGGCCCTCATTTACTATTCTAAACCAGACTTCTTTTGTCGGGTTTTTTTCTCGCATCTTTGTCTGCGCCATGTCGCAAACATCGTGCGCCAGTCTGCGACACGATGCAACATTTTTTCCCGACGGACCCGATGTGGATTCTCCCAAACCCGAAAAAGGGGCGTAACCCGACATTTCTGAGCTTTCCCACGTATTTATAAAGGTTTCCAACCCGAATTTGTTGAATTGTTGTGGATTTTTTCCCGACAGCTCAGAGGAGTTGGAAACCAAAACCAACAAAACGCACGTGCGACAAACAAGATGCGACATAATAATAAATACCAGGGGAAAAAAGCAGTCGGGTAAGAAAGCAAGATAGACTTACAACCCGATTTTCTAAGTAAATGAGGGCCATAATATACATAGTTGGTCACAGACCAGAACAGAAACAGGAAAACTACTAGACAACCAGATATACCAGACAGACAGAATACAAATACTAATAGGGCAGAATATAAACTCACAAACAGCAGAATATAGTGAATTAACAAACATCATAAACCCAATATCAGCTAAATGGCAGACATGATAAAATGAACAAGACTAGGCATGATATGAGTATACAGCAGAATCCAGGAGATGAACGGAATAAACAAAAGAACTGAGAGCTAAAACACTAAACTGAACAGGTAACATAGAACACTGTTCACAAACAGGTACAAGTACAAAAGGACAAAGATCAGATCAACCAAACAGGATATAAATACAAGACACTGTTCACACTTGGACACAGAACATACAAACTGGACTCCCCACTTCACTATAGGAGTAGCCAAATATAATAAAGTAAAATAGGCTACTGGCCAGTAGACACACTCCACCCTGTGGACAAAATGCTTACCTAGTAGGAAACAGAAATATAATACATGAAACACTAGACTAGAGCCGGATGAGTCTGAATAGACTCCAGAACAGGAATATAACATACAGGGCACAGGTAACAAGGAAGACTCAGACATAGTGTGAACACCAACGAAGCTGAACATACATAATCCTAAAACCGATTAATGTAACAAACTAAAATACAAGGAGCATGCTAAATAACCATGGCTAAAAACCAAGATAAAATGACAAGATAAATGCTCAAGCTGACATAGTGGCATTAAACTAACAGACATCATAGTATTGCACTTAATAACCAGCACCAGAATGCAGTAGAACTCTGGTTAAATAACCACACCTGAGTTTTCATTCGTTCAGAGCATTAACTATCTCCTATCAAGGTAAAATAGCAAACTGCTCCGAACAAACTAGTGTGTGAATACACACCTAAACAGAAAAATACAAAAACAAATAAATGGACATTACACATATAATGGTATTATCTACATTATATAAAACGTTTTTGTTGACGACAGGTACACTTAACAAAATAAAATTCCTAGCTAAAATAACAAACAAACAAAACATGCAGATTTAAAAATACACTTAATAAAGGGAGATGAAAATAGGGAAATAGTTCAGTTTAGCATTGCTGCAAGGCTGAAAGGATGCGAATGAATTCCTGTTGATAGCTCTGCCTTGTTAATCTTTCACACACACAACACAGAAATGTAATCTATGGCTTGCAGCTGTTTCATTCTGCATTTTCAATAATCATACACAGATCACTGTTCATGATGAAAATATTTAGGAGGTTCTAAATGTAATTTCTAAATATGGAACACAAAGGGGGACATTTATCATCGTTGCTTTGGTAAGCAAGTTCTGTAGGCATTTTTTTTTTTTTTGCTTTAGTTTTGCTTATGTATGGAACATTTATCATACTATCACAGGGAGGTTGATACATTTGGCTCACATAAGCAAAAAACAATAAATCACTTTTGAATACCATTTTTTTAGCACACATAAGCAAAAACCAATAATTGACTTCAGAACACTTTTTTTCCCCTAAATGTACTAACTCATAATTTTTTTTATTTTTTTTTTGTTTTTACTTCTCATTTTAGATCCGTGTATCCTGTGGATTACTTTAGATTTGGAGGCTACGGTGACCAGTGTTTTTCTTTTGTTTAATGTTAATAAAATGGTTAACGAGGGCTTTTGGGGGGAGTGTTTTTTTGGAATATAATTTTTTTTAAACGTGTTGTGTTTTTTAAATTTTATTTACTTTACAGGCTTAGTAGTGGAAGCTGTCTTATAGAGGGAGTCCATTACTAAGCCGGGCTTAGTGTTAGCCACAAAAACAGTTAGCACTAACCCCCAATTATTACCCCGGTACCCACCGCCACAGGGGTGCCGGGAAGAGCTGGTGCCAACAGGCCTTTTGCATCAAAAATGGTGCTCCTGAGCCTAGGTGGTAACAGGCTGGCGTTATTTAGGCTGGGAAGGGCCAGTAACAATAATCCTCGCCCACCCTGGTAATGTCAGGCTGTTGCTGCTTGGTTGGTATTTGGGTGAGAATAAAAATAGGGGGGACCTTATGCTTTTTTTTTTTTTTTTGCATAAATAATTAAATTTAAAAAACGCATAGGGTTCCCCCTATTTTTAGCCAAATACCAACCAAGCAGCAACAGCCTGACGTTATCAGGGTGGGTAAGGACCATTGTTACTGGACCTCCCCAGCCTAAATAATGCCAGCTTTTTACCGCCTAGGCCCAGGAGCGCCATTTTTCACGCTCCGGGCCTGTTGGTACCGGCTCTTCCCAGCACCCCTGTGGCGGTGGGTACCGGGGTAATAATTGGGGGTTAGCACTAGCTGTTTTTTTGGCTAACGCTAAGCCCTGGCTTAGTAATGGACTCTATCTATAAGATGACTTCCACTACTAAGCCTGTCAAGTAAATTTAAAAAAAACACAACACGTTTAAAAAATTTTTTTCCAAAAAAACACTCCCCAACAAGCCCTTGTTAACCATTTTATTAACATTAAACAAAAAGAGAAAAAAAAAAGCTGATCATCGATGCAGTCCACCGAATCCGAAGTAGTCCACAGGATACACGGATCTGAAATGAGAAATAAAAAACCAAGAAAAATAGGTTCATAAATTTATTGTCACCCGCCCACGCATCTCCCGTGCTGCACGACTACAACTACCAGCATGCCCTTACAGCAAAGCGCTTTTCAGACAATGCTATAGTATTATATTCAAGGTTCCCGGCCGACTCCACTCCCCACCACCTGCATCTATCACCCGACTCCGGCACGCCACACAACTACAACTCCCAGCATGTCCTTGCTGTAAGGGCATGCTGGGAGTTGTAGTCATGTGGCGCAGGTGGGTGGGAGATGTGCGAGAGGGTGACAAGCTTCCCTGTCACCCGCCCGCACATTTCCCACCATCCCGCGCCTCACAACTACAACTCCCAGCATGCCTTTACAGTGATGAGGACATGCTGGGAGGTGTAGTCATGCGGCCAGGCTGTGGGAGATAAGCGGGCTTCCCTGGCTGTTGCTAAACTACAACTCCCATGATGGGAGTTGTAGTTTAGGAAGAGGGTGCCAACAGACCAGGAGCGTCAACAATGGCGCTCCTGGGCCAAAGCGGTAACAGGTTGGCGTTATGTAGGCTGGGGAGGGCCAGTAACAATGGTCCTCGCCCCCACCCTGGTAATGTCAGGCTGTTGCTACTTGGTTGGTTTTGTGCTGAGAATGAAAATATGGGTAACCCGTTGCGTGTTTTTTTTTAAATTATTATTATGATTTAATTATTTATGCAAAAAATGTGTGGGGTTCCCCGTATTTTCATTCTCAGCACGATCTCAACCAAGCAGCAACAGCCTGATGTTACCAGGGTGGGTTAGGACCATTGTTACTGGCCCTCCCCAGCCTAAATAATGCCAGCCTGTTACCGCCTAGGCCCAGGAGCACCATTTTTGATGCTCTGTGCCTGTTGGTACCCCTGTGGCGGTGGGTCAGCGCTAGCTGTTTTTGTGGCTAACGCTAAGCCCGGCTTTGTAATGGATTCAGTCTATTAGACAGCTTCAACTACTAACTCTGTTAAGAAAACTTAAAAAAAAAAAAAAACATGTTTAAAAATTTTTTATTCCAAAAAGCACTCCAAGGTAATCCTTTGGATACACAGAACTAAAATGAGAAAAAAAATACAAAAAATGGGTTAGTACAGGGATAAAAGTGTTATAAAAAAAATGAAATCATTACATGTTTATCACACATTTTTACACATTTTGATGTTACAAAGTGGTGTTCTGAAGTCATTTCTTATTTTTTCTTATGTATGTTAAAAAGTGTGTTTGCTTATGTATGCCAAATTTATCAACCAAATGATAGATGAGTCACCCCTAAGAAACACTTACACCACTCACACAGCTTAATGAATTCCCCCCTTTATGCTGGAGTTACGTTTTGTTTTGTTTTGTGCTGAGTTTAAAGGCTGCTGAAAAGCCTTCTGCTGAACTGTTATGTTCCTGCTTGTTGTTTTTTTTTTTTTGTTAAATAAACTTTTGTTTTGCACGAACATTCCGCTTGTTTGTCTAATTCCCACAATATATTTGTATATACATAACACATATGCCGTATTTTACTTTTTAACCCCGTAAAATGTTCTCAAAAGTCGGGGGTCGTCTTATACGTCGGGACGCCTGGGGTATGGATTATCCATACCCTGGGCGTTACTGCCGAGATTAACTTCTCCCGTCACATTCGGGACATCCCTGTGTCCCGAAAGATCTTTTCGGGGACACAAGGATGTCCCGGTTACCTTTCCGCTGGGGCTGCCGGGAGGTAGCGCACGTAGGGAGGTCACTGACATCCCGTGCGTGCGCCTATAGCAACAGCAGAGTGGAGCAGCGAGGGCGCGCGGGCATGGTAAATTACCAGCATGTCATCTTTGGTGCAGCTACCACCGCTCCTCCGGTCCTGGGACCTCTGAGGAGTGGTGGTCGGAACACTGAAGTAGGGCAGTAAACAGACATACAGCCTCCAGCCATACTCTGTATATCTGTATATGGCTGAAGGCTGTATGTCTGTGGGGGAACTACAACCTAATGTGGGGGAAACTATACTGCCAGCCAAATGTGGGGGAACAATGGTAAGGTACTGTATAGCGGTAGAGGGGTAGTCTTACACGGCAAGTATATCCCAAACTCTATATATTAACTGTAAAAGTTGGGGGTCGTCTTATACGCCGGAAAATACGGTATGTCTATTCGAGAAAAAGTGGAGTCTTTTCCAACAGCAACCAATCACAGCTCTGCTAATGAGCTCTGGTAAAGTGAAAGCTGAGCTGTGATTGGTTGTTGTGGGAAAAATTACTCCACTTTTTCTCTCACAGAGTGTGATAAATCTAGGCCATTCTGTAGGTCCATATGATTACAATGATACCCAAATTATATAGTTTTTTTTCTATTCTACTACTTTGAGAAAAAAAATGTAAAACTTTTTGTACGATAATCAGTATGGTTAAAGGGTACCTCTCATCAAAAAAACTTTTGATATATTATAGATTAATGTATGCAGAATAACTTTACAATTGCATGTTATTAAAAAATATGTTTCTTTCTATTTAATTTTCCACTTTGAAGAAATGACCACTAGGGGTCTCCCTACCAGTCCTGGCAGCAAGCATTTCAGACTCATGCTGGAGTCCTAAACACTATGAGCTGCCAGTCTGCTTTGTTCACAAAGGAGAACACTCAGAGCTGCCAGCCTGCTTTGTTCACAGCCTGTTTGGCTGTGAACAAAGCAGGCTGGCAGCTCTGAGTGTTTAGGACTCCAGCATGAGTCAGAAATGCTTGCTGACAGGACTGATCGGGAAAAATACAATAGAAAGAAGGATATTTTTCATTAACATGCTATTGGAAAGTTATTTAACATTCATTAATCTAAAATATATCAAAAGTTTATTTGATGAGAGGTACCCTTTAAAGGAATAATCCTGTGCAGACTATTCTTATTCTATCTCTTATTCCTGCCCGGGCGGCAAAAAAAAGTGAAAATAAACCTTCACTTACCTTCCCACGTTCCCCCGGAGCTCCGCTACAGCTGATCGGTCGGCCAGGCTTTCTTCTTTCTACTTCCCTTAGCCTGGAATAGTCCGTACTGGACTATTCCTTTAAAATTGTCCTCTTCTGACCCCATAACTCTTTTATTTTTCCGTATGCGGGGTTGTAGGAGAGCCAATTTTTTGCATCTTTAGATTTAATTGATATCATTTTAATTTTAATGGAACTTTTTGATCGCTTTTGATTTTTTTTTTTTGTTCTGGTATGAAGCGACCAAAAATACGCAATTGACTTTCTTTTTTGATTTTTTACATTTACACCATTGACTATACGGTTGAATTAACATTATACTTTCATAGTTTGGACATAAACACACACGGCGATACCACGTTATTTATTTTTTATTGTTTAGATCATTTTATTATATTTTTTTAAATGGGGGGAAAAGGGCTGATTAAAACTTTTATGAGGGAAGTGGCTTATTCATATTTTTTTTTTTTTACACTTTATTCACAATTTTTTAGTCCTCATAGGAGACTATTACATGCAATCTTCAGATTGCAAAAAATGCTCTTCCATAGGACAGCATTGATCAGTGTTATCGCTGCTTCATTGCTACAGCCTGCAATGACTGGCTGCAGCATAGGAGCACCGATGGAACATCAGGGACGCAGTTAAGAGACTTCCCTCTGTCCTGTCCTTACAGCTGATCGGGACACTGCGATTTCGCTGGGGGTGTCCAGATCTGCTACCCTGAGCTACCGGCACTAGATTTTGCCACTTTTAGACACCAAGATCACCATAACAGTTCCAGCCACAGAGGGTTTCTTCCCAAAGTACCAATCACACAGTAAGGAAAATTTACTGTTGTATGCTAAGTGTTCAACATGCCGACTACATTGTGGGAGGTGTATTGTAGGGATCGACCGATTATTGATTTTTTTAGAGCCGATACCGATAACCTGGGAACTTTCAGGCAGATAGCTGATAACTTATTCCTATATTCCGTGGATTATATGGACACATGACGGGGGGGCAGGCGGCTGTCATGTGTCCCCACATATAATGCCCCCATGTCCTGTGTTCCTCACATATGCCCCCCTGACATGCGCCCCTCACTTATAATTTTCCCTTTTCTGTGCAAGTTCTGCACAATTCCCCTGTACCATAGCAGCTCTCTGTCGCCTTTCTCACATGCTGCTCTGTTCTTGCAGTGGGAGTGAGAGCCGCGGGGACGTGATCTCCGGGCACCGGCGCGATGATGTGATGTCATCGCGACAGTCTGCCGTGGATGGAGTCCCCGCGGCTTTCACTCCCACTGCAAGAAAGGAGCAGCGTATGACAAAGGTGAGGGAGTGGTGGAGTGGAACAGCTGACAGCTCCCCCTCCACCATGCTGTCAGCTGTCAGGGAGGGGCAACAATCTTGGGTGGGGGGGCAATTGCCCCGTTGCCCCCCTGGATCCACCATTGCTTCAGGGCCGGGACTGAAGTCCCGCGATTCGAGCGCCTAGTGTGCACGCCTTGTTTTGCCGTGCGGAGCAGCGCTGGACGCATTATCGTCAGGTTAGATGCCGATACCGATAACTTTCAAAATTGTGATTATCGGCCAATCCGATAATCGGTTGATCCCTAGTGTATTGTTTTGTGTCACTTACAATTTTGGTATAAGTTGGTTAGTAACTCATTTTAATTAATAATTAGTAATTAATAACTCTGCTTTTTCTGTGTTAAAGACATTGTACCAGAAATTAACCTAATTCACCATAATTTTTTTTTTTTTATTATTTTTTTTTTTGGGGGGGGGGTAATTTTTTTAATTTTATTTTTTTATAATCAACCCTTTAATAATGCAGGGTTGTTTTGGCATTAATGACCTGGCCAATTTTTATTTTTCACTTCGTTGTTTTTTTTTTATTCTTTTTTTATTCCTCTTTCAATTTTCCACATACAGGGCCATATGTGGGTTTGTGTTGTGTGGGACAAATTGTACTTTGTAATGACATCATTAGACTGTCTTTGCAGTGCACTTTACAGTTAAAATGTCATTTGTAAGTGAAAATGTTTACAATCATAGTAACGTAGTAACATAGTTTGTAAGGTTGAAAAAAAAGTCCATCTAGTTCAATCTAAGACCCTACTTTTTTGATCCAGAGGAAGGCAAAAAAAAAAGGCTGATGTCAACTGCCCTGATGTAGGAAAAACGCCTTCCTGACTCCAATATGAATAAATGATGCCCAATTCATAAAGGTTTTCTATAATTTGACTGCTTAAAAAAAAATATATATATATGTATATAACTTTTTTTTTTAAGACAATTAGTATGCTTAAAATTGTCCTTCCTGATCCCTGTAACTCATCTCTTTTTCCTATATACAGGGTTGTGTGAGGGCTCATTTTTGGTACCACTTTTTGATGTTTTCATGGGACTTTTTGATCGCTTATTGTTCTTTTTTTTCTGGTTTTAAAGTGACCAAAAATCAGCAATTGACCTTGCGGTTTCTCTCTCCTTATATTTTAATAATTCGGACATTAACGCACGAGGCGATACCAAATATGTTTATTTCTATTAACATTATTTTAATTTACAAGATATTAGGAAAAGGAGGGGTAATATAAACTTTTATTAAGGGAGGTGCTTATTCACATTTATTAACTATTATATGCAATATTTTTACTGCATACACTGTTAAGTGCTATGCTATAAAATAGCAGTGATCAGTGTTATCTGCGCTCCATTACTACGGGCTGCTGAGGAAGGTAGGTAGTTGTTTTCCCAGCTGATCGGGACCCCGTGATTACCCCGTGGTGGTCTTGATCAGCTCCCCAATCCCTCTAGCACCAGGAATTTTACCCTTTAGATCCCGGGATCAACTTTAGTTCTGGGATCTAAATGGTTAATGCCAGGCATCAGCACAATTGTCATCACTGCATTATATAAAAAAAAAAAAAACACAGATTGGCGGGTTGCCACATAGAACAGCATAGTGGCCACAGGTTGTGCAACCCTGATTTAGAGTAACAAAAAAAAATAGTTATTAGACATTTTCAAATTATCTTGAAATTAGAAATGTATTAGAGATACAGGACTATTATCACTATTAGACTATTCACAGTTCACAGCAATTCTTCTTTCCATCTTGTTTTGTAACATTCAAGGAAAAGTGATGTTACTATCAGCACAGTTATACAGTCTCATCCCAATGTCACATAACACAGAAGAGCTTTCAGTTAATGCAGTTCAATGTGTTACAGGTAGGATTGTCATCTGGCAACTGAAAAAGCAGTTTTGGGAAGGCCAAGCTTTAAATTATGTTTGGAAGCTGCAAAGCCCAAACGTTTGAAGTTGCTCTTATATAAAGGATTCCTTATCCAGTTTATTTCAAATTGGGGCAAGAGATTACCGTACATAGGGAAATGATTAAAGCTGTCCTCAATAAAAATAAAAAAAAATTCAAAACGTAGAAATCAGACACAATTTTTAATTATTCTAAGCTAATTCTGAAACCTGGACGAACATACACCAGTTATGCAAGCTGAGCCAGATGGCAGCCCCATCCTCAGGCCTTCCAACAGAGAAAAGGCTACATTAATTTATTTCCATGAGCTATTGATTCTCATCCACAAGGTGAAAAAAATAGATTGAAATGATGGAAAATATGCAATGAAAAATGAGGGGAAAAAACTCAAGGCCACAAACATTAAATTTCTAGATAGACAAACTAAAAATGCTTAACATTTTATTCTTTCATTATAAAGATTCTTGGGAAAACCTTATATTTTTTTTTACCTTATTTTACCTTTATTTGTTTTAAAATATTTTTAAATATTCTGTTACATTATTGACTGTACATACTAAATGTGAGATCTGCTGTTGTAGGGCAGTCATATTACCTAAACCCCTTAGGCTATGTTCACACAGGACATCTTTAATAAAAAGAGATAAAAGGCAACAAAAGGTGTGCACCTAGTGGTGACCGTCAGGGTAAATGATACAAAGTGAAAAGAAAGATGGGTCCTTACCCTTGGGTGTTGCGCTTAGAGCACAACACCTACAGTGGCGTCCGGAATGAATGAATAGCCGGACAGCTGCCACGAGAAACTTCCCGGAGTGACGTCAGTCTCACCGGTAACGAGGCATGGGTAGAAATGTAAAAAAGGTGTTCCCCTCAATAACGGCGCTCGTCCATGGATGGATATATACCATCCATGGACCAGCGCCGTTATTGAGGGGAACACCTTTTCTACATTTCTACACACGGGACATCTTGACATTTTCATAGGCGGCAATGCATTTCTGTGCGGAGTCCGCAGACACAGGAATTCAAATTTCCCCATCAGATGTTCGGCTATGTGAACAGCACAGCAGAATCCCATTGAAATCAATGGGACTCTTATGCGGAATCCCAGTGCAAAATTCCAATGCGGAATTCCGCACAGAAATTCCATTGTGTGAACATAGCCTTACTTGCCAGTATCTGGACTGATTGACAACTGGAAATTACCAACTATATTTTTTTATTACATCCATATGTAAAAAAAAAAACAACTTATAGTACCTGGTATATTTGTTTTAATGTGAGTAAATAGCAGAAGCATCTACTTTGAGGCATATATTCATTGGATCACTTCAAAAGGTCCTGCCAAATGTAATTCTTGCATTTTGTTTAAACCTAACCTAACTCCATAAACTATCAGCATTTGCTTCTTCTTAGCTTTCTAAGACTTCTGTACTTTGACTAGGAGAAGATGCTGTAGTCTGGACTATGTTTTTGATTGTCTAGTAATGTCTGTGAGAGGATGTGCAGGTTTCACAGGAAACCTGTTAGGGTACATATAATTTTTCCATCACATAACCGGAGGCATACCTACAGATTTTTGCTAAGGAACTGCAGATTGTATGATGTGGATTTGGATGCAGAGCATCCCCATTTAATGGGTCTATTCTCTGCCCTCGCTAGCCAACATACTTTCCACACAGAATCTGAGGATTTAGCACAAATATTTGAAATGTCAAAACCGTTTAAGGAAAAATTAATGTCATTCATAGATCATATTCCCAGCAATTGGATGTGGATTTCATATAGTTTTCACATGGATTTTGCACTGTGCATTTTCGATAGATCTTCCTGCATTATCATACATTATAACTGGTAATATTGGTCAGTGGGAAACTCATGAAACTACATATTTGCATGCAGTTTAATGTGTCCTGAATTTGCTGCACAATGTTTGTACAGGAATAGTTGTGAAGAACAGAGGCCTAGCATGTATACTGCTGTCTACACAACTCTTTAGGAGGTAAAGAAACAACCATGTATGAGCACTCTACTCCTCACTACTGGTTTTCACAGTAGACCCCATTTTTTTCTACTTTATGTGTTAGCAGCTCAAAGGCTCCCATCCTCCCCCTAATAGTTGCCAAGTAGTCACAAAAGTACAATAGAAATAGCAACACTGCCCTTTTCATCAGTCAGCTCCCAAAAGTGTGCTAGGGTATGTTCACACTGAAAAAAATTCTATGTTCAGCAGCTTCCACCACAATTGGTCCTTAAGCGCTATACCATTGACTGCAGTGCAGTTCCAGGTAGATACCACCTAAAGAATGATCATGTTTATTCTTTCTGCTGAATTCCACTCCACGTTGGAAGTTAGTGTGTAAACTTTACAGCAGAATCCCATTGCAATGTGAGGCTGCTGCAATCAACTTATGCAAGGAATTTCTGTAGTGTGAACATACCCTTACACTTTCCAAAATTAATTACAGATTGATTTTTTTTTATTTCTACCATATGATATTATATATATGTATATATATATATATATATATATATATATATATATATATGTGTGTGTGTAACTGGAGTCAAGTAGTATTTTGGTCAGTATTTGCAGCGTAAACTCCTGCATACCTCCATGCTAGCCATAGTATCTCTTGTACAGTCTGCCTCAGGCCATTGCATAGCATTGAACAGTGTAAGCAATAAAAAATATTGCCTATAATAGTCCTATATGGGGACTTAAAAAGTGTGAATAAAATAATTAAGAAATGTTTTCACAAATATAAATAAGCTCCTCCCCAATAAATATTCTAATCAGACCCTTTTCACATTTTCAAATTAAAAAAATGTAAACAGAAAAATCCATAAACATAACATGTGCTTAAAGGAGTCAATGTAAAAAAAAATACCAAAGTCCACAATTGCCCATTTTTGATTACCTTATATACCAGGAAAAAAAATAATAAAAATGTATCAAAAAGTCCCATAAAAACTAAAA
This sequence comes from Hyla sarda, assembly GCF_029499605.1. NCBI lineage: Eukaryota > Metazoa > Chordata > Amphibia > Anura > Hylidae > Hyla > Hyla sarda. The sequence goes on along the minus strand of NC_079191.1, from coordinate 248,654,493 downwards.
ATGGTATCGATAAAAAGTACAAAACCTTCATAAATCATTGTAATCATATTAACCTACAGAACAAAGAAAAAATATTAAATGTAATTTTAACCATAAAGTTCATTGTGTAAAAACAAAACACAATTTGTGGTAAAATAAGTGAAGTCTTAACAAAGTCCAATTGGGCCTGCATCCTGCATAATTCGTGACATCCTATGGCCCTGTAGATAAAAAATTTAAAAAATTAAAGAGTTAGGCTACGTTTTCTCTGCGGAATCTCTGGCTGGAAAAACTGAGGGGTGAGATTCTGAGTGCGGCTAGTGCCGATTGAATAAGTCACTTATAGCTGTCCCCATAGACACAATGTATTCCAGATTCCAACGAAAGAACATCCGCCACTGAAATGTTGTGCTGTGCACCGAAATTTTCATTAGAAAATTCAGTAATGTGAACCTAGCCTTATGGATAGGAGGAAAAAAACTAAATAATGCAAATATGAAAGGGGATAATTAAAAAATTGCAAATTCTTCACAAATTCCAAAGCAGAAAAACTAACCACGCCCGGCAAACATCTGAAATTGGTCATTACATAGCGTTTTTCTAAACCCTTCAACGACTCAGCCGTCTGGCTTACAATAGACATCATTTAAATTGCACCTGGTTCCCACAAGTGCTTAGCTGCAAATACTGATGTCACATCAGGATTGTTCTTATTCAGAAGCAGATTAAGAGCGCTTTCTCAGGAAACAGTTTTGCCAGGGAACACATAACCTTGTTAGTACAGCTAATAATGTCATTTTGAAAATTTACAAGAAACAATTACAGATTAGTTTGTGCAATGAGCCATGTTGCTTTCGTAGCAGCTAGCGTATTGGCTGGGGACACAGCTATTGAAAATATGGGGAGCTTTTGGTATTTGCTCACAGGTTTATGCACACTGTTTGTGCATATGGGATTCGATTATGAACAGATCATGCACTGCTAGTTAACATGCTTACTTTGCACTGTGGCATTTACTTCGGTACTGTTAGGTTCATGCCCAAAAGAGCAATAAATGTATGCACCAAATGAGACCCTTTTGTATTATCATTAGCATTTACTTGACTAAAATTCATAGAACATGTACAATCGTACATGGCATTTGTTGTATTCAGAGATGCATATGGCGGTTGACAGTTTGATCTGTTTTTGCTTAAAAGTGATAAAGAAAATAATGGTGAGTATTGGCACCTGGTGGTTATAGAGGAAAATTACATAGTAAAATATCCATAAGTGTTCTAGTGTCATTGGCGGGGTACCAGATTCTGCACTGTCCTGCTGTTCAGGGCTGCATTTCTTTAAAGGGTTACTCCGCTCCCCAGCATCCGAAACATTGAGTTCCGAACGCTGTGTGGGCTTCCGTGTTCACGCCCGCCCCCTCGTGACGTCACGTTCCGCCCCCTCAATGCATGTCTATGGGAGGGGGCGTCACGCCCCCTCCCATAGAATTGCATTGAGGGGGCGGGAAATGACGTCTCATGACGGGGCATGAACTCACGAGGGGGCGGGCGTGAACACGGATGCCCGCACACAGCGTTAGGAACTCAATGTTCCGGACGCTGGGGAGCAGAGTAACCCTTTAATCTCTGTACAAACAGTGAACTGGCACATGCAGCACCGCTTAGGACTGTAGTGAACATTGCATGTAAGGGCTCATTCACATTACCATCTGAACCTGTATTCTCATACCCGTTCTTAAATTCGTTCAAGCCTTTTGCAAACTGCTTGCAAATGGCTGTAAATGATTCCAATTGATGTCAATGTGATTTTTTTACAGTCCATTGCAAGCCGTTTGCACCCGTTTGGTTCCTAATCCGTTATTTTTACATTAAAAAAAAAACGTTGCATGCAAGGCTTGATTTTCCATTCATAAAAAGTTTCGCCTTGTGGTAGAGAAAAGTGGTATGGGAGTTGTGAGAAAAAATTGTTATCTATGGGACCTTATGTTGCTAGTCCTGTTATTGGCTTCCATTTTTACAGTGCCAGAGGCTGGCTTTTTTATTGGTTTTCACTGTTATTAGGGGTGTTGCTGCATGCTTGTTGGTATGTTTATGAGGGCACAGTTGCTTCCAGTTTTGGTCATTGCTTGTAATGCTGTAGAGTACCAAATTTGGTTTGCGTATTGATGAGCATATTTATGTAAGGGTGCATAATCTTGACTATATATGTGTATGTCCTTAAAATATATAACCTATATCTTGTGAACATTCCTTCCCAAAAAATTTTGCTCTGGTAATTCAGCATTCCATATATACAGATACTGAAAAAAATCACATTGCTGTCACGATGCACAGAAGATATTATATTAAAAAGTCACAATTAGGCAACCCTACTATTTGCAGCATTGGATAAGCGTAGCACCTTGCGCTCCACTATAAAAATGAAGAAACACAACCTAAAATAGGAAATAAAGAGTTGTGGCACTCATGTTATAAAATCCACTTCCTATACATATGTTGTAGCGGAATACATCACGACAGAGTTTAGGACAAAACAGGGCTCTGTTTTAACATAATCGGACGGATACATGTGCTTAATTTCCCTTGACAAGAGATGGCACCAGAAAGCAAACTAGAGGAGGGAGTGTAATGCTCTCTACAGTGTTTTTCTGGAAAACCATCAGTCCTCGCATTCATGTTGATATATCTAACACTATACCTCCTTGCTAACTATTATTGCAGACCAATTGCATAATCTTATAGTAACAGTATTTCCTTATGGCAGTGGCATTTTTCAGAGGGATAATGTCCGCTGCGTCAGTACAGGAATTGTTCAGGAATGATTTTAGGAACATGACATAGAGTTAAGGGGGGAAATTCATTAAAACTTGTGTATTGGAAAGTTGCTGAGTTGCCCATAGCAACCAATCAAATCGCTTCTTTCATTGTTAATAAGGCCTCTGCAAAATGAAAGAAGCCATCTGATTGGTTACTATGGGCAACTGGGCAACTTTTCCTCTGGATGGGTTTTGATAAATCTCCCTCAAGGTGTTGACTCGGTATGTAAATTCCTCAGACCTCAATTTGATCGTCTGTGGAATGACAACGCCTTTTAGGAGGTTTTGAGGAGTTCATGCCTCAACACATGAAAATGGTTGGGGACGGGGGACCAATGGTTTAAAACTTTTGTTTTATTGGCGTAATAGCACTCTTTGATACAGAACCCTATATCTACCTATCCTGAACAAAACATTCCTTGAACAGTTCGTTTCCACTTAGAAAATAGGAAGGCCAATGGATACTGCCGTGCTTCATAGAACATTTGTCTTAACAACAAAAAGTAGGATCTTTCTAGTGCTTTATAAATGAAAAGACAATTCCTTTCAAATTGTATATTTGGGAATAAAACAAACATCACTTTATATTATAGCAGTTGGCAAGATTCCTGGAATAATGTCACAATAGTGTTGAAATTAAACTTAGGAGACTTATCAGATCTTCGCTGCATAAAAATGCAGCTAAAAGGACTTAAAGGGAATATTGGCTAAAATGTGACTTAATTCTCTAAACTGTATTCCAGGTTCTTGCCTGAGGGAGGCTCTGACCCCTGCTATTAATGTCTTGCTTTATACAACCAATGGTGAAAGTTACGGAACGGAGTCACTACACTTTTTGCATGTGCACACTGGCACAAACCTCGCTTGTGTGCAGCAGGCGGTCCTGTCCTTAAAGGGGTACTCCGGTGGAAAACATTTTTTTTTTAAAATCAACTGGTGCCAGAAAGTTAAACAGATTTGTACATTACTTCTATAAAAAAAAATTGTCCTTCCAGTACTTAATAGCAGCTGTATGATACAAAGGAAATTATTTTCTTTTTGAATTTCTTTTTTGTCTTGTCCACAGTGCTCTCTGCTGACACCATATGCCGTATCAGGAACTGTCCAGAGTAGGAGAAAATCCCCATAGCAAACCTATGCTGCTCTGGACAGTTCCTGACACGGACAGAGGTGTCAGCAGAGAGCACTGTGGACAAGACAAAAAAGAAATTCAAAAGGAAAATAATTTTGTCTGTATCATACAGCTGCTAATAAATACTGGAAGGATTAAGATTTTTAAATAGAAGTAATTTACATATCTGTTTAACTTTCTGGCACCAGTTCATTTAATTTTTTTTTAAAGAGTACCCCTTTAAGCTCCTATTTAATTCAATAGGAGATTTAGGCTATGTTCACATGGCTTAAAAAATTAGCAGAATGTCTGCTCGGAAAACATGGGTGGACATTCCACACATGTGCTTGTTTCGGCGGCACCAGGACCGCTCAGAAATGCGAGCGGAATCCGCAGAAACATTGAACCACTTGAAATGCCCAGATGCTTAAAGGAGTACTGTGGTGTATGACAATTTATCCCCTATCAAAGGATAAGAGATAAGTGTCTGATAGTGGGGGGTCTGACTGCTGGGACCCCGTACAATTTCCTACACTGTCCCAGCTTTCTCCATTAGGTTCTATTCACACGTACAGTATTCTGCACAGATTTGATGTGCAGGATTTCAAGCTCTGTTCAGTCATTCAGTTTACATTGAAATCTGCAGCTGAAAATCCTGCGCATCAAATCTGTGCAGAATTCTGTACGTGTGAATAGACCACAGCACAAATCGACACGCCCTCTACATGCATTTCTATGGGAGAGCCGGAGATACAGCATTTGTATATCTCTGGCTCTCCCATAGAGATACATGGAGGAGGCGTGTTGACCACCACATTGTGCGGGGATCGGCAGTCTCCTTGCACAGAGCGGAGATCAATCTGTGCATGAGGAGAGCTGGGCACCGGGAAGGAGATAGGGGAGAAGGTTAGTGGATAAATGTCTGATTGCGATCAGACACTTATCCCCTATCCTTTGGATAGGGCCTAAATTGTCCCACACTGCAGTACCCCATTAAGGAAAGGGTGACAGCTCCTTCCTGTCATTTAACCCTTTTGGCCCCTGCGCGTTAGTGCTGATAATCCAGTTACTTTCACCCTCCAACAGAGTTTGATGATAATCACCACCAACCATAGGGGGGTTCATTGTTTCCAAACCTGTGAATTTTAAAACTCCAGCATACCTTCAATGCGCTTTTCTGATATTTATAAAGCCCATAGGGCTGTATTTGTGTAAGGGGCATAAGTATTTTGCATCCCTTGCACCTCTGGGAGGGGCTTGTAGGCATTAAAGGGGTACTCCAGCGCTTAGACATCTTATCCCCTATCCAAAGGATAGGGGATAAGATGCCTGATCGCTGGGGTCCCGCGGCTGGGGACCCCTGTGATCTTGCACGCAGCACCCCAGTTAAAATGGCTCCGGGTCTGATTACCGGCGACCACGGGGTAGGCGGCGTGTGACGTGATTATATAACTTACCCGCGGGGCGTATGTGATTTGGTGGAAAAGCTTTCACCTGGAGCCACACTGTCCGGAGCATGCTGTTGGTAGGGCGGTCTGAGGTCTAGTGCAGCCACGCTGGCTTCTTTGGCAGGAGGACTGGCTGCACGCCATACAATGGATTCAAGTCTCCGACAGGTTTAAGGTACAGGGGGAGGATGATCGACATCCTTCTCCTATAGAAATGTCTGGTAAACTAGGCTATTAACTGTATACTGTCTTTCTCCTGGTTACTTATTGCAGCTGGAGCACTGCAAACACACTAAGCTGTGCCAACTCTCTATGCGCTCCGACTCAGTGTAATCCCTTACACTCTCCTGCAATCCCATTGGTTCTCAGTAACCAAGTGACCGGGAGCCCTAGCGACGCTTCACTGGCAGCCGAAGTTCCACTATGGGCTCCGCTGCTGATGACTGCCTCGCTCCAGAGCGCAAGCTTGCGATGGTTGGTCCCAGCTTTTGGCGCAGCTCGTCAGCTGCCTCAGTGCCAGATGTTGGGCACACATCACCCGTGGGGTCACAGAGTAAGTGTTTTCATTGCAGGGTACAGGGGGGAGTGGAGATGTGTGGGTCATGGGGTTAGCCTGGTGGGCTAGAGGCACATTGTTGTCAGGAGGAACAGGTTGGTTGCTGCGATCAGTTAACATGATGGCTCACAGTAACCAGCACCCGAGGACCTGAGCTAGTTCAGGTCATGAGTCAGGTCAGGCAACAACGGGAGCCGTTTGATTGCTCCCGCACTGACTCGCTTTTTGCAGGGCCAGACATCATAGTCCAGTGGGTGAAGAGCTCCCCAGCTGTGCTGGATGTTAGCGTCATCACAATAGTTTTATACTTGTTCATGCGGCTTTACGGGTAATGTCAGTATAGCTGCCTCATAGTTTCTGCTACTGGGTAGAGTGCATGCCTGATATAAAAAAAAAAAAGAGGTGTAGTATACAGGTGTGTGTACATATATGTAGGTACGGGTGTATATTGCATGTACCATGGTGCATTACTGTTTTACTTCACAGTAGATGGGAGAGCATTAATGCTGAGCATAGGTGCCTCGTATAATATGTAGATTTTGAGCATATAAAAATAAACATATACAGGCGAAGCATGTTGTTTATGCTATACATACGCTCATAGCATATTCTCTTAACGGTTATACTGCACATACGGTCACGGTGTTTATACCGCACATACAATCATAACAGTTATACTTTGAATAGCATGTATACCACCCATACGCTCATAGCATGGTTACCGCACATATACTCATAGTATTGATACTGCTCATAGTGGGTATACTGCATGCATGCTCATAGCATTTAGACTGCACGCACGCTTATAACATTGATGCTGCTCATAGCATTGGTACCGCACATACATTCTTAGCATTTATACCGCACACACGCTCATAGCAGTTATACTGCACATATACGCTCAGAGCTTATACAGCAGACAGACAAATAGCATTTATAACGCACGTACACTCATAGCATTTATGCTGCTCATAGCATGTATACTGCTTATACACTTATAGCATGTATTCTGCACATATTCTCTTAGCATTATACCGCACTTATGCTCATAGCATTTAACGCACATATGCTCATAGCATTTATACCAAACACACACTTATAGCATTTATACTGCTCGCACACTCACAGCTTTACACAGTACATACACTCATACAATTATACCACGTATACGCTCACAGTATTTATACTGCACTTATACTAACAGCAGTTATACTGCCTATAGCATTTATATCACATATGTATGCTCATAGCTTTCATACGGTGTATATATTCATAGCAATATAATGCACATACACTTCGTAGCATTTATTTGCTTATAAGATTGTAGCATTGTTCTGGTTAAGTAGCATTTATGCTATACTTATGCTCATAGCACTTGTTCTGCAATTCGTTAATAGTTTTATTCTGCTCTTTTATTCCTTAGCATTTATACCACACATTTGCTCTCGCAGCATTCATACTGCACGTACATTCATGGTATTCATACCGTATATTCGCGCATGAGGTTCCATACGAAAAATATACTAGTAGGCATTTTATTGTGCTCACACTCAGAGCATTTCTACTGTACCTGAGTTTGCTGTATTTTCTGCATGTATTAAAAAGAATGTATATATATATATATAGAGAGAGAGAAAAAATGAAGAAGAAAAAAGAATGGTTACACATGGTTACAGTGTTATTTGGGGAATGTGGTTAGCTTGTTTTATTCAGTGTATCTGATTTTAGAATATACTAGATGAGTACCCGGAGTTGCCCGGTTTTTACTTCCTCATCCTTGTTGGGGAGGAAAATCAACAAAGGAGGAAGCTTTTGACTTCAAATTCCATCCTCATATATTGTTGTCATATCCCAACCCCATATCCCGTCCTCATATCCCGTCCTCATACCCTGACCTCCTATTCCGACCTCCTATCCAGTCCTCCTATCCTGTCCTCCTATCCTGTCCTCCTATCCCGTCCTCCTATCCGGTCCTCCTATCCCGACCTCCTATCCCGACCTCCTATCCCTTCCTCCTATCCCGTCCTCCTATCCCGACCTCCTATCCCGTCCTGCTATCCCATCCTCCTATCTTGACCTCCTATCCCGTCCTCCTATCCCATCCTCCTATCTCGTCGTCCTATCCCGACCTCCGACCTATACCGTCCTCCTATCTCCACCTCTTATCCCGTCCTCATATCCCGACCTCCTAACTCGACCTCCTATCCCGACCATCCCGTCCTCCTATCTTGACCTCCTATCTCGACCTACTATCTTGACCTCCCATCCCGTCCTCATATCCAGTCCTCCTATCCTGTCCTCCTATCCCGTCTTCCTATCCCGTCCTCCTATCCCGTCCTCCTATCCCGACCTCCTATCCCGACCTCCTATCCCGTCCTCCTATCCCGTCCTCCTATCCCGACCTCCTATCCCGTCCTGCTATCCCATCCTCCTATCTTGACCTCCTATCCCGTCCTCCTATCCCATCCTCCTATCTCGTCGTCCTATCCCGACCTCCGACCTATACCGTCCTCCTATCTCCACCTCCTATCCCGTCCTCATATCCCTACCTCCTAAATCGACCTCCTATCCTGACCATCCCGTCCTCCTATCTTGACCTCCTATCTCGACCTACTATCTTGACCTCCCATCCCGTCCTCCTATCCCTTCCTCCTATCCCATCATATCCCAACCCCATATCCCGTCCTTGTATCCCGTCCTCATACCCTGACCTCCTATCCCGACCTCCTATCCAGTCCTCCTATCCCGACCTCCTATCCAGTCCTCCTATCCCGTCCTCCTATCCCGTCCTCCTATCCCGACCTCCTATCCCGACCTCCTATCCCGACCTCCTATCCCGACCTCCTATCCCTTCCTCCTATCCCGTCCTCCTATCCCGTCCTCCTATCCCGACCTTCTATCCCGTCCTGCTATCCCATCCTCCTAGCCCGACCTCCTATCCCATCCTCCTATCTTGTCGTCCTATCCCGACCTTCTATCCCGTCCTCCCATCCCGACCTCCTATCTTGTCCTCCTATCCCGACCTCCTATCCCGTCCTCCTATCTCAACCCCCTATCCCATCCTCCTATCCCGACCTCCTATCCCGACCTTCTATCTCAACCTTCTATCCCGTCCTCCTATCTCGACCTCCTATCTCAACCTCCTATCCCGACCTCCTATCGCATCCTCCTATCCCGTCCTCCTATCCCGTCCTCCTATCTCCACCTCCTATCCCGTCCTCATATCCCGACCTCCTAACTCGACCTCCTATCCCGACCATCCCGTCCTCCTATCTTGACCTCCCATCCCGTCCTCATATCCTGACCTGTAATATGTGTACCAGGTATTGAAATATCTCCAGCCATACAGAAGTAATGTGAGAACATACATTTCCCATTGATTTGCATGGGACTTTAAACAAAAACCACGACCCTCACAAATGGGGGTAGTTAAGGGTTAAATTAACTATCCTATATTTTAAGTGGACATATAAGTAACATGTGACCAAGTATTATCGAAATATCTCCAGCCGTTTGGAAGTTATGCAGTAACATATATTTTCCATAGACTTGTATAGGACTTTAAACATAAACCCCGCCCCTGGCAAATGGGGGTGAGTAAGGGTTAAGTCACCTATCCTATTTTTGTTGTTGACATATAAGTAACATGTGTGCCAAGTTTCATGTTAATATCTTTAGCCGTTTGGAAGTTTTTGTGGAACATACACACACACACACACACACACATTGAGTTTTATATATATAGATTATTATATACATACGGTTCAGCAGGTTTCAAGCTGTGTACATGGTTGGCATGTTATTGGGTATGGTTTGCAGGCTATGGTGTATGTATTGTTAGCAAGTTCTATCAGGTATGTATGGTCAGCATGTTTTGGGGTATGTAGGATTAGCATGTTTGGTGTGCATTCGGTTATTCGGTGGTGTAGTACATTGGCGTGTGTACTTATTTCGTGGTTAGCTTTCATTTGGATGTCCGTGACATCTCATGCTGTACATACATTGTTAATATACGATTACAGATTCATATCGTGCATACGTTTATTGCAGCTATATGAGCATATTCTGGTGTATACCAAGTCGGCAGGGGAAAGCATTACATAGATTATTGTTACTGGCTCGTTTCCAGTGCAAGTACATTTCGAGTAGTATGTTGTGTGTTCGTGCATACTTTTAGCATGTTTATTCTGGCTTATTTTGTGCTCACGGCAGCATGTCTATACTGCGCATACAGTTAGGGTGGTTACACTATGCTTAACCCCTTAAGGACCAGGCCATTTTACACCTCAGGACCAGAGCGTTTTTTGCACATCTGACCACTGTCACTTTAAACATTAATAACTCTGGAATGCTTTTAGTTATCATTCTGATTCCGAAATTGTTTTTTTGTGACATATTCTACTTTAACATAGTGGTAACATTTTATGGTAACTTGCATCCTTTCTTGGTGAAAAATCCCAAAATTTTATGAAAAATTTGAAAAATTTGCATTTTTCTAACTTTGAAGCTCTTTGCTTGTCAGGAAAATGGATATTCCAAATAAAAAAAAAATTGATTCACATATACAATATGTCTACTTTATGTTGGCATCATAAAATTGATGAGTTTTTATTTTTGGAAGACACCAGAGGCCTCAAAGTTCAGCAGCAATTTTCCAATTTTTCACAAAATTTTCAAACTCACTATTTTTCAGGGACCAGTTCAGGTTTGAAGTGGATTTGAAGGGTCTTCATATTAGAAATACCCCACAAATGACCCCATTATAAAAACTGCAGCCCCCAAAGTATTCAAAATGACATTCAGTCAGCGTTTTAACCCTTTAGGTGTTTCACAGGAATAACAGCAAAGTGAAGGAGAAAATTCACCATCTTCATTTTTTACACTGGCATGTTCTTGTAGACCCAATTTTTTTTATTTTTACAAGGGGTAAAAGGAGAAAATTTATACTTGTATTTGTAACCCAATTTCTCTCGAGTAAGGAAATACCTCATATGTCTATGTAAAGTGTTCGGCGGGCGCAGTAGAGGGCTCAGAAGCGAAGGAGCGACAAGGGGATTTTGGAGAGTACGTTTTTCTGAAATGGTTTTTGGGGGGCATGTTGCATTTAGGAAGCCCCTATGGTGCCAGAACAGCAAAAAAAAAACACATGCCATACCATTTTGGAAACTAGACCCCTTGAGGAACGTAACAAGGAATAAAGCGAGCCTTAATACCCCACAGGGGTTTCACGACTTTTGCATATGTAAAAAAAAAAAAAAAGATTTTCACAAAAATATGTGTTTCCCCCCAAATTTCACATTTTTGCAAGGGTTAATAGCAGAAAAGACCCCCCAAAATTTGTAACCCCATCTCTTCTGAGTATGGAAATACCCCATGTGTGGACGTCAAGTGCTCTGCTGGCGCACTACAATGCTCAGAAGAGAAGGAGCGCCATTGAGCTTTTGGGAAAAAAATTGTTTGGAATGGAAGTCAGGGGCCATGTGCGTTTACAAAGCCCCCCGTGGTGCCAGAACAGTGGAACCCACCACATGTGACCCTATTTTGGAAACTACACCCCTCACAGAATTTAATAAGTGGTGCAGTGAGTATTTACACCCCACTGGCGTTTGACAGATCTTTGGAACAGTGGGCTGTGCAAATGAAAATTAAAATTTTTCATTTTCACAGACCACTGTTCCAAAAATCTGTCAGACACCTGTGGGGCGTAAATGCTCACTGTACCCCTTATTACATTCCGTGAGGGGTGTAGTTTCCAAAATGGGGTCACATGTGGGTATTTTTTGGGGGGGGGTTATGTCAGAACCGCTGTAAAATCGGCCACCCCTGTGCAAATCACCAATTTAGACCTCAAATGTACATGGTGCGCTCTCACTCCTGAGCCTTGTTGTGCGCCCACAGAGCATTTTACGCCCACATATGGGGTATTTCTGTACTCAGGAGAAATTGCGTTACAAATTTTGGGGGTCTTTTTTTCCTTTTAACGCTTGTGAAAATAAAAAGTAAAGGGCAACACCGGCATGTTAGTGTAAATTATTATTTTTTTTTACACTAACAGGCTGGTGTAGACCCCAACTTTTCCTTTTCATAAAGGGTAAAAGGAGAAAAAGCCCCACAAAATTTGTAGTGCAATTTCTCCCGAGTACGGAGATATCCCATATGTGGCCCTAAACTGTTTCCTTGAAATACGACAGGGCTCCAAAGTGAGAGAGCGCCATGCGCATTTGAGGATTAAATTAGGGATTGCACAGGGGTGGACATAGGGGTATTCTATGCCAGTGATTCCCAAACAGGGTGCCTCCAGCTGTTGCTAAATTCCCAGCATGCCTGGACAGTCAGTGGCTGTCTGGAAATGCTGGGAGTTGTTGTTTTGCAACAGCTGGAGGCTCCGTTTTGGAAACACTGCCATACAATACGGTTTTCATTTTTATTGGGGGGACAGTGTAAGGGGTGTATATGTAATGTTTTACTCTTTATTAGGTGTTAGTGTAGTGTAGTGTTTTTAGGGTACATTCGCACTGGCGGGTTACGGTGAGTTTCTCGCTAGAAGTTTGAGCTGCGGCGAAAAATTTGCCACAGCCCAAACTTGAAGCAGGAAACTTACTGTAAGCCTGCCTGTGTGAATGTACCCTGTACGTTCACATGGGGGGGCAAACCTCCAGCTGTTTCAAAACTACAACTCCCAGCATGTACTGACAGACGGTGCATGCTGGGAGTTGTACTTTTGCAACAGCTGGAGGCACACTGGTTGGAAAACCTTCAGTTAGGTTCTGTTACCTAACAGTATTTTCCAACCAGTCGGCCTCCAGCTGTTGCAAAACTACAACTCCCAGCATGTACTGATCGCCGAAGGGCATGCTGGGAGATGTAGTTATGCAATAGCTGGAGGTACGCAACTACAATTCCCAGCATGCCGAGACAGCTGATTGCTGTTTGGACATGCTGGGATTTGCAGTTTTGCAACATCTGGAGGGCTACAGTTTTAGAGAACACTGCAAAGTGATCTCCAAACTGTGGACCTCCAGCTGTTGCAAAACTACAATTCCCAGCATGCCCTGAGAGCAAACAGTTGTTTGAGCATGCTAGGAGTTGTAGTTTTGCAAGATCTGGAGGGCTACAGTTTAGGGACCACTATATAGTGGTCTCAAACTGTAGCCCTCCAACTGTTGCAAAACTACATATTCCAGCATGCCCAAACAGCTGTCTGGTCATGCTGGGAGTTGTAGTTTTGCAACATCTGGAGGGCTACAGTTAGAGACCACTGTATAATGGTCTCAAACTGTACCCTCCAGATGTTGCTAGGCAACTCACCGGCTTCCGTCGGATCCAGCCGCACGTCATCGCAGCCCGCTGATCTCCGTCGCCTGCAGCCTCCGACGCCCGCCCGGATCGGTAAGTGGATCTTCGGCGCCGGTCCCCGTCACTTTCCCCGTCCTGCCCCGCCTATTGTGGGTGGGCAGGACGGGGAAAACGAAAGTAAACCCTCCCGCCCCCGATCTGCTATTGGTGGTCGCGTCTAGACCACCAATAGCAGGGATAGGAGGGGTGGCAACCCTGCCACCTCACTCCTATCGCTTCAGGGGGATCGTGGGTGTCTTAGACACCCCTGATCCCCCTTACATTCCGGGTCACCGGGTCACTATAGACCCGTAATGACCCGGAATCGCGCAAATCGCAAGTGTGAATTCACTTGCGATTTGCCGCGATCGCCGACATGGGGGGGTCTGATGACCCCCCTGGGCATTTGCACGGGATGCCTGCTGAATGATTTCAGCAGGCATCCCGCTCCGATCCCCGCCCGGCACACCCGGCGGGGACTAAAACTGCCCATGACGTAAATGTACGTCCCTGGTCCTTAAGACCCAGGGTGTCGGGACGTACCGTTACGTCATGGGTCCTGTAGGGGTTAAAGGGGTATTCCAGGCAAAAACTTTTTTTATATATATATCAACTGGCTCCGGAAAGTTAAACAGATTTGTAAATTACTTCTATTAAAAAATCTTAATCCTTCCAATAGTTACTAGCTTCTGAAGTTTTCTGTCTAACTGCTCAATGATGATGTCACATCACGGGAGCTGTGCATGATGGGAGAATATCCCTTGCATGATGGGAGAATATCCCCATAGGAGCTGGACAGCTCCCGGGACGTGAGTCATCAGAAAGTAGTTAGGCAGAAAACAGCAACTCAACTTCAGAAGCTAATAACTATTGGAAGGATTAAGATTTTTTAATAGAAGTAATTTACAAATCTGTTTAACTTTCCGGTTGATATATAAAAAAAAAGTTTTTGCCTGGAATACCCCTTTAAGGTTAGCGTTTTTTATTCGGGCATACGATTAGCATGTTCTGTGCTTTCCGTTAGCATGTTCCTCAGTACGTACATTTAGGGTGTTATCCTGTCCTTACGGTCAAAATGGTCACATACAGACAGTCTGTTTTTATGTGCTTACGGTTAGCATGTGTTTAGGTGCTTATGGTTAGCATGTTATGCTTTTGGTTAGTGTTTAGTCTGGGTATTCGGTTAGTGTCTTTATTCTGTGTTTACAGTTAGCCTGTTTTATTCTATGCATATGGTTAGCGTGTTTTCTGTGCGTATGGTTAGCGTGTTGTATTCCATGCATACAGTTAGTGTTACGCCGAGCACTCCGGGTCCCTGTTCCTCCCCGAAGAGCTCGCGGCTTTCTCCTGCATGCAGCACCCCGGTCAGAGCGCTGCTCTAGTATCACCGGTGGGGATGCGATCCGCGTGGCGGGACGCGCCCGCCCGCTGGTCGCATTCCAATCCTCTCACCTGCCCTGTCCTCCTTCTGTCCCATCCCGGCACGCACAGCCCCGCTCTCTAGGGCGCGCACGCGCCGGCTCTCTGAAATTTAAAGGGCCAGTGCACCACTAATTGGTGCCTGGTCCAATCAAGTGTAATCACTTCCCAACACATTAAAACCTACTCTCCCTTCCTGTCCTTGCCGGATCTTGTTGCCCTAGTGCCCTGAGAAAGCGTTTTGTGTGTATCCCTAGCCTGTGTATCCAGACCCTTGCTGTTGCCCCTGACTACGAACCTTGCCGCCTGCCTTGACCTACTGCTACGTCTGACCTCGCCTTGCCGTGTCTTTGTGTACCACGCCTATCTCAGCTGTCAGTGAGGTTGAGTCGCTATCGGGTGGAACGACCTGGGGGTTACCTGCCGCAGCAAGTCCATCCCGCTTTGCGGCGGGCTCTGGTGAAAACCAGTAACCTCTTAGATTCCGTTCCCCTGGTACGGCCCACGCCATCGCCTCATTGACACAGAGGATCCACTCGCGTGTCCTCCCCGCATACCAGTCCAGAACCTGACAGCATGTTTTCCAGGATAAGGGTAGAGTGTCTTTGTTAAGTACATACAGGGAGCGTGTTTTCCATTCTGTTCATATGATTGGCATGTTATTCTGAGCATACGGTTAGTATGTTATTTTGGGCATGCGGTTAGCACAATGGTTCGCAAAAAACCCTCATGTCTTCAGGCAAGATGGTTTCACGAAGACCTGTCACATCTGCAGGCACGAGCTTTGTCACAGAGACCTGTCAGGTCTACAGGCATGATGGTTTCGTAAGACCTGTCACATCTACAGGCACGATGATTCCACAAAAACCTGTTACGTCTACAGGCACGATGATGCTACAAGACCTGTCACGTTTACAGGCACAACGGCTAAAGTTCACAAAGACATGTCACGTTTTCAGGCACAATGGTCGCAAGTCCTGTCACGACTACAGGAACAATGGTTTCACTTAGACCTGTCACGTTTACAAGCACAATGGTTTCATTTTGACCTGTCACGTCTACAGGCACGATGGTTCCGTTAGACCTGTCACGTTTACAGGCACGATGGTTCAGTTAGACCTGTCACGTCTACAGGCACGATGGTTCAGTTAGACCTGTCACATTTACAGGCACGATGGTTTCACTTAGACCTATCACGTCTACGGGTACGATTGTTCAGTTAGATCTGTCACGTTTACAGGCACGGTGGTTTCATTTAGACCTGTCACATTTACAGGCACGATGGTTTCACTTGGACCTGTCACGTCTACAGGACGATGGTTACATAGGGACTTGTCATCTATGACGGGTCATCACCCCCAGTAGACTAGTTGGGTCAGAATGATTGGCAGTTTGGGTACATCTGTATGGTACAGTCTTAATCTTCAGTTTAGGAGCCATATTCGGTTGACTGACGATATGACCCCACGTGGTCTAGCATGTAGATGCTTGTCATTTACCTGATGGTTGTTTTTTGCCTCTTAAACAGCAGGGAATTGGGGCTCGTCGGGCATACCATAAAGCTATCCTGTCAGTGGCCCTTTGTAGTGAGGTTACAACTATGCAGGTTAATAAGTGTTTCAGTTATTATATATCCGTCAGTTCCTGTTGTTACAGACAGGTAGTTCTTCCACAAGGACATTACTGCCACAGCTTATCAGGTCCAGGTACTGCCTCTAGTACTCACTAGTTGGCAATTGCTATTTCTCGCATGTAAGGTAGAATCTACTTTGGGGTAAGCGAAGCTTTATGCTAGAGGTGTGTTGGGTTATTATGAATTATTATTCAAACTATCATGGTTGCTTTTTGCCCTCTATAGGCGTGCCCTCAATACGCGGTTATGGCACAAATCAGACCGTTAGGTTAAGTTAGATACAGGTATGTATGTAGGGTCTTCAGGCACTAGTACGTGTCTGGAGCCCTGAACACAAATTCAATTATTTAAACCAAGTATCACACCACTGCTCATCGCTGCGTGACCATGCTCCCTTACAGACATATACTTGTAGTAACCCAGAGTCCTGTATTTCCCTGCTTGGGGTAGAGTAGGCAGAGATACATTCAGATAGCAAGGTGTGGAGCAGGAGGCTTGCAAAGCTGACTGTGATGTCAGCACAGCTGACCCCTGTGACCTGGATGTGAGGTGAACAAAAGGTTCTTTATGTAAATAAACATGCACATATCAGAAAGAGGGTAAGGCAACCCCTTTAACCCCTTAACAATAATGGACCTAAAAGTATGTTTTGATTCCTGACGTTAATGTAATTAATCAGAACATATGAAAGAAAGGCAATGTCCAGCACCAACTCGTGGAAAAGGAACTTCTTTATTCAGTTGCCATGGGAAACAAAAAGGACTCAAGTAACATGACGCGTTTCGGCCAACAGGGCCTTAGTCATACAATTGTTACATGTTGCGCGTGGAATTGCACACAGAAATGGGGGAGAAAGAAGTGAAGAGTTTTTCAGCCATTTCCACGCAAATTCCGTGCAAATTCCACGCAAATTCCGCATAAAAACGATGTTGGGCGGAATTTTTTTTTACCATTGACTTCTATTGATTTCTACTAGCGGATTCCACTTGAAGAATGAACATGTTCATTCTTCAAGCGGAACGGAAATCAGTGTCAGAATTCCGCGAGCAGAATTTCCGCAGTGTGAACAGGACAACGGAAAAAACATTAAAGTCAATGGGCAGAGGGGATGTGCATTAATTTGGAGAGGAGAATTCAAGAGGAATTATTCAAGTAAATTCCTCTTGAATTACTGTGTGTGAACGCACCCTTAGGATCATTTATATATGCAGTATAGGAGTGACATGGATGGGGTGTGTCCAAGGCACGTCACTAATTTTTAATGGCTAGAGTGCATAAGCACCTGCTAGATATTGCACATTTTCAGGGAGGTACATGGAGGAAATACCTCGAGCCTTACCTTACAGGGTATTGAAAGGGTTGATAGACCACCTAGAGGAGGCAGTATGAAGCTATAGGTTTTGGATCGTGAAATTTTTTGGATCCTCACACTGAACACGCGGGTACACGCATGGTCTGAATAGAAGGCTAGACACCATCCTGTATTATTGACTTCTACCAGCAAGACAGACTTATATGGTTTATGCTTTGGAATATGTTTTATTACACACCAATCTATAATCAGCTAAGCTCTGTCTTCCACACATCTCTCCCCCTCTTTTCTGACAGTCTCTCCTATGGATGTATATCTTGTGATTTACTACTATGATTATGTCATCTTGTGTCACCTTCCGCTTAAGTAGTCAGTGTTGGTCTCTCCAGTTTCTCTATCGTTAAATCTTTCTCTCCTTTACATTCACGAAGTTATTATAATATGGTGTATATTCATATGATGTAATTATGCTTTGTGATGGCATACCTGAACGTCAGGGACAGATCGATTGTTTGTATAATAACTTCCCCTTTTTTCTATATGGTGTTTTTATTATGATGTTTCTACTATTGATTTTCTGACACATATGTCGGTTTTACTGAGCATTTGTAATTATGTGTGCAGGTGTCTCAGTGACGTGCCTTGGACACACCCCATCCATGTCACTCCTACACTGCATATATAAATGATCCTAACACATGTAACATTTGTATGACTAAGGCCCTGTTGGATGAAACACATGACGTTACCTGTGTCCTTGTTGTTTCCCATTGCAACTAAATAAAGGAGTTCTTTTTTCACAAGTTGGCGCTGGACATTCCCTTTCTCTCATATGCTATGTGGACGAGTCCAGTCCGAGCGCCTGTGCAAGGGTGAGCTGGATACTACTGCTTCTATAATCAGAGCATACATTTATGTCTTAGTGTTTACCTCATAGATGGCAGGTCCCGGCTGCTAATAGCCTGTAATGGCGGACATCAGCAACATTGATGCTTTTGTCCTCATATCCCAACCTCATATCCAGACCTCCTATCCCGTCCTCATATTCCATCCTCGTATCCTGTCCTCATATCCCGTAATATGTATATTAAGTTTCATTGAAATATCGCCAGCCATTTGGGAGGTATTGACAAAAAATAAATAAATATATATGTATGTATATATATATATATATATATATATATATATATATATATATATGAATAAGTTGACCAGCACACACTGGAATCAAACTACTGCATGGACCTGGCATACAGGTGCACGCTGCTAGGCTAAATATACATAGACAGGAGAATACAGCTGCACACTGCTAGCACAAAGATACAGATAAAACATGAAATGCTATATTGTTACAATGCAAAATGAAAAAATGGAGGTACTTTGCTCACCATTTGGCCAAATAGTTTGGACCATCCCACCTCGATAATGTGACCTCATTGGGACGGACCCTACACTGTGAATGTGCCTCTGTGCAATCAGTTAGCAGGCTTGCAAGGTCTGAAACATCCAGCACCTTACAAAATTGGTGAGGTGCCTTGCAAGCCTGCTAACTGATTGCTCAGAGGCACATTCACAGTGTATGGTCCGTCCCAATGAGGTCACCTTATCGTGGTGGGATGGTCCAAACTATTTGGCCAAATGATGATCAAAGTACCTCAATTTTTTTTTTCATTTTTGCATTGTAGCAATATAGCATTTCATGTTTTATCTGTATCTTTGTGCTAGCAGTGTGCTGCTATATTCTCCTGTATATATATATATATATATATATATATATTATATGTGTGTGATAAAGGCCAGCTTATATACACTTAAGATAAGAAAAAGGTTTTTTGCAAGTTTAGAATATATGAGGTGACAAGCCCAAAGCTCGAGCTGTAAAACTGCCAGCTCTTGATGGTAACCTTGTGTCCTGATTTGTGGCAGGTGCAGTGCTCTCATGGAATTCTTATATACGCATATCCCCACATACACACTTATAGCAGCCATTATTCAAGACTGGTAGGTTGTAGATAAGGTTGTATTTGCTCAATTGATTCCACACAGTGTCTCCATGACGACAGTGCTCCAGACAGAAACCAGAAGTGGACATTTTTTCATCCAATTTTCTCTTCAGCCTTTAGTCCTGTTACTTCAAGTGAGCATAGGCTTCACATAGATGTAATATTTACATGCAATAGATTTGTTGCAGAAATTTCTCAGACAAATGTCTTCCTTTGATCTGAGTAAGTCGTGCAGAAATCCTTGTGCTTGCCACCAATATAGCTGGTAAATTTTAAAGAGCACCTGTCATGATCTTGTTAAATTTTATAATCCACCTACTTCACTGCCCCCATCATAATAACCCTCCCCCCCCCCCCCCCTTTATTTTTATTTTTTGTTAGTTTTCTAGATTCACAGACTGGGAAGGGGCGTTCCCAGCAGGTGTGACATCATCTGAAGCCGTACAGGGCAGAACTTCCTCCATCACTTTGCTACACACAGCCCAAAGCAGTTCAGTGTGAGATGAGCTATGATTGGGTAAGGCAGTTCAGTTCCATTGAAGTGAATGGAGCCAAGTAGTAATACCACTTACAACCTTCAGTCAGGTGTGGTGCTGTTTTCAGAAGACATTAACTTTGTTTTTCTGTTGCTAGATAACCCCTTTAAGAATCAAGTCTGTCTTCATAAGGTCAAACTTTCATGATATGTTGTGTAATCAGTATTTACAAATGATTCCATGAATTTATGTAGAATGTGAGAAATTATAAAGCATCACTAATATTATTTGAAGCCATTGAATGTTCATTTCTTATTCCTATTATAGCTGTGATGCATTTTTAGGAAAATAATGCACAGTTAAATATCCTGGCTTGGTGAACAAATTATTTTGAGATGTCTGGATACATTTCTTTAGAAATCCAATTAATTTAGTGAAGAAACACAAGCTATTTATTATCTTTTATAGTTACCTCTATCTGTATTATGCTGCACTGTGCACAGATTGTATTTACTCACATCAAACCCAAGCTTGTTAAACCATCAATATGTATAAATGTCATAGCATAAGACATAAACAATTATGTACAAGAACTATCATTTTTGTACATCTTATCTAGAAGGAGACATAAGCATCTAGAGCACAATGACTATACATTTCAGCATGACAGTGTGCTGGACATAGCAAATGTAAACTTGTGGCATTCAACATGACAACAGAAATGTCAGATCCTAGGATAGATCAATTTGAAAAATGGTATCCTAAAAATAGACTGTTACAGAATGATTATATTCTGCTATACTGCATAAATGCAAGAATAGTAGATTCAGCTAATGTTTCAATGGGTTGCATGGTTTTTGATCAACGAATCTAAAATATCCTCACATTTTAAAAACTATTTGCACTATTTGCAGAAACAGGCCATAGAAACAGTCACAGCTCAGCTTTTATTTTCCTGGTTTTATTAGTAGCTGAGGCTGTACTAGCTGTGACAGTGGAGGAAACAATAACAAAACCACACAAATGTCCAGTGACAGTGAGAATGCTTTTAAATTTGTATTTATGACAGTTAAAATCCAGACAGTAAGTTACACAGTACACAAAATATTAAACTTTTGAGTCATGCAAAAACTCAGTGGATTTCAACGCATTGTGCTGAAATGATGAATTGGGCACAGCACTATAGGCCAAGATTTATCAAACTGTGTGAGAGAAAAAGTGGAGAGATTTTTTCACAACATCCAATTACAGCTCAGCTAACGAGCTCTGGTAAAGTGAAAGCTGAGCTGTGATTGATTGCTGTGGAAAAATCACTCCACGTTTTTTCTTACACAGTTTCATAAATCTGGGCCTATACCTTCTGTTGTAGCCATAATGCAGATATACACTGTACAGAGCTCCAAAACACCTCTTAAAATAACATCAGTACAAGAATTGTTTGTTGGGAGCTTCATGAAATGGGGTTCAGTGGTTGCCCAGCTCCACATTAGTCTAGGGTCGCCATGCATAATGCCAAATGTCAGTTAAAGTGTAAAGCATGCCACTACTGGACTGGCACTGTAGAAAAGTTTTTCCTGGAGTAATTAATCAAGTTTTAATATCTGGCAGTCTAGTGGCTTGGTGGATGCCAAGAGAATACCTACCAGAATGCCTACTGTAAAATTTGGTGGAGGAGGGAAAATGGTATGGCACTGTTTCTCTGGATTTTTACTAGTTAAAGGTAATATTACTCCTAAAGTAAACTGGAATCTGGAAGTAACAGAGCAGTAGCTGCAGGGGACCAGGAGAGGTGAATATGTCTTATTTTTTTATTTGTACACCACCAACAGCCTTGTAGATTTTTTCCGCCACACAACTCGTTTAGGACAACAGTCTGGGGAAGGTTATTTTCTGTTCCCTGATGACTGTGCGCTTGTGCACAAAATGACTTCCATGAAGACATAATTTGGAGGAGTTTGGAAGAACTCTAGTGGCCTGCACAGAGCTCTACCTTTAACCCATTGTTTTACAATGAGTTAAATGATACAAGAATAAATAGGTACCCA
This sequence comes from Hyla sarda, assembly GCF_029499605.1. Taxonomy (NCBI): domain Eukaryota; kingdom Metazoa; phylum Chordata; class Amphibia; order Anura; family Hylidae; genus Hyla; species Hyla sarda. The sequence continues at coordinate 248,632,361 of NC_079191.1, read as the reverse complement.
CACAATAACTAAGTGAATAGATATTGTAACACTCACGTTTCAGAAGACAGGAATTCCGGTGGATGTGGATCCGCTGGACCTGTGTGGCAGATGACTCGGACCGTACCAGGGAGCGGAGTCGAAAGTGCTGATATTTTTTCCAAGAGTCCGCCGCAAAGCGAGATGGACTTGCTGCGGCAGGTGGCACCCAGGTCGCTACCCCTGGCACACCTCGACCACACAGGCGGCTGAGGAGATGCGAGGCACAAGGAGGGATAAGGCAGCTCGTAGTCAGAATAGCAAAAGATCAAGGCAAGCGGCAAAGTAGCGTAGTCAGGACGTAGCAGGAGGTCAGTAGGCAGGCGGCAGAGGAGCAAGGTCAAGTCACAGAGCAAAGGATCAGATACACGGTGAGGCAACTCTCAGGAATGCTTTCTCTCAGGCAAAAGGCAACAAAGATCCAGCAGGGAAGTGAGGAGGGTGGAGGAATTTATCAATGAACCACAGGTGAATTACACTAATGAGCACTGGTCCTTTATATCTTAAAGCTCCGGCACGCGCGCGCCATAGGGGATGGGGACACAAGCGCCGGAGCAGAGAGGCAGAGGCTGGGGCAGGAGAAGCACCAGGTGAGTGACGGACTGGAGCTCGCATGCGGGGGGTGCGTCCCACGATTCCAGTCCTAGCCCCACCGGCAGCAGGTAACGGGACCATGCGCTCACGGCCAGCGTGTGTGGCTGGAGCGCATAACATAACAGTACCCACGCCTTTCGACTGGGAGAGGAAGAGGAGGACAGAGATGGAGTCTGTAGACAACAAAAAAGGGAGATGACCTCGTGGACTTGTAATCCTTATGATTATATGAGAATTCAGCCCAGATAAGAAGGTCAACCCAATCATCTTAGCGAGCTGAAACAAAATGCCGAAGATAAGTCTCTAGGATTTGAGTAACCCTCTCCACATGACCGTTGGACTGAGGGTGCTAGGCCGAGGAGAAGTCCAGATTGATGTCCAGACGGTGACAAAGGGCTCACCAGAACTTAGAGACAAACTGCACACCTCGATCCGAAACGATATGCTGAGGAAGACCATATAAACGAAAGACATGCAACAAGAAGTACTTCGCCAGGGGCAGAAGGAAGACCTGGTATAGGAATGAAATGAGCCATCTTGGAAAACCAATCTACAACGACCCAAATGACAGTGTTATTATGAGATGGCAGCAAATCGGTGATGAAATCCATGGCGAAATAGGACCAGGGAGTCTCTGTAATGGGTAAAGGCTGTAAGAGTCCTGCAGGTCTCTGTCAAGGAGTTATGTCATGGGCACAAGTTTCACAGGAAGGAACAAAATCAGAAACATCACGTTCAAGATGGGGCCACCAGTAGTGCTGGGATCTTGCGTATTCCAGGATGTTCCGCTTTCAAGGAAGAATGACCCCATTTCAGAAACTTGCGTCTCAATCTGGCGGGCACAAAGGATTTTCCAGGAGGAACTTGCTGAATCTCTGCAGATGCTGCGGGAATCAAACAGTCAGGAGGAATAATATGCCTAGGCGAGTCCAAACCAATGATGTCAGAGGAGCTGGAGAGAGCATCAGCCCTGATGTTCTTGTCTGCTGGACGGAAGTGAATGAAGAAGTTGAACCTGGAAAAGAACAGTGACCACCTTGCCTGGCAGGGGTTCAAACGCTGAGCAGACTGAAAGTATAGAAGATTGTTATGGTCCGGATGAGAAGAACCTTCCAATAAATGTCGCCATTCCTCCAAAGATAGCTTGATAGTGAGGCGTTCACGATCTCCAATGGAGTAATTCCTCTCAGCAGGAGAGAAGGTCTTGGAGAAGAACCCAAAAGGTAACAGTCTTGCCCTTGGCGTTTTTCTGAATAAGAACGGCACCAGCTCCAATAGATGAGGCATCAACCTCCAAAGCAAACGACCTCTCCTGATCAGGTCTTGTAAGCACGGGAGCAGAGGCAAACGCAGACTTTAAACGGGAGAAGGCCTCTTCAGCCTCTTGAGGCCAAGACTTAGGATTAGATGCCTTCTTAGTGAGAGCCACAATTGGAGCAACCAAGAATGAAAAATGTTGGATAAATTGACGATAATAGTTTGTGAATCCCAGAAAGCATTGACTATCACGTAGGCCCTAAGGACGAGGCCAATCCAATACTGCAGACAACTTATCTGCATCCATCTGTAGGCCCTGGTGAGAGACAATGTAGCCAAGAAATGGAAGAGTAGATTTCTCGAACAGGCATTTCTCCAGTTTGGCGTAGAGATGATTCTTCTGTAATCACTGAAGAACCAGACTAACATGAGTACGATGCTCCTCTAAGTCAAAAAGAAGATCAGGATGTCATCTAGGTATACGACAATACAGGTATAGAGAAGGTCACGGAAGATATCATTGACAGACTCTTGAAAAACAGCTGGAGCATTGCAGATACCAAATGGCATTACCAAATGTCCGTCATGAGTATTGAAAGCCATTTTCCATTCATCTCCCTTGCGGATATGAATGAGGTTATACGCTCCACGTTAGTCCAATTTGGAGAAGACCTTGGCACCACATAGATGGCCAAAAAGATCTGAGATAAGAGGTAGAGGGTAACGGTTTTTGACCGTGATTTTGTTAAGTCCCCTGTAGTCAATGCATGGACGGAGTGAGCCATTCTTCTTTCCAACAAACAAGAAACTAGCTCCAGCAGGAGAAGAGGACTTACGGATAAATCCCTTTTTTGAGATTCTCCTGGATATACTCAGCCATGCCTTTGGTCTCGGGAACCGATAGAGGGTATATCCTTCCACAAGGAGGAGTGGTACCAGACAGAAGATCAATAGGGCAATCATAAGGACAATGTGGAGGCAGAGACTCAGCCTGTTTCTTGCAGAAAACGTCAGAGAAATCTTGGTAAGGTGGTGGCAGACCAGGTAAAGGAGGAGGACGATGAAAAACTATTTTAGACTGAACTGATTGGAGGCAAAGATTTTGACAGGATTGTCCCCAGTGAATAAATCCTCCAGTTCTTCAATCCAGGTGCGGAGAATGGCGTTGCAGCCAATGAAGGTCAAGAAGAATCTCTGAAGTACAGTGTGCAGTACATAGTATTCAATCTTTTCTTTATGCAATACACCCACGTGCATGACAAGAGATTCAGTACGGAAGTGAACCATACAGTCCAGATTTTGTCCATTAACAGAGGAGATGAACAAGGGCTTGGCAAGCCGAGTGACAGGAAGATGATACTTGTGGACCAAAGAAGCATCAATAAAATCACCTGCTGATCCAGAATCCAAAAATGCTGTAGCAATGAAGGAAGACTTGGTAGAAGCGAAGACTTGTACAGAAATAGCTAAACGAGGAGAGGTGGTATTCACACATAGGGATGCCTCTCCTACGTGCCCTAGGTGCAAGCGTTTTCCCAGATACTGTGGATGAACAGAACAGTCTTTGAGGAAGTGTTCGGGGCTAGCACAATGCAAGCACAAATTCTCACTGCGTCATCGTGATCTCTCCTGCTGTGTAAGACGGGAACGATCCACTTGCATAGCCTCTTCGGCAAGAGGTGCAGGAAACTGTAGAAGTGGACGTTGAAACACAGGTGCCAGGCGAGCGCAGTTCTTCCTGCCTTTCAGCAAAACGCACATCAATACGTGTGGCCAAGTGGATAAGTTCAGTCAAAGAAGATGGAGGATCACGTGTTCAGTCAAAGATAAGTTCAGTCAAAGAAAAGGATCACGTGTAGCAAGGGCATCTTTAATCCTGCTAGACAGTCCCTTTTTGAATGTGGCACACAAGGCCTCATCATTCCATGCTAGTTCTGAGGCTAGAGTGCAATATTGAACCGCATAGTCACCAATGGAAGCATTCCCTTGACATAGGTTCAGCATAGCCTTCTCAGCAGAAGAGGCACGTGCGGGTTCCTCAAAGACACAGCGAAATTCTGCCAGAAAAGCCATAATTAGAGGCTACTGGATCCCCGCGGTCCCAAAGGGTTGTAGCCCAGGCCAGGGCTTTTCCGGACAGTAGACTAATGACAAAGGCCACCTTCACATGTCCCATTGGAAACTGTTCAGACATGAGCTCCAAGTGCATGGAGCACTGTGTAACGAAGCCTCTGTATGACTTGGAATCCCCATCATACTTGGAAGGTAAAGGCAGATGTAGCTGGGAGCCAGAAGACACTGCAGGAGCTGCTGTTGCATGGCCAAAAGCTGTTGCATCATGGCTGAAAGTTGAGAAAGTTGCTGCGCTTGTCTGGCCAACTGCTGTGACTGACGTACCACAATGAAGGGAAGATCCACGACTTCAGACAGGGGTACCTCAGCGGGATCTATGGCTGGATCTTACTGTAACACTCATGTTTCAGAAGACAGGAGCTCCGGTGGATGTGGATCCGCTGGACCTGTGTGGCAGATGACTCGGACTGTACCAGGGAGCGGAGTCTAAGGTGCCACTGGTTTTCACCAGAGCCTGCCGCAAAGCGGGATGGACTTGCTGCGGCAGGCGGCACCCAGGTGCTACCCCTGGCACGGCTCGACCACACAGGTGGCTGAGGAGATTCGAGGCACAGGAGGGATAAGGCAGCTTGTAGTCAGGATAGCAGAAGGTCAAGGCAGGCGGCAAAGTAGCGTAGTCAGGACGTAGCAGGAGGTCAGTAGGCAGGCGGCAGAGGAGCAAGGTCAAGTCACAGAGCAAAGGATTAGATACACAGTGAGGCAACTCTCAGGAATGCTTTCTCTCAGGCAAAAGGCAACAAAGATCTGGCAGGGAAGTGAGGAGGGTGGAGGAATTTATCAATGAGCCACAGCTTTATCAGTTCCTAGTAAAGCTGGATGCTAATCAACATACCTGTTACTGTGTGGGTCATTCAGCTTTCACAGACTCCTGAATGTCCGGTCAGTTCCTTTGCCATTAGGAGTCAGGGAAAGCTTTGGCTGTTCAAGCATGCTGGGAGTTGTAGTTTTGCATTGCAACAGCTGGAGCTGCAATGTTTGTAAAGCACTGTGTTAGAGCAGTGTTGCCTTTAGCTGTTGCAAAACTACAACTCCCAGCATGCCCACACATCCTTTGTCTGTAGTATTACAAGAACTGGAGGAATACAGCTGGAGAATACGCAGCTCTAACACAGAGTTTTACAAAGATTGTACCCCCAGCTGTTGCAAAACTACAACTCCCATTATGGGAGTTGTAGTTTAGGAACAGCTGAAGGCTGTAGTGGTGCAATGGTGATCTCCCATACTGGATACCAACACGCTTAACGGCCGGTATCCAGTGTGCTCCAAAATACAGAGTATTCTGTCTGCATAAAGAAAGATGACTCCTAGTGGCAGCTTTTTTCATTTTTTATTTTTTAGTAAATTTTTTATTTTTATAAGTCTATATTTAAAAAAAAGTCATCTTATCAATAGTACTACAAAATATAAAAAGTTTTTCATAATGACAGTGCCTCTTTTAATCAACTGGTGCCAGAAAGTTAAACAGAGTTGTAAATTACTTCTATCAAAAAATCTTAATCCTTCCAGTACTTATCAGCTGTTGTATGATCCACAGGAAGTTCTTTTCTTTTTTAATTTACTTTTCTGTCTGACCACAGTGCTCTCTGCTGACACCTCTGTCCATGTCAGGAACTGTCCAGAGCAGGATAGGTTTTCTATGGGGATTTGCTCCTACTCTGGACAGTTCCAAAAATGGACAGAGGTGTCAGCAGAGAGGAGTGTTGGCAGACAGAAATTAAATTTAAAAAGAAAAGAACTTCCTGTGGATCAACAGCAGCTGATAAGTACTGGAAGGATTAAGATTTTTTTTAATAGAAGTAATTTACAAATCTGTTTAAATTTTCTGGCACCAGTTGATTTAAAAAAAATGTTTTCCAGTGGAGTACCCCTTTAAGGTAAGCCTTGACAGAAGATTGCAGAAGGCAACAAGCCCAACAAACTGTCATAGGTGTAATGGGCAATTGTCTACATACATTTGGCAATAAAATGCATATAGAGGGATTACATGTATAACCGTATTTCAAATTTTCGGAACTAAAGTGCTTTTATATGCTGTAAAAACAATTAGTATCACACCATGTTGGACATGCAATTTTAAGAATCCTGGACAGATGCTGTCGTGTATAATCATGCATGCATAGACCGATATGTACTTACGTAGCTGTTAATAAATAATTCTGGCACTCTATTTATTAGCAGCGGGTTTTTCATTTTATACTCAGCAATGTGACAAATGAAATCTTACTCCCTGCCAGTACTTATCAGTCATTTCTTTTGCTCTGCTGATTCTTTAAGATTTGTGTATATTATGGTTAGAGGTTTTGAGGGGGGAAAAATTAAAGCAAACTAGATTAATTTACATATTCAATATAATGCAGATACAAGGGCAAAGTAAAAGATATAAAGTAAACTTTCATGGTTTATTGTTATTTTCAAATAGTTTTACTTGAATTCTCCTTGTGGATTTTGTTATATATATTCTTATTATTTTAAATGATAGCTTTCTGAGTTTCAAATTATAAATTTTTTTGCATTTAAAAAAAAAGTAAATAAACAGATTAGCTTATTGCTTAAAGTAACAAATGGAATCCGTAAACATATGTCAAAATGCCTATATTTTGCAATCAAGGTAATGGCAGATACAGGAACATTTCAATTCCATTTGCTTTTCCCTTTAAAATATAGAGCTCCATGATGTCATAAACATTAGGCAGTGAAGGCTGCGGGGACATTTTCCAATACCTATCATACTCGTTCTAAAGATTATTCCTAGTTGTAGAAGGCAGTAATCCAAAACATGTGCACTCTTTATGTAAAGTCTGTGAGACTAAAGAAGTTAGCCAGGTGCTGTTGTTGGCTATCTTTATCAGTCCATAGATGTTGAGTGGAACCTTTCAGCATTGTGTGGTATGTCTCTGGTTCACATTCAAAATGGGGACCTGTTACCCCAATTTTAGAAATTGGATGGGTACAAGCAGTCAGACTTCCACCGACCTAGTAGTTGACCTCTCCAATGGATAGACAATAATGTTTTATTACTAGTATACTGCTTTAAACATGAAAAAGTAAGGAACAGTAAAGTGGGGAGGGAGGAATCATTTGGGCCCTTAGATGTTACCATTAGTAGTTTACGCTATATTTAAAGGGGTACTCCCGTGGAATTTTTTTTAAATCAACTGGTGCCAGAAAGTTAAACCGATTTGTAAATTACTTCTATTAAAAAATCTTAATCCTTCCAGTACTTTTTAGGGGCTATATACTACAGAGAAAATGCTTTACTTTTTAGATTTCTCTGATGTCACGACCACAGTGCTCTCTGCTGACCTCTGCTGTCCATTTTAGGAACTGTCCAGAGCAGCATATGTTTGCTATGGGGATTTTCTCCTGCTCTGCACAGTTCCTAAAATGGACAGCAGAGGTCAGCAGAGAGCACTGTGGTCAGGAGATCAGAGAAATCTAAAAAGTAAAGCATTTCCTCTATAGTATATAGCAAAAAAGTTTTCCACGGGAGTACCCCTTTAAGAGTTTATTGTATCTCACATTAATCATTTTCTATATCTCTATTGATTCACAGGTCATATATGCCTTAAATACTAGGAATGATGAGCATGAATCAGGAGTACAAGCCATTAAAGAAGCACATGAAGAAGAAATTCAGCAAATCCTTGCTGAAACCAGGGAAAAGATATTACAATATAAAAATAAAGTGTCAGAGGAAACTGAGCTGAAAAGAAAAATCCAAGCACTTGAAGAATCAATAGAAGAACATAAAAAAATTAAACATCAGGCACTTACTGAATTTGAAGTTTACAAACATCGAGTAGAAGATATGCAACTTTGTGCAGAGGCGCAACATGTGCAGAGAGTTGTTACTATGTCTCGAGAGGTAGAAGAAATAAGGAAGAGATTTGAGGAGAGGATACGAAGTTTTATGCAACTTCAGGTACAGTTTGAGAAGGACAAACGTGCTGCTCTTGAAGAATTGAGAGCAAGTCATAGGTTAGAAATTCAAGAGCTCCTGAAAGTCCAACACAGTCAAAATGCTACTTTAAACAAGGGCCAGGAAACACTTGAGGAAATGCATCGATCACAAGTGGAGGAACTCAATAAGAAGATGGAGGACCTACGTCTGGAAAGGAAAAAGTTGGTAGAAGATTATGAAGGGAAATTGAGTAAAGCTCAAGCTTTCTATGAACATGAGTTGGAAGCTTTAAAAAGGTCTCAGCAATTTACTGCTGAGAGCTTGCATGTCTGCAAGCAGAAGGAAGCAGAGCTAAAAAGAGAATTTCAAACCCAAGAAGCTATCTTACTGAAGAACCTTGGGATCCTTAAAACTGAATTTCAGGTTGTACAGGAAGAAGCAGGAACTCTCAAAGAAAAGTGCCAAAAACTGCAAGCTTCTCTTTCTACAGCAGAGAACAATGTTCAGGTAAGAAATGCACTGGTGGTACTAGTAGCTGTTTAGGTTCTAGTTGTTTAGCTCTCTATACTTAGTATTATAAAAATTCTACAGCAAAAGTAAACACTAAACTGAAACATCAGCATCATAACAACATGCTGCTTAACATTATTATTTCTCTATAGCTGAATGCAAAGGAAATCTGTCAGCTGTAAATCATGCTCAGAGCTCAAGTGTCAAAGAGGCTGCACCAAGCCTCCTCCCTGCCTGGATTGATTGACAAACAGGGCTCATCTTCCAGCAAGTTGTGCATGGAGGAGGCTCAGCACAGCCTCTTTGACTCTGAGCTCTGAGTATTTTCTTTTATCAGATAGTTTTTATTATACATTTTCATTTTACAACAAAGAAAGCATTAACAATCCCCCCTTTCCCTTTATAGTTCAAAATAATATAATACAAAAAAGTCTAGAAGAATTAGACAGCACTATCAGGTATAAAATATGACTCTCAACATATCCCACATGTAAGAGTAATACATCTACAATTGTTGCTGTTATTTTATATATGGGCTGCATAGTAACAGGAGAAAAGTTGTCATCTCAGATATGTACAGGAGCCATCAGCAACCAATATGCCTAACCGTGTTAATGTAAAATTCTTTAACAAAAATGCTGCAGCCAGATTTTAGCTTAAATGGGCACTGTCAGATAAACAAAAACTTTTTATATGTTGGACATCTTGGCAAACCATTAACCTTTCAAATATACTTTAACCTCTTTAGGACATAGGATGTTCTCTAACGTCCCCGCTACCTGGGCTTTAATGCCCAAGGACGTTAGAGAACATCCTGTTGTATTTCCGGTCTCTGCCGCGCGCCGGGCAGCGATCGGAACGGCATGTCTGCTGAAATCTTTCAGCAGGCATGCCGTGCAAATGCCGAGGGGGGTTCTGGGACCCCCACATGTCGGCGATCGCCGGAGATCGCTTGCGAAATCACGCAAGCGATCTTCAGCGATTCGGGTCACTTGTGACCCGATGACCTGGAAATAAATGGTGATCGGCGGTGTACAATTCACCGCCAATCACCTACCATTGCTGGGGAGCGGTGACAATACTGTCACCGCCCCAGCAATGCTTCTATTGGCTGGCGATCGTCCAGCCAATAGCAGAGCGGCAGAGGAGGGGTTAACGGCTCCTTCCCGCGACTGGACCCTCTATTTTTGTTCAGTCAGCGGGTGCAGCAGGGAGAAGAAGCCGTGGATCCCCCCTCGGAGCTCCGGAGCCCCCTCAGGAGCCTTAGAATAGGGTGAGATCATTTTAGGGACAGGTAGGAGTTTAAATAGTTAAAAAGTGAAATAAAAGTCAAAAAAAGTAAAAAAAAAAGTACCCCCCCTGACCCCCTAATAGGTTCCCCAGGGTCCTATTAGGGTCTGATCCCTTACCCAGGGTCCTATTAGGGGTTCAGGGAGCTGCGTTTGCCACCCCTTTTTTTTTTTGGCCGCAGCTTTTTTTTTTTTTTTCTAATACTGTTCTACACTTTTAACACCAAGCACCACACAGTACATACTTCCCTCCCCCCCCCCACCGTAGAAAAAAGGCGATGGCCCGCCGGGCATTTTCGGTAGCGGAGGCTTGCGCCTTTTTAGCCTCCGACTCCGAATCTGCCAGTGAGGACGATGAAGATCCAACATTTTTGTGTTCTTCATCATCCTCCTCATCATCTAGCAGTGATGATGAGTCCCCTGTACGGCGGCGGAGACGCCGCCAGGCGAGGCCACCCACCCCCCATGAGAGTGACCCAGTGGCCGACACTAGTACGGGTGGCAATGCCGCTCGTAATAGGAGTCCGGCCCCCCAGACATGTGCACCGGAGCCCCCTTCCGATGACCCTGTCTGGAGCCCCCCAGAGGGTTATCAGCCACGGATTCCTGAGTTTGTTGGCGACTCAGGAATCCGAATTGACCATGCTGGCTTCACTGATCTGGACTTTTTAAAGTTTTTTTTCAGTGACAGCCTGGTCAATCTAATGGTGGAGCAAACGAACTTGTATGCCCAGCAGTTCATTGCCCACCACCCCAATTCCTTTTTGGCCAGGCCCAATGAATGGCGCGCCATTGATGCAGCGGAAATGAGGACATTTTGGGGCCTCATGCTGCATATGGGCCTGGTCAAAAAACCAAGTGCTCGTCATTACTGGAGCGGGGACGTCCTCTACCAGACCACACTTTACAGTATGGCGATGACACGGAACCGGTATGAGGCCATTCGGAAATGCCTGCATTATGCAGATAATGCGGCATGTCCGCCCCAAGGTGATCCCGCCCATGACCGGCTTTACAAAGTGAGGCCGGTCATCGATCACTTTGGGGCCAAATTTTTGGAGGCCTACGTACCGCTCAGGGACCTCTCGGTAGATGAGTCTCTCATCAGTTTTAAGGGGAGACTCATCTTCCGCCAGTATATTCCCTCGAAGCGGGCGCGGTATGACGTGAAGCTCTATAAACTTTGCGAGAGTACCTCCGGGTACATTCTCAAGTTTAGAGTGTATGAGGAACGAGATTCCCATATTGAACCCCCAGATTGTTCCCCCACTCTGGGTGTTAGCGGGAAAATCGTTTGGGACCTTATGTACCCATTGCTGGATAAGGGTTTCCACGTGTACGTGGACAACTTTTATACCAGCATCCCTCTGTTCAAATCCCTTTCCGCCAGATCCACGTCCGCTTGTGGGACCGTGCGGAAGAACCAGAGAGGCCTCCCTCTAAATTTTGTTAAGATGCCTATCCCCAAGGGTGAGTCCCGTGCACTGACCCATGATAACCTGTTGTTGGTGAAGTATAAGGATAAGAGGGATGTCCTTATACTCACCACTATTCATGGGAACGGCAGCACCCCTGTCCCTGTGCGAGGTACCGTGGGACTGGTCCTCAAGCACGATTGTATTCTGGACTACAATCGGTATATGGGGGGAGTTGATCTCTCAGATCAAGTCCTCAAGCCATATAATGCCATGCGTAAAACACGGGCATGGTACAAAAAAGTTGCGGTCTACTTGGTACAGGTTGCCATGTACAACGCTTTTGTACTATCCCAGTACGCTGGCAACACAGGGACATTCCTCCAGTACCAATAAGAAGTCCTAAGGTTCCTGATCTTTGCTGAGCGGGAAAGATCAGGGCGGATTTTCCAAGGGTCTGAAGTTATAGGTGCCAGGATCGTCCCAGGCCAACACTTTCCAGGTGAGGTTCCCCCCCCCCCAGTGGAAAGAAGGACGATCCCAGAAAAAATGCAGAGTGTGTTACAGGAAGGGGAGATGGAGGGACACCACCATTCAGTGTGACACTTGCCCAGATAATAAGCAGCATAGGCTGCTTCAGGGAGTATCACACTTCCATGGAGCCCTAAATATTCCCTTTTCAGTTTAATTTTCCATAATTTGACCAATGTACCAAGTCCAGAGTACATTCCAAAATTTTACCCCCATAAATCACTAAATTGCCCCAAAAAACCTGGAAAAAAAAAACCTGATAAGACCTCTAGGGGTGCTTTTTCAAAAATGGGTCATAGGTCACTGAGTCACTATCATCGGGGACTTTTTATGTTGCCTCAAATGCGCAGCGCTCTCTCTCCACCGCGCATTTGAGGCAACAGGTTAGGGACGGCCACACACATCACATTCCCAGAATGATGATTCAGAGCATAGGGTTTGGGGCGGGCATATTTTTTTTAGTTTTGGCTATGCTCTGGGTCATCATTCTGGGAACACATCCTATTTTATTATATTATTTTCTGGCCCACTGTACCCCAGTTATGGCCCGTTGTCCCCCATAGTGTTCCCCTATTTTAGGGGGGTCCCACATCCTGGCTGCTATAATAAGCTCAAGGCCCCTGACTGACCTCCCACTCCAAGACCTGGTGTGCACCCGCGGAGCGAAAATCATCAAAAATTAAGGTATGTCCTTATTCCAAAGAAATGTATTTACAAATTTTGGGGGGGATTTTCTGCTATTAACCCTTGTAAAAATGGAAAATTTGGGGGGAAACACATTTTAGTGAAAAAAAATAAAAAATGTTTTACATATGCAAAAGTTGTGAAACCCCTGTGGGGTATTAAGGCTCACTTTACCCCTTGTTACATTCCTCAAGGGGTCTAGTTTCCAAAATGGTATGACATGTGGGGGGTATTTTGCTGTCCTGGCACCATAGGGGCTTCCTAAATGCGACATGTCCCCCCCATTTCAGCAAAGTTTGCAAATGTGACTCCTTCTCTTCTGAGCATTGTGGCGCTCCAGCAGTGCACTTGACGTCCACTTATGGGGTACCTCCATACTCAGAAGAGATGGGGTTACAGATTTTGGGGGGTCTTTTCTACTATTAACCCTTGCAAAATGGGAAATTTGTGGGGAAACCCACATTTTAGTGAAAAAATAATAATTTTTTTTTACATATGCAAAAGTCGTGAAATCCCTGTGGGGTATTAAGGTTCACTTTACCCCTTGTTACGTTCCCAAAGGGGTCTAGTTTCCAAAATATAATGCCATGTGTTTTTGTTTTTTTGCTGTCCTGGCACCATAGGGGCTTCCTAAATGCGGCATGCCCCCAGAGCAAAATTTGCTTCCAAAAAGCCAAATGTGACCACTCCTCTTCTGAGACCTGTAGTGCGCCAGCAGAGCACTTTTCACCCCCTAATGGGGTGTTTTCTGAATCGGGAGAAATTGGGCTTCAAATTTTATGGGGTATTTTCTGCTTTAATCCTTTGTAAAAATGTAAAATTTTTGCAAAAACAAGCATTTTCGGTAAAAAAAATTTTTTTTTACATATGCAAAAGTTGTGAAACCCCTGTGGGGTATTAAGGTTCACTTTACCCCTTGTTACATTCCCCAAGGGGTCTAGTTTCAAAAATATAATGCCATGTGTTTTTTTTTTTTGCTGTCCTTGCACCATAGGGGCTTCCTAAATGCGGCATGCCCCCAGAGCAAAATTTGCTTCCAAAAAGCCAAATGTGACTACTCCTCTTCTGAGACCTGTAGTGCGCCAGCAGAGCACTTTTCACCCCCTAATGGGGTGTTTTCTGAATCGGGAGAAATTGGGCTTCAAATTTTATGGGGTATTTTCTGCTTTAATCCTTTGTAAAAATGTAAAATTTTTGCAAAAACAAGCATTTTCGGTAATTTTTTTTTTTTTCATATGCAAAAGTCGTGAAACCCCTGTGGGGTATTAAGGTTCACTTTACCCCTTGTTACGTTCCCCAAGGGGTCTAGTTTCCAAAATATAATGCCATGTGTTTTTTTTTTTTTGCTGTCCTGGCACCATAGGGGCTTCCTAAATGCGGCATGCCCCCAGAGCAAAATTTGCTTCCAAAAAGCCAAATGTGACTACTCCTCTTCTGAGACCTGTAGTGCGCCAGCAGAGCACTTTTCACCCCCTAATGGGGTGTTTTCTGAATCGGGAGAAATTGGGCTTCAAATTTTATGGAATATTTTCTGCTTTAATCCTTTGTAAAAATGTAAAATTTTTGCAAAAACAAGCATTTTCAGTAAAAAAATTTTTTTTTTTACGTATGCAAAAGTTGTGAAACCCCTGTGGGGTATTAAGGTTCACTTTACCCCTTGTTACATTCCCCAATGGGTCTAGTTTCAAAAATATAATGCCATGTTGTTGTTTTTTTTGCTGTCCTAGCACCATAGGGGCTTCCTAAATGCGGCATGCCCCCAGAGCAAAATTTGCTTCCAAAAAGCCAAATGTGACTACTCCTCTTCTGAGACCTGTAGTGCGCCAGCAGAGCACTTTTCACCCCCTAATGGGTTGTTTTCTGAATCGGGAGAAATTGGGCTTCAAATTTTATGGGGTATTTTCTGCTTTAATCCTTTGTAAAAATGTAAAATTTTTGCAAAAACAAGCATTTTCGGTAATTTTTTTTTTTTCATATGCAAAAGTCGTGAAACCCCTGTGGGGTATTAAGGTTCACTTTACCCCTTGTTACGTTCCCCAAGGGGTCTAGTTTCCAAAATATAATGCCATGTGTTTTTTTTTTTTTTGCTGTCCTGGCACCATAGGGGCTTCCTAAATGCGGCATGCCCCCAGAGCAAAATTTGCTACCAAAAAGCCAAATGTGACTACTCCTCTTCTGAGACCTGTAGTGCGCCAGCAGAGCACTTTTTACCCCCATATGGGGTGTTTTCTGAATCGTGAGAAATTGGGCTTCAAATTTTGGGGGGTATTTTCTGCTTTAACCCTTTGTAAAAATGTAATGTGTTTTTTTTTTTTTTTTTTTTGCTGTCCTAGCACCCTAGGGGCTTCCTAAAGGTGACATGCCCCCCAAAAACCATTTCAGAAAAATATTCTCTCCAAAATCCCCTTGTCGCTCCTTCCCTTCTGAGCCCTCTACTGCGCCCGCTGAACAATTTACATAGACATATGAGGTATGTGCATACTCGAGAGAAATTGGGCTACAAATACCAGTAAAAATTTTCTCCTTTTACCCCTTGCAAAAATTCAAAAATTGAGTCTACAAGAAAATGCGAGTGTAAAAAATTAAGATTTTTAATTTTCTCCTTCACTTTGCTGCTATTCCTGTGAAACAACTAAAGGGTTAAAACACTTACTGAATGTCATTTTGAATACTTTAGGGGGTGTAGTTTTTATAATGGGGTCATTTGTGGGGTATTTCTAATATGAAGACCCTTCAAATCCACTTCAAAACTGAACTGGTCACTGAATAAAAGTGAGTTTGAAAACTTTGTGAAAAATGTGAAAATTGCTGCTGAACTTTGAAGCCCTCTGGTGTCTTCCAAAAGTAAAAACTCATCAATTTTATGATGCAAACATAAAGTAGACATATTGTATATGTGATCCAAAAAATTTTTTATTTTGAATATCCATTTTCCTTACAAGCAGAGAGCTTCAAAGTTAGAAAAATGCAAAATTTTCATTTTTTTCATAAAATTTGGGGATTTTTCACCATGAAAGGATGCAAGTTGCCACAAAATTTTACCTCTATGTTAAAGTAGAATATGTCACGAAAAAACTATCTCGGAATCAGAATGATAAGTAAAAGCATTCCAGAGTTATTAATGTTTAAAGTGACAGTGGTCAGAATTGCAAAAAACGCTCCGGTCCTAAGGTGTAAAATGGCCCGGTCCTTAAGGGGTTAATAAGAAAACATTTTTTTTTTTTTATAGAAATCATTGCTTATAAAATCATGGCTTTGTCCAAGCTGAAGCACAGGCATGGACAAAGTCCATTAAGTGAGGATGGGCTAGCACTCCACTGTGCTCTCTCCTGTCTGATAGTACTCCTCTGTGTTCTCTCCTGTCTGATAGTACTCCTCTGTGCTCTCTCCTGTCTGATAGGACTCCTCTGTGTTCTCTCCTGTCTGATAGTACTCCTCTGTGCTCTCTCCTGTCTGATAGGACTCCTCTGTGCTCTCTCCTGTCTGATAGGACTCCTCTGTGGTCTCTCTCCTGTCTGATAGTACTCCTCTGTGCTCTCTCCTGTCTGATAGGTCTCCTCTGTGCTCTCTCCTGTCTGATAGGACTCCTCTGTGCTCTCTCCTGTCTGATAGGACTCCTCTGTGGTCTCTCTCCTGTCTGATAGTACTCCTCTGTGGTCTCTCTCCTGTCTGATAGGACTCCTCTGTGCTCTCTCCTGTCTGATAGGTCTCCTCTGTGCGCTCTCCTGTCTGATAGGACTCCTCTGTGGTCTCTCTCCTGTCTGATAGTACTCCTCTGTGGTCTCTCTCCTGTCTGATAGTACTCCTCTGTGCTCTCTCCTGTCTGATAGGACTCCTCTGTGCTCTCTCCTGTCTGATAGGACTCCTCTGTGCTCTCTCCTGTCTGATAGGACTCCTCTGTGGTCTCTCTCCTGTCTGATAGGACTCCTCTGTGCTCTCTCCTGTCTGATAGGTCTCCTCTGTGCTCTCTCCTGTCTGATAGGACTCCTCTGTGGTCTCTCTCCTGTGTGATAGTACTCCTTTGTGCTCTCTCCTGTCTGATAGGACTCCTCTGTGGTCTCTCTCCTGTCCGATACGACTCCTCTGTGTTCTCTTCTGTCTGATAGTATTCCTCTGTGCTCTCTCCTTTCTGATAGGACTCCTCTGTGGTCTCTCGTGTCCTATCAGACAGAGTGCTACCCCCCACCCTCACTTACTGGACTTTGTCCATGCCATTTGGCCAGCTTGGACAAAGCCATGATTTTATAAGCTATGATTTCTATAAAAAGGAAATACAATTTTCTTATGAAGTATATTAGAAAGGTTAATGTTTTGCCAGGATGTACAACATATAAAAAGTTTTTGAATCCAACAGTGCCCATTTAAGACAGTGGGCAATTCCATCATATAAATCTCTATTGACTTTCAGCTAACATATGGTCACAGCATTTATTCACAAAAAAATAGAACAAACAAAAAAAAAAGAACAAACAAAAAAAATCTGCTGTGCAGCAGTTAAGGCATTTTTGGGACGTTTTTGCAAAAAAAAAAAAATACTAGTGGAAACCTTATACTGGTTTATTAAAGAGCTGCAACAGTTCAACAGTCCCCCTTTATAAAGCATTGGTACGGCCTCACCTGGAATATGCTGTTCAGTTTTGGTCGCCTGTACATAAAAGGGACACTGTGGAGCTGGAAAGGGTGCAGAGACGCGCGACTAAACTAATATGGGGCATGGAACATCTTAGCTATGAGGAGCGATTAAAGAAGTTACAATTGTTTAGTCTTGAGAAGAGACGTTTAAGGGGGGATATGATAAATGTATATAAGTATATTAATGGCCCATGCAAAAAATATGGAGAAAAACTGTTCCAGGTTAACCCCCCCCCCCAAAAGAACGAGGGGGCACTCCCTCCGTCTGGAGAAGAAAAAGTTTAGTCTCAAGGGGCGACACGCCTTCTTTACCATAAGAACTGTGAACTTATGGAACAGTCTACCTCAGGAACTGGTCACAGCAGGAAAAATTAACAGCTTTAATGCAGGATTAGATACATTCTTGGAACAAAATAACATTAATGCTTATGAAGAAATATAAAATCCCATCCTTTCCCTTCAATTCCCTGGTTGAACTTGATGGACATATGTCTT
This sequence comes from Hyla sarda, assembly GCF_029499605.1. Classification (NCBI taxonomy): domain Eukaryota; kingdom Metazoa; phylum Chordata; class Amphibia; order Anura; family Hylidae; genus Hyla; species Hyla sarda. The sequence continues at coordinate 248,614,902 of NC_079191.1, read as the reverse complement.
TTTTCGACCGTACTAACTATGTAACTATGTAAAACCCTGCTGATCGGTTCAGAATGTTGAACATTTCTTTTGTTACTGGTGCTTTCTTTTTGTTTGTTTGTTTTTAAATACATTATAAAGATTCCAAAAGAGGGACAAAATGTCCAATGTCTTCTAAAAAGCTTTTTGGTTCTGATAATTTTTATAGTAAGGGTGCGTTCACATGCTCGTAACTAGCAGTGGCGTTTCCAATGTGGAAAAACAGCTGCGGGATACACTACCATTCATTTCAACTGATCCGCTGGCAGTCTTCAAATCTGCCACTATTGTGGACTGCCCGAAGACCCATACATGTGAATTTTAGCAAAAACCCACTGCTAGTTTTGGCCATGCGAACTTACCCTAAAATAAATATTTCCCACTTCTCAGATATGTTCAGTTCTAAGTAAAAGGAAATAAAAATAAAAGGCAATTCAAATGTACACATGTACAATCAATAAAGATTTGAAATATGGGATCAATGAATATGGAATCAAAAAGATTGCAGAAATGGGACAAAATGAGAAGTTCCCTAAAAGGCCCCATTCACATGGAGCGGACTTCAGTGGAAAAATTCTGCTTAGAAATTTCCTTGCAAGCAGATTTTCAATGGGAGACGTTCCATTGTCTCTCTCCTGTCATTTTTATTTGTTTTTACTTAAAACTGAACAAGAGAAGTGAGCAAGGAAAATACCAAATTTCTAAAATACCAAATTTCTAAAACCAGAATTTCTTCACCAGAAACATCTGGCATGAAAATTCAAGGTCCATTCTCTGCATAAAGAATTGACATGTTAATTATTTCTGTGGAATACACTCGGAAATGCATTGCCGTCTAAGGAGACAGCACATTTCCGAGCGGTCCTAGCACCGATGAGTTGGCGCCTGCTGCCAATGGAACGTCCGGCTGGAATTTTGCAAAAATTCTATCATGTGAATGGGGTCATAAGGTTTCAGGAAAGTTTTATTTGTCACCTTTGCTTTGGATTTTTTTATTTGCAAATTGGTATTTTCCTTGCTCACTTCTCTTGTTCAGTTTTAAGTAAAAACAAATAAAAATGAAAACAGTTACACTCTGCTGTGCAAATAAAAAAGGGATGTTTTTGCATTCCAATGTATGATAATTTAATATAGGCACTGTAAAGATATATTGTGTTTCTCCGGGCATATTGATTTATTCGGTTTGCTTAAATGTAGTGAAAATACAGAGCATCAAGCTGGTATTGGAGAGAGCTTATGGAAGTACATTCAGCGACAGGCTTGATAAATGCTTGCTTCGAGTACATGTTTGTTTCTAGGTTGATATATTAAATCACTGCAACCTTATGATGGAGTTTGCCATTTATTGCTGTAGGATTGGACAGATCCTCCGTCACGACTGCATTCTGTCATATATTTCATATATTTTGTATGTTCCCTTAGGTCCTTCAAAAACAGCTGGAAAATGTGAAGCAGGAGGAGATGTCCTTACTTAGCAAACAGAAAGACATGGAAAGTGAGCTAGCAGCTGCTCGGGAACGTCTACAGCAGCAGGCTACAGAGCTTGTGCTAAAAGCCAGTGGGTGTTCATATTTGACCAGTGTTTACAATGTAGTATACCAAATCGAACATATATTACCAAATGCACATATTTGGCCAGTGTTTACTGTCTAATACATCCTACAGTTGTAATACTTATTTAACTAGATATTTAGGTTTATGTTTTGGTAGTAAGATCTCATAATGACTAGTAATAGTTCTGGCAATAGGTAACACAAGCATAGATAAGCCACTTGTCTTATCTGCTGACTTTATCGGAAATTACCAACACCATTCTTACCAGAATAATATAAAAATTCTACATATGTGTCTGAACCATTAGCCAGGTGTGTAGTGCGGCTGACACTGATTATAACGATACGTCTGTCTGTGAGTTTGTGTATATGAGTGTTTCTGTTTGTCAGTTTGTGTATGTGTGATTGTGTGTGTATTTGACTGTGTATGTGCTGCTGGCCTGAACTGTAAGGAACCAAACACACATCACGGTGCCAAAACAAGGAAGTTGCACTGAGCATGCCACAGGACAGATAAGATAAAGGGGCAGTTGGGAATAACCTTTTATTATAAGGAATCTGTCATCAGTGTCACCCCCAATAACCTGTTGGTACAGGCAGTTAGTGTGGGAGACACTGATGATAATAATACTTACCTACCCCTGATCCATGGTCCCATTCGTCCCATTATCTTCCTTATTCCGGCAGCAGGCTTTGTGCACTTCAGAAGCACACTGATGTTACTTCTCCGCTAGGCCCTGCTGCTAGCAGGTTTGGGGCATTAGCAGCGGTGCATACACACACTCACAGAGAGACACATACTTCACGTCAATTACCTTACTAGTTTTTATCTTGCTCGCACTGCTTACTCTCAATGTTGAGGAGTTTTTTCATCACATGAGCAAAGGTCCTTCGCTCACTATATGCATGGGCTGTTCTGGAGTGCCCACCTCCCTCCAGGACAGCCCATGCATATAGTGAGAGAAGGACCTTTGCTCATGTGATGAAAAAACTCCTGTTTATGTAAACACACAGATAAGGTGACTGGCTCCTGCAATCTCCCAGCCTGACACTATATGCAGAGAGAGTAAATAACGTCACCACCAGCCCAACCACTGACTGACAAAAGCCCATATATTTGAAAGGATGCAAGAAAGGGATTTACAACTATTTGCCGAAATATGTATTTTGACATGTACCAGAAAGTTAAATAGGATCTTTGACATGGGAATTCCCCTTTAACACCTACATGTTATGATTTAGTGTTGACCACTGCATTTGTTTACACCCATCTATTGGCATTAGTCATTAGAAGGTGTAAAAATATAATCCTGAAGATAGGCCATTGGTTTTTAAAAGTGAGAGTGAGAGAATCTACCTAGTGTTTGGGGCCTCACATAATAGATGAGTCAGGAGAACAGCATTCTACGGCTATGTGTGAAATCCTGCTTTGATTGTCCGCAGCAGAGTCCCGAGTTACCCAGGGAAATTTTGATGTTTCCCGTACGGAAATTCCGTTTTCTGTGTCTGCAGAAAGAATGAACCAGTTCACTCTGTCTGAAGACATTGCACGGAATGCATAGCTTTCTATAAGACGGTGCATTCCTGTGCGGTCCTAGCACCGGCATATTATGCCGGTGTCCGCAGTCTGCAGAATGGCCGCACAGCGATTTTTTTCGTGCAGACATTCTGTAGTGTTAACATAGCCTAATGCTCTTCAATACCACAGATTGCTGAAAAGTTAGTTTAACCCCTTAAGGACACAGGGCGTATATTTACCTCTCTACAGGAATTTAAAAAGGGAAGCTGTCAGTCATTGCTGTCAGTAAATCCTGAATAAAGGCATGCATAACTGGTGCCCCCACCCCTCAGACTGGAAAATAGTCACAGCTGGTGGTGATTGAACTTACTTTTTTGCTGTCTCTGGCATTGCAGAGAGATGGGAAGAACAGTGTTGGAACGCTGTTCTTCTGACCTGTCAGGTCCCAGAGCAGGTAGGCCCCATGGGGATCTTACAGATTATCTTATATCCTCAAGATAGTAAATATGTTACAGTAGTAACACTGCCAAATAGACTTTTTTTTTTCTAATCTCAAATAACTGGTGTAACCTCCACTAATAGAGTTTATGTCATTTACAGGTCACATTGGGATGCTACAAGCTACTCAAATGACACAGGAAGCTACCATACAAGACCTGGAATCTGAAAAGGCTAGGATAAAGGAAAAAATATCCAGACTAGAAGAAGAGCGTGCTATACTGCAAAGTAAAAATCAAAATCTTGATGAACGCCAAAGGCAGCAAATACTTGCACTGGAAAAGGTAAGAACTACATGTGTTTCATGGTAATAAACTGCAGGCCCTGTTAGTTACAGCTGTCTAACTTATAATGGATGAACATGTTATTTCAAGTCATCACTATGCTGGAATATGGTAATTGATGCTTGTCTGTTTCATTCATTCAACGTTATGATATGTCTTGATAGTAATCTGAATACTGGATATGAAAAATGTTAGCAGTGGGAACATATAGTGTATAATTTTTTTGTGTTGTATGTACGCAATGTGCTTTTCAAGTAATGTCATAAATGGGTACTTCTAGATCAAGTGTCATGAAAGGGGGGCAGGGAACAGAGGGTAAGTGAGCCCTAACTGTCCCTACAACTGCTGTCCCTTCCCATTGCCCATCTGCCCTAAACGACGGATCGACAACCACGAGGACAGTCCCTATACTGTGCTAAAGTGCATGGGCGTAAATACAAACAAAACAGACCAAACTGTACATGTTGGGAAACAAGTCAGGAACATAACAGGAATACTACAAAGCTACAAACAGATATGCCAGGCAGGATATAGCATACAAACAGTTCAAGAACCAGGATCAAGATTAACAGCATATATGATAATATGAAGAAGTCTTTATATGAGGATAAGTATATAGCAGACAAAACCAGGAGATGCAGGGGATGAACAGGTTAACTGAATGTCAGAACACTAAACGGGTCAGGAAATCAAGAGCACTGTTCACACTGGACTCCGAACAAGGAACACACTAGACACCCCATTCCAATCATGGAGGTACATCAATGCTAAAGCCAAATAGGCTCCTAGCTAGTGGGCACACTCCACAGCGTTAGAAGGATACTAGCCTAGGAGGAAACAAAAATCCAAAATACAAGCAACATTCTGCATGGAATTATTGCCCGTTAACTTTAACAGGATTCCGCACTGTCATTTACACAGCAGAATTTCCGCATGCAGAATTCCGCTGCTGAAATTCTCCACTTTCCACGGTCCAGAAAATTTAAGTCTGGTCTTATATTTTTCCGGACTTTGGCTGCAGAATCCCATACTCACATTTATACGGAATTCACATAGAAGGCATGCAGATTCCGCTCAGAATCCGCACGAACTATCACGGTTTAGTTTAATAAAATCTATCTTTTTTTCCACAGTCGCCTAAAGACCCCACAGCCACGGGTACTACTACTCGACTCCTTTCCATGATGGGAGTAGTATTTCCTCTTGCTGCAGGAGTCTGCGTGCGGCTGTGGAGACTACTTTAGCACTGGTACTATTACTCCCATCATGGAACAGAGTCTGTTCCATGTTGGGGGGAGCAGTACAGTGGCTGAGGGATTGATCACATCGGGTCTTATTTCTGAATAAACTCATAAACCTGGGGAGCGGGCAGCAAATCACATTCATAACTTCAAATTCAAATACCCCGCCGGGAGCCCTGAATGGCCGACACCAAGTGGCCATTCAAGGCTCCCGACTGGGTTTTTAAAATGTTACAGTGCGGATGATGGTTTTTCATATAGATGGCCGGGGCGGGGATTGCAGCGCAATGCCACCTGCTCCCCCAGCAGAAGCTGTCTCTCTCACAGTGGACGTTTGTGTCCAGACCAAACTCCTAAATAAAGACAGCAGACTAGACCCCAGATTTAATCACACCCTACACTTGATTATTAATTGGCACTGTCAGATCCAAAAACTTTTTATATATTGTTACTGATAAAAATTAAAGACCTTTTGTAATATGGATGTTAATTTTTTTTAATTTATATTTAATAAAGAAAATGGCCCCTTAAAAATCACACCACTAGGGGTCCCCATACCTACTGAGACACCTAACATATCCTGCAGCAGCATCAGCTTGTCCATGAGTCATGGACAAGAGATGGCTGATGGACAAGGCTGCATGAGCAGACAAACCAATCACCTCCCACCACCACTCACACTGTGAGATAATGAAAAGAGGAATTTTTATAATAAATATGGGTGATAGAGGCATTAAAATTAGTCAGGTCCAAGTTACCTCAGACTCCAGACATCTGAAGGGGACATGTCCTTCTGTCTCCCTCACTGTGGATGACTCATCTGCTCTAAATCTGGGAGCAGCCTGGCAGTCTGCAAATCACTGCACAGTAGTTTTTATGCATACATTTTCTATCTGTTCCTAGTAAAGATGAATGCTAATCAACATAGCTACCATTATGTGTGTCATTCAGCTTTCAGAGACTCCTGAATGTCTGATCAGCTTCTTTGTCTTTCAGGAGTCAGAGAAAGCTATGGCTGTTCAACCATGCTGGGAGTTATAGTTTTGCATTGCAATAGCTGGAGCTGCAGTGTTTGTATAGCACTGTGTTAGAACAATGTTGCCTTTAGCTGTTGCAAAACTACAACTCCCAGCATGACCACACATCCTTTGTAGTTTTGCAAGAGCTGGAGGCACACAGCTGGAAAATACACATCTCCAAAACAGAGTTTTACAAAGATTGTATTCCCAGCTGTTGCATAACTACAACTACCATCATGGGAGTTGTAGTTTAGGAACACCTGGAAGCTGTAGTGGTGCAATGGTGATCCAGTATGCTGCAAAATACAGAGTAGTCAATCTGCATAAAGATAGATGACCCCCTAGTGGCGGCTATTTTCATTTTTGATTTTTTAGTAAAATTTACTTTTTTAAATAAATGTATATTTTAAAAAGTAATCTCATCAGTAGTACTACAAAATACAAAAAGTGTTTCATAAATGACAGTGCCTCTTTAAATTAGTTCAGAATCCACACCAGGCCCCTAAATTAATTCAGACCCCAGACCAGACAGGTAAATAAATTCAGACACCTACATCAATGCAAACCCCAACCAGACCCCTAAATGAATTTAGACCCAAGACCAGACAGGTAAATAAATTCAGACACCTACATCTATGCAAACCCCAACCAGACAACTTAAAGGGGTTATTCAGGAAAAAACTTTTTTTTATATATCAACTGGCTCCAGAAAGTCAAACAGATTTCTAAATTACTTCTATTAAAAAATCTTCATCCTTTCAGTACTTATGAGCTTCTGAAGTTGAATTGTTCTTTTCTGTCCAAGTGCTCTCTGATGACACGTGTCTCGGGAACCGCTCAGTTTAGAAGAGAATCCCCATAGCAAACCTATTCTACTCTGTGCAGTTCCCGAGACAAGCAGAGATGTCAGCAGAGAGCACTGTTGCGAGACAGAAAACAACAACTCAACTTCAGCAGCTGATAATTATTGAAAGGATTAAGATTTTTTATAGAAGTCATTTACAAATCTATTTAACTTTCTGGAGCCAGTTGATATAAGAAAAAAAGTTTTTCCTGGAATATCCCTTTAATGAATCTAGGCACAAGACTAGACCATTAAATGAGTTCAGAGACCTGCATGAAACACTGCTAAAAGAAAAAAAGCCTGTGTGCAACAACCGCACCCACATTTCGCTGCATAACATTTGATGTTGTGCACTGATATATTGTGAAGCTGCTCTAATTATATCATCATCTATCACTTTCCTCTACTTGACTAGTAATGTGTTGTAAGATGTTTTGGTCTATGTAAATGCAATACCATTGCCCATTACTTAGCTTCTTAGAGATGCCATTGAATTATTAATATTGTTCTTTTTACAGAACTAAACACAGTAAACTATGTGTAGTGTTGATGGGGTTCTGCATAATTAGATCACCCCTTCCAATATAATCCAATACACTGAAGCCATACTGATTTAGGCTGGTTTTACACATCAAGCTTTAGGTTTTTATTGCTGTTTTAATGGTGTTTAAAAAAATTATTTGTTTTCTATTTGGTGATCAAATCGGTTGCCATCTAAGGACTAGCTGGCTTGTCCTGAGATTGCAATCGTTGTATGGAGATGGCAACCGTTGTATGGCGTGGGTTCCCGACTCAAGCCTGCACCAAACCGGCTGGCCCCCAGCTGATACCGGCTGGCCCCCAGCTGGGGACCGACATTAATAGCCGGCAAGCAGCGATCGCCACGGCCAGCTATTAACCCTTTAGATCGCCGCTGTCAAAGTTGACAATGGCATCTAAAGGGACATTTAAAGTATCCCTGGCTGTCCAGTGGGGTGGATCGCCCCCCCCCCCCCCCAGCAGCGTGATTGCGGGGGGGCGATCCACTGCTGAGGTAGCCGGAGGGCTTACCTCACGTCCTGTGCTGGCTGCTGCGCTGTGAGATAAAACCTGGCAGAACCAGACTTTATAAATCTAGCGCAGAGCACACAGATCAATGTGGTTCTATGAAACCACATTGATCTGTATGAGGAATCGAATGATTCCTCGGGACTAAAAGTGTAAAAAAAAAATTTTATGAAAAGTTAAAAAAAACACCCATTAACCCCTTCCTTATTAAAAGTTTAAATCACCCCCCTTTTCCCAAATCCCATATATAAAATATGTAACCATAATAAAAACAAACATATGGGGTATCGCCACGTGCGTAAATGTCCAAATTATAAAAATATATCATTAATCAAACCGCACGGTCAATTGAGTTCACGCAACAAATTTCCAAAGTCCAAAATAGTGTATTTTTGGTCACTTTTTATATCCTGAAAATATGAATAAAAAGCAAAACTACAATACTACTACAAAGTAGAATTGGTGGTGCAAAAAAATAAGCCATCATTTGGATTTTTAGGTGGCAATTTGAAAGGCTTATGATTTTTAAAAGGTAAGCAGGAAAAACGAAAGTGGAAAAACGCTCTGTCCTTAAGGGGTTAAAGTTCATATTGAAATGTAATTTCCATAAATGTTTAAGGCATGGGAAAAAAATTTGCAAAAAATAATAACAGAAAAACGTTCAGCTATTCTGAATGGAGAGAGAGTCCTGTAGCAGGGAGCATGGACAATAGACGCCAAGTCATATCCTTGGTTATTCAGCAATCCAGAAATGAAATTCAAGGGCTCCAGCTCAACAAAAAATAGTAGTTAAAAAATTCAAATTTTTATTGCTTTAAAATCCAAGAAGGACAAAGACAAACATGATGTGCTCTGGTGAGTTAAAAACTCACATCCACCAACACTTTCCAACAATAATTTTCTTAGTCATGGCATGAGACTCTCTGCATGGTTTTTATATACTGAGGTGTTCACCCTCATACAAACATAGCTCCACCTGCTACAGTGGGGTGGGGTCCTCGTTTTTGTAGTTCATACTCAATAAAGTTGTACAATTTTTGTACATATTTGTGCTGTCAGTTTTTGTAGGATATACATTAATTTAATCACCATTAAGATGTACATCAAAAAAATGTGTTTGTTCAACCCCCCCCCCCCATTCTAAAGTAAACTTCAAATTAAGATTGTTATTATTAATGTGCTCTAGGAATATGGAGGCCTCCTCCCTAGATTTTGACCATACTAGGAGGAGATCATCTATGTAGTGGCCATTTCAATGTATAGCATTGGCATGTGGATTAGTGGCCGCACATAGATGACTATCCTCCCAATATGACATATAAAGATTTGCCAGGCTGGGTGAAAATTTGGAAGCCATAGGACATCCAGTTACTTGTACATAATAATCGCAATCAAAACGGAAAAAAATATATTTTTCAATAGAAAACTCAATGCATCTAGCAAAAAATTACATAATGTTGCATCATAATTACTGTATTTTTTAAGATGATATTCTATAGCCAAAATTGCTTTCTCATGAGGGATGCAAGAGTACAACATAGTGACATCACATGACAACCAGAACAAATACATTTTTTTGATGTACCGTACATCTTAATGGTGATTAAATGAATGTGAGTGTGTTCACACAAGTCTTTTTCGTAAACCTACTTCTGGTAACAGTATTTTATGTGCAGCTAGTTGTAATCCGCGCCATGTCACTCGTAATCTTCCAGTAGGAGAGTACATTAGAGCCAAATGTGCTTCATCAGATGATAAGTCCTTTTTTGATGCATGTCATGATATTGACACAAGATTGATCAGCAGGGATTACTCTCGCTCTTTTCTGGTGAGGGCAAAGAGAATAGCATCTCAAAAAAGTCGCATGTAGTTGCTAACCGATAACAATAATAACGCGAGGTCTGCACAGGTTCATAAAAAGGTTACTTTTTCCACGCCATACAGTACTAATTTTTCTCAAATCAAATCAATTGTTATGAAGCATTTACCTGTGCTTTATGAGGATGATACTCTAAATAATATTCTCCATAATAGTGTGAAAATAGTTGCAACAAGAGGTCGGTCTATTCGCAATCAATTGTCACCTAGTGACTTTTTCAGTAATGTTAAACACAATACGTGGTTACATGTTAAGGGATGTTTCAAATATGCCAGGAGCAGATGCAATTGGTGTGGTTTTATTTCTAAGTCTACTCAATTCTCAACGAAAAATACTGGTAGTAAATTTCCCATTAAGTCTTTTATAAACTGTGATTCCACACACATTGTATATTTAGTCATGTGTAAGAGTTGCAATGTTCAATATGTAGACTGTACTACGAGAAAATTTAAAAGACGCATCTATGAGCATTTTTATTGTTCAGACGGTGCATCTTTTATATCACGATCTATGTCTGGGCTGTCTAAACACATAACTGAAATACATCAAGGCGATGTATCCACATAGGAAGTCTGTGGTATTGAACATATATACCCACCTCATCAAGGTGGAGACTGGTCTTGAATTTTGTTGAAAAGAGAAGCTTACTGGATATTAGTACTCGACACAAGATATCCACGGGGTATGAAGTACAGAAACAGTCTAGCCTATATTTATTGATGTTTTCATTGAAGTTATTTTCAAGAGACGCATCTGTGGATATTGACATTGTTCAGATGGTGCGTTTTTTGGGTCATGGTCTATATTGGAATTGATCAAACACATAGTTATATTATACCCATGTGATTCATTTACAGTGGGTATAATTATACATTATTGTTCGAAACGCATCGGTGGATGTGGGTTTTTAACTCACCAGAGCACATCATGTTTGTCTTTGTCCTTCTTGTATTTTAAAGCAATATGGTATAAAAATTAGAATTTTTTAACTACTATTTTTATGGAGCTGGAGCCCTTGAATTATGTGTCTGGATATGGGGAAAAAATTTTTTTGTTTCCCAGTTTTTTTGTTAGTTTTTTCTAGAAAAAAAAATGGAAATTTTCATTATTTTTTTTGAACATGGAGTGGCGTAGTTTAACAAATTGAAAATCATTTAAGTGCTGGAATTTAGTATCACAATTTTACCTAAAAGGAGGAAAAGAAAAAACTACCGTATTCATTTTTCAGCCAGACTTAGAAAATAGGCAAACATTATCAACTACTGTTATGCCAATATGATGGAGCCCAACCACCACCAAACTAAACTGAAACCTTTTCCTGCAGTGCCCCTAGAGACAGAAATGCATATTGCTCTTTTTAAAAAATTGCATTCCCAGTGTTTGAATTGTTCCAGGATTTGCTTGTCTTCAGGTTAGAACTTGCAAAGATTCTTAGATGAAGGTCTAAATGTTATATACATGTTATAAACATGTTATTTATCATAATAAAAGAACATATTCCATACTTTTTTTTTCTCCAGAAAAAAAGGCTTTTGGAAAAAAAATGTAGGAAAAACCCGTTTTATTTCCAAATGTTTCAAGTTTTTTTCCAGGCCTACCCATTTCTATATTGGGTATGGCATTTTTTCTTCTCTATGGCTCAGAAAATGTGTTACATATTGAAAAACAATGACATTTTTTTAAATGCACTTTTTTTTATTTATTTTAAAATATCAGAAACTGTGTGACTGTCAGAACCATCTAAATTTCTCATGTGTATATATATACCTGTGGGGTATATCCAAACTGTAATTTACAGCTTACATATAAAACCAAAACATATTACATCTAAACAAGTTAAACCCCTTTGCAACCTATGACAGTTCTCACCTGTCATGGAGCTGCTTAGGGTGTATGGACCAGGATCCTGACACAATCCTGCTCCATACCGGGCTACCCGCAGCTGATTTCAGTAGCTTGGAGTCACCGATAATAGCCACCATGCAGTGATCACAGCTGGCGGCTATTAACCATTTTGATCCAGCTGTCAGTGACATTTAAATGCAGTTAAAAGTATTGTTGGTGGTGCAGAAGGTCGGATCTGTTGTCCCGGCAACCCGAACATTTATCAGAGCCTCCATGGCTGGCTATTTGCTCCTATTGATAGAGGCTGTCTGTTGCAGGCACTGCATTGATCTGTATGAGCCATCTAATGATTTTCTTTTTTTTAGGGGTACCCCAGTGGAAAACAGAAAGTTATAGAGATTTGTAAAATACTTCTATATATGAATCTTAATCCTTCCAGTACTTATCAGCTGCTATATACTACAGAGGAAGTTGTCTGACCACAGTGCTCTCTGCTGACAGCTCTGTCTGTGTCAGGAACTGTCCATAGTAAAAGCAAATCCCCATAGATAACCTCTGCTCTGGACAATTCCTGAAATGGACAGAGGTGTCAACAGAGAGCACTGTGGTAAGACTGGAAAGAACTATACAACTTCCTCTGGGGCATACAGAAGCTGATAAATACTGGAAGGATTAAGATTTTAAAATAGAAGTAATTTACAAATCTGTCTAACTTTTTGACACCAGTTGATTTAAAAAAAAAAAATTCCACCAGAGTACCCCTTTAACCTCAAATGGAACAGTGAGGGAAGACACAACTGGTCCTTCAAAACATATGCCTTATATTGGCATGTAAATGAAAAAAATAAGATTTATGGCTACTGAAATGCACGGACCCTTCCTAAAGGGATTTCAATGACAAGGAAATTGACAGAAATTAATAAATAGAAAAAGAATGATGTTCTAAATGCTTGATTTTCTAACAAATAATGCAAGGTTGGAGTCAAATGTGGTGGATTTACCATTTGATTTGCATAGGTAAAATCCACATTGGATGACACAGTACATATGGTTGAGATTTTACAAATGTTACAATCTGGGTAAATTTTCTGCATAAAAACTTACCCAGTGGATGTCAGCTTCTGTTTTCACTGCAGATTTCACCCCTTGCAGTGTAAGGCTATGTTCACATGGCATAATTTCTGCACAGAATTCCATGCAGAAATACTGGCGTGTGAACATAGCCTAACAGGAGTAAAGTCCGCAGTAAGGCCATGGTCCCATGGGCGAAAATGTGCAGAATGTCAGCTGGAAATATGGGTGGACATTCCGCACACTTACTCATTTAATTCAGCGGAATACGCAGAAACATTGAACAGGTTCAATGCTTCTACAGACACCCGAATCAAGATTTCTGCAGCAAAAACAATGGGACTTCCGCCGTGTGAACATAGCCTAACTATGCAACAAAAATCCACAGCAAATTCTTAAAGGGGTACTCTGCCAGAAAACATCTTATCCAAAGGATAGTGGATAAGATGTCTGATCACAGGGGACCCCCCGCGATCTCCGAGCCTGCAGCGGCTTGGAGCTTCGGTGTTTGTGATGTCACGCCATGCCCCCTCCATTCATGTCTATGGGAGGGGGTGTGACAGCTAGGATGCAACTGGACCATTGCAATGAAGACTTTAACTCCTTGGGGATGGAGGGCATACCTATACGCCCTCAGCCCACTCCCTTTCATAGCGGGTCGGGCCGGCCTCTAACAACGGCCAGGACCCGTGGCTAATAGCACACGGCACTGATCGCGGTGTCGCGTGCTATTAACCCTTTAGACGTGGCGTTCAAAGTCTAAAGTGAAAGTAAAGCACTTCTGGTTAGCTCAGGGGGCTGTTCGGGATCGCCGCGATGAAATCGCGGCATCCTGAACAGCTGTAAAGATAGCAGGAGGGTCCTTACCTTCCTCCATGCTGTCTGATTGCCGAATGACTGCTCAGTGCTTGAGATTCAGGCATGAGCAGTCAAGCGGCAGAATCATTGATCAATGGTTTCCTATGAGAAACCATTGAAACAATGTAAAAGATCAGTGTGTGCAGTGTTATAGCCTCCTATGGGGGCTATAACATTGCAAAAAAAAAGTGAAAAAAAAGTGAAAAAAAAGATCATTTAACCCCTTCTCTAATAAAAGTTTGAATCACCCCCCCCCCCACCTTTCCCAATTAAAAAAAAAACTGTGTAAATAAAAATAAACATATGTGGTATCGCCGTGTGCAGAATTGTACGAGTTATAAAAATATATTGTTAATTAAACCGCATGGTCAATGGCGTACACGCAAAAAAAATTCCAGAGTCCAAAATAGCGTATTTTTGGTCACTTTTTATATCATGAATAAATGAATAAAGTGAAAATTTAAAGGGGTACTCCGGTGAAAACCTTTTTTCTTTTAAATCAACTGGTGCCAGAAAGTTAAACATATTTGTAAATTACTTCTATTAAAAAATCTTAATCCTTCCAGTACTTATTAGCTGCTGAATGCTACAGAGGAAATTCCTTTCTTTTTGGAACACTGATGACATCACGAGCACAGTGTTCTCTGCTGACATCTCTGTCCATTTTAGCAACCGTGCATAGCAGATGTATGCAAAGGGCAGCATGGTGGCTCAGTGGTTAGCACTGCTGCCTTGCAGTGCTGGGGACTTGGGTTCAAATCCCACCAAGGACAACCATAAATAAAGAATTATTATTATTATGACGTCAGCAAAGAGCACTGTGGTCGTGATGTCATCAGAGAGAATTCCAAAAAGAAAATAATTTCCTCTGTAGTATTCAGCAGCTAATAAGTACAGGAAGGATTAAGATTTTTTAATAGAAGTCATTTACAAATCTGTTTAACTTTCTGGCACCAGTTGATTTAAAAGAAAAAAGTTTTTCACCGGAGTACCCCTTTAAGTAAGTTAAAAAGTGATTAAAAAGTCTAATCAATACATAAATGGTACCGCTTAAAACTTCAGATCACACAATGAGCCCTCATACCACCCCATACGCAGAAAAATAAAAAAGTTATAGGGGTCAGAAGAGGACAATTTTAACCCCTTAAGGACCGTGCCCTTTTTCACCTTAAGGACCGGAGCATTTTTTGCAATTCTGACCATTGTCACTTTAAACATTAATAACTCTGGAATGCTTTTAGTTATCATTCTGATTCCGAGATTGTTTTTTCGTGTCATATTCTTCTTGAACTTAGTGGTAACATTTTATGGTAACTTGCATCCTTTCTTGGTGAAAAATCCCCAAATTTGATGAAAAAAATGACAATTTTGCATTTTTCTAACTTTGAAGCTCTCTGCTTGTAAGGAAAATGGATATTCAAAATAATTTTTTTTTGGGTTCACATATACAATATGTATACTTCATGTTTGCATCATAAAATTTATGAGTTTTTACTTTTGGAAGACACCAGAGGGCTTCAAAATTCAGCAGCAATTTTGAAATGTTTCACAAAATTTTCAAACTCGCTATTTTCATGGACCAGTTCAGGTTTGAAGTGGATTTGAAGGGTCTTCATATTAGAAATACCCCATAAAAGACCCCATTATAAAAACTACACCCCCCAAAGTATTCAAAATGACATTCAGTAAGTGTATTAACCCTTTAGGTGTTTCACAGGAATAGCAGCAAAGTGAAGGAGAAAATTCAAAATCTTCATTTTTTACACTCGCATGTTCTTGTAGACCCAATTTTTTATTTTTTGCAAGGGGTAAAAAGGAGAAAATTTTTACTTGTATTTGAAACCCAATTTCTCTCGAGTAAGCACATACCTCATATGTCTATGTTAATTGTTCAGTGGGCGCAGTAGAGGGCTCAGAAGGGAAGGAGCGACAAATGGTTTTTGGGGGGCATGTCACCTTTAGGAAGCCCCTATGGTGCCAGGATAGCAAAAAAAAAACACATGGCATACTATTTTGGAAACTAGACCCCTCAGGGAACGTAACAAGGGGTAAAGTCAACTTTAATACCCCACAGGTGTTTCACGACTTTTGCATACGTAAAAAAAAATTATTTTTTTTTACCTAAAATGCTTGGTTTCCCAAAAATTTTACATTTTTAAAAAGTGTAATAGCAGAAAATACCCCCCAAAATTTAAAACCCAATTTCTCCCGATTCAGAAAACACCCCATATGGGGGTGAAAAGTGCTCTGCTGGCGCACTACAGGTCTCAGAAGAGAAGAAGTCACATTTGGCTTTTTGAAAGCAAATTTTGCTCTGGGGGCATGCCGCATTTAGGAAGCCCCTTTGGTGCCAGAACAGCAAAAAAAAAACACATGGCATACCATTTTGGAAACTAGACCCCTCGGGGAACGTAAAAAGGGGTTAAGTGAACCTTTATACCCCACAGGTGTTTCATGACTTTTGTATATGTGAAAAAAAAAAAAAATTTTTTTACCTAAAATGCTTGTTTTCCCAAAAATTTTACATTTTTAAAAAGGGTAATAGCAGAAAATACCCCCCAAAATTTGAAGCCCAATTTCTCCCGAGTACGGCGATACCCCATATGTGGCCCTAAACTGTTGCCTTGAAATACGACAGGGCTCCAAAGTGAGAGCGCCATGCGCATTTGAGGCCTAAATTAGGGATTGCATAGGGGTGGACATAGGGGAATTCTACGCCAGTGATTCCCAAACAGGGGGCCTCCAGCTGTTGTAAAACTCCCAGCATGCCTAGACAGTCAGTGGCTATCTGGCAATACTGGGAGTAGTTGTTTTGCAACAGCTGGAGGCTCCGTTCTGGAAACAGTGGCGTACCAGACGTTTTTCATTTTTATTGGGGAGGGGAGGGGGGCTGTGTAGGGGTATGTGTATATGTAGTGTTTTTTACTTTTTATTTTATTTTGTGTTAGTGTAGTGTAGTGTTTAGGGTACAGTCGCACGGGCAGGGGTTCACAGTAGTTTCTCGCTGGCAGTTTGAGCAGCGGCAGAAAATTTGCCGCAGCCGGATACTTACTGTAATCCTCCGCCCATGTGAGTGTACCCTGTACGTTCACATTGGGGGGGGAAACATCCAGCTGTTGCAAAACTACAACTCCCAGCATGTACAGTCTATCAGTGCATGCTGGGAGTTGTAGTTTTGCAACAGCTGGAGACACACAGGTTGTGAAACACCGAGTTTGGTAACAAAGCTACAACCCCCAGCATGTACGGACAGCGGAAGGGCATGCTGGGTCTTGTAGTTATGCAACAGCTGGAGGCATGCTACATTGGCTGGGGATGCTGGGGATTGTAGTTATGCAACAGCTGGAGACACACTGGTTTACTACTTAACTCAGTGTGCCTTCAGCTGTTGCAAAACTACAACTCTCAGCAGTCACCGTCAGCCAACGGGCATGCTGGGAGTTGTGATTATGCAACCACCAGATGCACCACTACAACTCCCAGCATGCACTTTAGCTGATTGTGCAAGCTGGGAGTTGTAGTTACACAACAGCTGAAGGTACACTTTTCCATAGAAAGAATGTGCCTCCAGCTGTTGCAAAACTACAAGTCCCAGCATGCCCATAAGGGCATGCTGGGAGTTGTGGTGGTCTGCCTCCTGCTGTTGCATAACTACAGCTCCCAGCATGCCCTTGTTGCATGCTGGGAGCTGTTGCTAAGCAACAGCAGGAGGCTGTCACTCACCTCCAACGATCCACACTGAAGGTCAGTCCCTCGCCGCCGCCGTCGCTCCTGGGGCCCCGATCCCAACAGGGACGCCGGGGATCGGGGTCCCCAGCACCCGGGGTGCACGTCCCGCACCCGCTCACGTCCTCCGGAAGAGGGGCGGAGCGGGTTGCGGGAGTGACACCCGCAGCAGGCGCCCTGATTGGTCGGCCGGTAATCCGGCCGACGAATCAGGGCGATCGTGAGGTGCCACCAGTGCCACCTCACTCCTGCAGGCTCTGGCTGTTCGGGGCCGTCTCTGACGGCCCCGATCAGCCAGTAATTCCCGGTCATCGGGTCACTGGAGACCCGATTGACCCGGAATCCGCCGCAGATCGCTGGACTGAATTGTCCAGCGATCTGCGGCAATCGCCGACATGGGGGGACATAATGACCCCCCTGGGCGATATGCCGGGATGCCTGCTGAACGATTTCAGCAGTCATCCGGCCCCGGCTCCCCTCCGGCTAGCGGTGGGGGCCGGAAATGCTCAGGGCGTATCCATACGCCCTCGGTCCTTAAGGACTTGGAAACGGGGGCGTATGGATACGCCCTATGTCCTTAAGGGGTTAAACATATCAATTTTCCTGCATGTAGTCATGATTTTTTCCAGAAGTACAAAAAATCAAACCTGTAGGGTATCATTTTAATCGTATGGACCTGCAAAAGTTACAAAATTGCATTTTTTCTTCAATTTTGTCGCACAATTATTATTTTTTTTCGTTTTGCTGTAGATTTTTGGGTAAAATGACTGATGTCATTACAAAGTAGAATTGGTGGCTCAAAAAATAAGCCATCATATGGATTTTTAGCTGCAAAATTGAAAGGGTTATGATTTTTAGGTGAGGAGGAAAAAACAAAAATGCAAAAGCTGGAAAACCCTCAATTGTTTTTTAAATGAACTGGTGCCAGAAAGTTAAACAGATTTGTAAATGACTTCTATTAAAAAAAAAATCTTAACCCTTCCAGTACTTATCAGGCGTTGTATACTACAAAGAAAGTTCTTTTCTTTTTGAATTTCCTTTCTGTCTGACAAAATGTGCTTTCTGCTGACACCTCTGTCCATTTTAGGAACTGTCCTGAGCAGGAGCAAATCCCCAGAGAAAACCTATCCTGTCCTGGACAGATCCTGAAATGGAAAGAAGTGTCAACAGAGAGTACTTGTGGTCCGGTAGAAAGGAAATTCAAAAATAAAAGAACTTCCTCTGTAGTATACAACGGCTGATAAGTACTGGAAGGATTAAGAGTTTTTAATAGACGTAATTTACAAATCTGTGTAACTGTCTGGTACCAGTTGATTAAAAAAGAAATGTTTTCCAGTGGAGTAGCCCTTTAAGCAGTTTTATTTAAAAGCATTCAAGCATAAGGATGCCTGTACACACTGCAGCTGAGATCTCAGTTTACTGTGAAATGCTGTGGTTTCCAAGGAAGTATAGGGAAGCACATACAAACCACCATGTACAGGCACAACCTAATGGAGTCTGCCCAGGTGCAGCTAGATACTTCAGAATTATTATAAATGGAACACCTGCCCTCCAATATTGATATTATAAATATCCCTCTGCAACGCAAAGCAAGGTGGTAGAGACTTTCAACCAGTTGAATGAATATTCTGACTGAAAGAGTGGTATAATTATAGCGGGATACAAAGAAAATGTGAAAAATGGAAGTCTCTATTCACTTTACATAAAAGCCATTTATTGAAGGTATATGTTTGGAATACCAAAGAGTTTCCTTCATATTGTTACTGCATGCTAATGCATACTGCCCCATGAATAGCAAAAAGACACTCTATTGACACGTGACAGATACATACCTTACTGTTGCAAAAAAAGTGAGGCTTTTCTACCTTGTTTTTTTGATACATCTGTAAATCTCCTGATGGATATGGGAGTCCTCTGTTATATACCCCTGCCTGACACAACAAAACGTGGTGTGCACCCTGCATATCTGCTTTGATTGCCAATAAAATTTGATCTGTTATCGAAGTCACATTTATAGTCAAACATGATCTAAACAATAACGGGCAAATTGTTGTACTAGTCATGTCTTTTATTGAGCACATTGGCCCAGAGTTTGTCATCTGGCTGAAACCAAAAGTGTCTGGTTTTGCCCCTAGAAACCAATCACAGCTTAGCTTTGATATCTTAACAAGCTCTGTTTAATAAAAGCTGAGCTGTGATTGGTTTCTAGGGGCAAAACCAGACACTTTTGGTTTCAGTAGGTTTATAAATCTGGGTCGTTGAGTAAACACTGTGCAGGGAGAAAAATGTAGTTAAAGGAAAACTGTCACATATTTTCTCCCACACTATCCACAGGTATTGGTGGATAGTGCGGGAGACGCTGATTAAAACGAGACCTACCTTGGTCTGATCCGCGCCGCCGTTCGCCCGCAATTGTAGTTTTAATCTCTGTGTATATCCTGCTGTAACTGGCAAAGGCGGTGCTTCTGCGGGCTTACTGACACTGACGTCAGCGCCGCTCATGAATATTCATCCCTCCTGTTCTCCCTCTCTTCGCCGCTCCTAACCAGAGGGAGGGATGAATATTCATGAGCTGCGCTGACGTCTGTGTCAGACCAAGGTAGTGCCTTTAAAACTATTTACAGTTTGGGGGAGGGTGCATAGGTGACAGACAGGGCCGACCCTACCATGGGCCACAGGTGGTACCTTGACAGGGGGTGGCAATTTGCCACCCGAGAGAATTTTTATTTGCACATACAGTTAATAGCTGCCTGTCAGTGAGAACACAGGCCTTGACCTCTGCCCAGACACTGCTGACATCACTCATCGGCGCCTGCACTGTAAAGAAGTAAGGACGCGGCCCGGCTGTACTGGAGATCGCTGCACTGGACAAGAGGTTAATGTGTGTGTATGTGTGTGTATGTGTGTGTGTGTGTGTTTTTTTTTTTTTTTTTTTTATCCTGGCACTAAGGGGAGGGAATCCTACATAGCTGCATACTTACCTACCTGACTACCTACTGGGCTACCTACCTTCCTGGCTAGCTACCTACCTTGCTACCTACCAACTGGGCTATCTACTTAGCTACCTACCTACCTTTATATCTGGCTACCTACTTAGCTAGCTAGCAACCTACCTGGCTACCTATGTACCTTCCTGGCTACCTTCATGCCAATGTATTTACCTACAGGGGGAGAGGGGATCGTTATACTTACCTACCTAAGAATGTATTCACTTATTGGGGGGGGGGGGGTTCCTCACCTGTCTATGGGGGCTAACTAATAAGGAAACTATTTGACTACTGTGGGATATATCTACTTAACCTAACCTGCCAGTTGTTGTGTGGTATAATTTGTTCCATGTATGCTGGTATTATTGGTCCCAGTATACATGGTTTGGTCAGTAGTAGTTGGATGATAATATATAAGGTCATATACTGTATAATATATAAAATATTTGAGCATTCTTGAGCATATTTGAGCAGTGAGTCTGTGCCAGACATTGCTGGCAGACTCTATTTATCTTAAACACTTTTAGCTGTGGGAGTAGTCATTAACATAGAGATTCGTTTTTTTTCACCCTGCACTGATCCTCTTCCTTGTGCCAGGAGTTAATACATCACAGTGCAGCTCCATGATGCACTGGCCACAGCGGGGTTTCACAAAAGCCAGATATTGGCTGAACGGCAATGTGATGTATTGGGCCCCAACACGAGGAAGAAGACTGGGACGCAATATGTCGCATTTCCATTCAGCTAATCACTGGCTGAGGCAGGACACCACTGTGACCACTGATTCACAGAACCAGGAAGAGGATTGCATTGGAGGCCAGGAGCACCAGAAGCATCCGGGGTATGCGAGAAGTATGCAACAGTTTTTATTTTTTTCAAAGGATGCACTTACTTTCATTGTAACTGTAACTGTTTAAAAGGATTTTAAACATAATATACTGTATGTGAAAAACAAAGAGCAGTTTTTCCTTCCGGGATTATAAGTGATAACTTACTTCATCACTTTCTTTCCTATATAAGCAGGTATTGTACGATGTATGTTCACTGGCATCACTAAGAACTCTTTATAGTTTGAAAGACGTTGGCGTTTCACTTTGTTTTTCTTTTGATTTTTTAAAATTGTTTAATCCAAGTTTTTTCGTTCGGCTCCATTGGGGGACACAGAGACCGTGGGCATATGCTGCTGCCACTAGGAGGCTGAATAGGCAACAAAAAGAAAGTTGGCCCCTCCCAGCAGGATATACCCCGCCTACAGACTCCGAGCTATCAGTTTTAGCTTAGTGTCCGTAGGAGGCAGACACAGGTCTAGAGTTCTCCAGACCTGGTCTTTTATTTTTTTATTTTTTAGTTTAGGGGTGTGTATTTAGATTTTTTTCTCCCTTTTATTTCTCTCTGTTTGGTTGGGGGCTCAGGGGCATAGCACTCACTGTTCCCCCCATTTGCGAAGAAGAGGCACAGGCAACGAGTTATGCGCTGTCAACCTCCTTTCGACCCTTTCAGTCTTTTGGCTTGGGTCGGGCAGCCAGACCGGTGCCCTCACAGCATAGGAAGGCTCCTTCCTTCAAGGCTCGCCCCTCCTGGAAGTCAGATAATCGTTTGGCCGTTTTGCGGCCAAGTTGGGCACCTGTAAGCCTCCTCCGCCTGAAGGGACGCCCCCACTCGAACATTCTTTTCGGGTGGTAGGTCGTTTGTCCCTGTTCCGGGACATTAGGTCTGCCCACGTGCAGGAGTCTGGGGTCCGAGATGTTGTTTCCAATGGCTGATCGAGTTTGCTTCCCTTCCAAGGGATCGCTTTTTTCGATCCCGCCCTCCTCGCTGTCCTTCCTTGGCGGTGGCTTTTTGGGTCGCGCTTCGGACCCTTCTTGCTCAGGGAGTAATCGTCCCAGTTCCTCCCAAGGAGCATTTTTCAGGGTTCTATTCAAACCTGTTTGTCGTCCCCAAGAAAGGGGGTTCTGTCCACCCGATCCTGTATCTGAAACTCCTCAACCGTCACCTACTCCTGTGTCATTTCCATATGGAGTCTCTCCGTTCTGTGGTGGCATCCATGGATCAAGGGGAGTTTCAAGGGGAGCGTCTTATCCGAGACGCTTAGCTTCACACCCCCATTTTTTCAGCGCTGTCTCCATTTCGCTGTTCCGGAGGGCCATTTTCAGTTTGTGGCCCTTCCTTTTGGCCTGGCCACGGCCCCAAGGGTCTTCACCAAGGTCCTAGCGGCAGTGATCGCCATGCTGCAAGCCCGGGGTGTGTCCATGATCCCCTACCTGGACGACCTCTTGGTCAAGGCTCCAACCAGGGCCCAGAATCAGGAGAGTCTCCTTCTCACTCTTTAGACCTTGTCCCGTTTCGGCTGGGTGGTCAATCAGTCCAACTTGATTCGAACCCAGTCTCTGATCTTCTTGGGACTCCAGTTCAACACGGCGACCTCCCGGATTCGCCTCCCGCCGGACAAGCACCGTGCTCTGTCATCAGGAGTTCGTCTTCTCCGTCGTCCTGTTCCAGTTTCTATTCGGTTCTGCATGGAAGTCCTAGGTCGGATCATGGCGGCCATGGAAGCTGTTCCCTTCGCCCAGTTTCATTGTCGACCTCTTCAAATTTCTCTTCTGTCCCGGTGGGAAAGGTCTCTGCTATCCCTCGATCGCAGGTTTATTCTTCGCCCCAGGACTTGCCAGTCCCTCTTGTGGTGGCTTTGGTCTCCTCTTCTTCGACAGGGGGGGGATCTTTTCTGCCCCTCCACTGGCAGGTCATCATGACGGATGCCAGTCTCAGCGGTTGGGGGGGGGGGGGGGAGTTTTCAAGGATCGGACGGCCCAAGGCCTCTCCTCCCCATCAACATCCTGGAACTTCAGGCAATTTACCTTTGCCTCCTCCATTGGGAGTGCCTTCTCCAGGACCGTCCTGTTCGTGTCCAGTTGGACAACTCCATGGCTGTGACATATGTCAATCGCCAAGGCGGCATTCGCAGCCCCACAGCGATGGTCGAGGTCTCCAGGATTCTTCTCTGGGCAGAACTCAGAGTTCCCTTCATCTCAGCGATTCACATCCCGGGGGTGGAAAATTGGGAGGCGGACTTCCACAGTCGCTCCTCGGCCCACCCCGGCGAGTGGTCCCTTCATCCAGAGGTGTTTGCGGAGATCTGCAACCTCTGGGGCACTCCGGATGTGAATCTCTTGGCATCCCACCACAACCAGAAAGTTCCCCGCTTCATTGCGAAGTCCCGAGATCCTCTGGCCCTAGCCGTAGACACCTTAGTGATCACTGGTCGCACTTCGTCCTCCCCTATCTCTTCCCTCCTCTTCCTCTCCTATCCAGGGTCCTGAGGAAACTCAAAGCAGAGGGCGTCCCCACCATTTTCGTGGCTCCGGATTTGCTCAGGCGCGTGGTACGCCGACGTTGTTTGCCTAGTGGCCGACGTACATCCCGACCTGCTCTCTCAGGGTCCTCTTTGCCACCCCAATTTACTGTCGCTGCATTTGACGGCGTGGCGGTTGAAACCGCGGTTCTGAGGGCCAGAAGGTTCTCTTCCCAGATCTACACAATGATCAGGGCACGCAAGCCTTCCTCTGCGAAGATTTATCACCGTACTTGGCGGTCCTACTATCGATAGTGTGAATCTCAAGCCTTTACCCCAGTTTTGTTCTCCCTTCCACGCCTTCTTTCCTTTTTACAGACTTGGCTGGAACAACGCTTGGCCCTCAGTTCCCTTAAATAGGCACTATCAGATGTAAAAAAAAATTTATATGCTGTAAAGCATGCAAAACCAATAGGTTTTGCAATTGCTTTCAAGAAAATTTTCAGTATTTCATACTGAAAAAGCCAGTCAAAAAACTGCCTCCCTTTCTCCTGGGATACATACCAGCCTGACTGTGTCCACTCGTCATCACCTACATCATGGACACACTTCATGATTGACAGGTCTGCAGATCTAAAGCTGCTGCGATCGGCTCCCTCACTGTCTGTGTTTACTTCACAGTCTCCTTGTGTGAGGATAAGGGGGTAGGGGCGAGAAGATTGGGACTGAATGGAGGATTTTTTTGTTTAAAAAAAGTCTAATACAAGGGGACTACAATCATATGCCTCCAGCTGTTGCAAAGCTACAACTCCCAGCATGCCTGCACAGCCAAATGATGTGTGGGCATGCTGGGAGTTGTAGTTTTGCAACAGTAGGAGGAACACAGCCTGCAGCAACACTGCTGTAAATCTGAGTTTTACCAATCATATGCCCCCAGCTGTTGTAAAACTAAAACTCAAAGGATGTGTGGGTATGCTGGTAGCTGTAGTTTTGCAAAAGCTGTAAGCACACAGTGTGTGTGTGTGTGTGTGTGTGTATAGCATAAAACCATAAAAGGAAGGGGTTACAGATGCTCACTCCCTTGACCAGTGACTGAGGAGAGTGAGAGAGGGGAAGGATGGGAGTGGTTATCACCTGAGGAGAAGAAAGGGACCTGCCCCCCTGCTTCTAGTCGACAAAATTAAAGGGGTTCTCCCTTGTTTATACTGTTTTTTGTTATTATGTTTGTGTGTTATGTGTGTATAAGTATGTGTTTTTTTATGTGTGTTGTGATTATGTATATATGTATTTTCTTACCTTTTGTGAAGATCCGGAAGCTGGCCCCTTTTTCTTCCAGCGGCTTGCTGTGTAACCTCGGCCTCCGCCATGTTGTGTTCGGTAAGTGGGATGTCGGGGGGGGGAGGGGTGTTCTTGCTTCTGTCCTTCTTATCTTCTGACGCAGGAGGCGCATATTTTCTTCCTGTTTCTTCCGTGGCTCAGCGACGAATCTGCGGCCTCTTCCGGTACATGCGCAGGTAGTTTTTTTTTTTTTACCAATAAAGTTATTTTTGTCTAATTGACAAACTGTCTGCGCTTGCGCAAAGCTACACTATTGGCGTAGACCTAACGTAGCGTAGCACTTGCGTACTCGCGCATGCGCAGACAGTTTGTCAATTAGACAAAAAAAACGTTATTGGTAAAAAAAAAAAAAAAAGACTACCTGCGCATGCGCCAGAAGAGGCCGTAGATTCGTCGCTGAGCCACGGAAGAAACAGGAAGAAAAGATTTGCCTCGGACGTCAGAAGATAGGAAGGACAGAAGCAAGAACACACCCCCCGACATCCCACTTACCGAACACAACATGGCGGAGGCCGAGGTTACACAGCAAGCCGCTGGAAGAAAAAGGGGCCAGCTTCCGGATCTTCACAAAAGGTAAAAAAAAATACATATATACATAATCACAACACACATAAAAAAAACACATACTTATACACACATAACACACAAACATAATAACAAAAAACAGTATAAACAAGGGAAAACCCCTTTAAGGTAATTCAGAAATAAAGCTAATTCTGAGAAAAATATAGTTCATAGACATATAAAAATGATATGTACATGATCAGGATGAGATACTGAGCAACATATAACAGCAATATTTTTTTGGGGTGATCTGACAGGTACACTTTAACCCCTTAAGGACCAAGGGCGTACAGGTACGCCTTTGCTCCCTGGTACTTAAGGACCAAGGGCGTACCTGTACGCCCGTGGGAATTTCGGTCCCCGCCGCATGCCGGGCGGGGAATGGACCGGGGTGCCTGCTGATCGATATCAGCAGTCACCCCGGGGGGTCATCAGACCCCTCCATGTAGGCGATCGCCGAAAATCGCAAGTGAATTCACACTTGCGATTTTCGGCTATTCCGTTGATGCGGGTCACGTGTGACCCACTGACCCAGAGATACATGGCGATCGGGGGTGTAGGATACACCCCCTATCACCCACTGTATCTATGGGGAGGTCGTCCGGCCAATAGCAGCCCGCAGGGGAGGGGTTAACGGCCCCTTCTCTTGGCTCTGCTTGCCCCCTGAGTTCATTCAGCGGGCAGAGCTGCGAGAAGGAGCCAGGGACCCCCCCCCCCCTCTGTGAAGATCGGAGCCCCTCACAGAAGAAGACAGAAGAAGACCCCTTGTTAGAGCAAGGAGAGAATACAGCCCCAGGGACAGGTAGGGTTAAAGTAAAAAAAAAAAATTTTTTTAAAAGTTACATTTCCCCCCCCTCTGACTCCCTAATAGGACCTAAAGGGTCCGCCACAATTTTTTTTAGTGTGACCAGGGCCCTATTAGGGGTTCAGGGCGCTGCATTTGGCCCCTCCATTTTTTTTTTTTTGCCCACAGCGCTTTTTTTTTTTTGCCTACGTACCCCTCAGGGACCTCTTGGTTGATGGGTCTCTTATCAGTCTTAAGGGGAGACTCATCTTCCGCCAGTATATTCCCTCGAAGCGGGCGCGGTATGGCGCGAAGCTCTATAAACTTTGTGAGAGTACCTCCGGGTACACTTACAAGTTTAGAGTGTATGAGGGACGAGATTCCCGTATTGAACCCCCAGATTGTTCCTGGGTTTTAGCAGGAAAATCATTTGGGAGCTTGTGCACCCATTGCTGGATAAGGGTTACCACGTGTACGTGGACAACTTTTATACCAGCATCCCTCTGTTCACATCCCTTGCCGCCAGATCCACGTCCGCTTGTGGGACCGTGCGGAGAAACCAGAGAGGTCTCCCTCTAAATTTGATCCAGACACCTATGCCCAAGGGTGAGTCCCGTGCCCTTACCCATGAGAACCTGTTGCTGGTCAGGTATAAGGATAAGAGGGATGTCCTTATACTGACCACTATTCATGGTAACGGCAGCTCACCTGTCCCTGTTGCGAGGTACCACAACACCGGTCCTCAAGCCCGATTGTATTCTGGACTACAATCGGTATATGGGGGGAGTTGATCTTTTTGATCAAGTCCTCAAGCCATACATGGCCATGCGGAAAACACGGGTATGGTATAAAAAAGTTGCGGTCTACATGGTACAGGTTGCCATGTACAACGCTTTTGTACTGTCCCAGTACGCTGGCAACTCAGGGACATTCCTCCAGTTCCAAGAAGAAGTCCTAAAGGTCCTGATCTTTGGCGACTGGGAAAGAGCAGGCCGGACTTCCCAAGAAACTGGAGTTATAGGTGCCAGGATCGTCCCAGGCCAACACTTTCCAGGTGAGGTCCCCCACACTGGAAAGAAGGGACGATCCCAGAAAAAATGCAGAGTGTGTAACAGGAGGGGGTTACGGAAGGATACCACTACTCAATGTGACACTTGCCCAGATCATCTGGGCCTCTGCATTAAAAACTGCTTCAGGGAGCATCACACTTCCATGCAGTACTAAATTTTCCCTTTTCATTAAAATTTTCCATAATTTGACCCCAATGTACCAAGTCCAGAGTACATTCTAAATTTTAACACCATAAAACCACTAAATTGCCCAAAAAACTCATCTAAAAAAAAAAAACTGATAAGACCTCTAGGGACGGCCACACACATCACATTCCCAGAATGATGATTCAGAGCATAGGGGTTGGGGTGGGCATATTTTTTTAGTTTTGGCTATGCTCTGGGTCATCATTCTGGGAACATAACCTGTTTTATAATTTTATGTCCCACTGTACCCCATTTTAGTTATTTAGTGTACCCCAGTTATTTACCCCATGTAATGCCCCTTGAGGGGGGGTCCCACTGTTCTGGCTCCATAGACCGCAACGCAAAAGCTCAAGGCCCCTGAATGCGACCTGCTCCTCTGAGACCAGTGTGCAAGCTGTTTACGCCCAGACATGAGGTATGTCCTTACTCCAAAGAAATGTATTTACAAACTTACGGTGACATTTTCTCCTTTTACCACTTGTGAAAAAGAAAAATTTGGGGTAACCCCAGCATTATAGTGTAAAAAAAAATCTAATTTTTCATTTCCACATCCCACTTCATGAATATTTATCAAACACGTGTGGTGTGTTAAGACTCACTGTACCCCTTGTTATGTTCCTTGAGGGATGTAATTTCCAAAAAAAGTATGCCACGTGTTTTGTTTTTTTTGCTGTCCTGGCACCATAGGTGTTTCCTAAATGCGACCTGCCCCCCCCCCCCCCCCCTCCCCATTTCAGCAAAATTTGTAAATGTGACTCCTTCTCTTCTGAGCATTGTAGTGCGCCCAAAGTGCACTTGACATCCACACATGGGGTACTTCCATACTCAGAAGCGATGGGGTTACAAATTTTGGGGGGCATTTTCTACTATTACCCCTTTTAAAAATGTAAACATATGGGGAAAAAACAGCATTTTAGTAAAGAAAATAAAAAAATAATCATTTACATATCCAAAGTCGTCAAACACCTGTAGGGTGTTAAGGCTCAGCGGACCCCTTGTTACATTCCTTGAGGGGTGTAGTTTCCAAAATAGTAGGCCATGTGGTTTTTTGGAAAATTGCTGCTATACTTTGAAGCAATCTGAGGTCTTCCAAAAGTAAAAACATGTCAACTTTATGATGCAAATATAAAGTAGACATATTGTATATGAGAATCAAGATATCATTTATTTGTAATATTCATTACAGAGAGCTTCAAAGTTAGAAAAATGCAACATTTTCAATTTCTTCATCAAATTTTGGAATTTTTCACCATGAAATGATGCAAGTATCGACAAAATTTTACCACTAACTTAAAGTTGAATATGTCACGAAAAAACATTCTCGGAATCAGAATGAAAGGTAAAAGCATCCCAGAGTTATTAATGCTTAAAGTTAAAGGGGTCAGATGAGCAAAAAACGCTTTGGTCCTACAGTGGAAATTGGCCTGGTCCTTAAGGGGTTAAGGGTCAGGTGTCTGCTCTCTCCATTCTCTTTCAACGTCTCCTGTGTCCGACCCTCACATCTTCACTTTTCTGCAGGGTGTTGCTCATGGGATCTGAATCGGGTTCTCAGTGCCTTGCAGGGTACTCCCTTCGAACCGCTCCAGGACGTTTCTCTTCGTATCCTTTCCTGGAAGGTGGCCTTCCTAATTGCGGTCACTTCCATTAGGAGAGTTTCGGAGCTGGCTGCTCTCTCCTGCCGTTCCCCCCTACCTGGTTTTGCACGAGGACAAAGTTGTTTTCCGTCTGGTCCCATCCTTTTTGCCTAAGGTGGTCTCCGCCTTTCACCTAAATGAGGATATCGTTCTCCCATCCTTTTGTCCAGCTCCGTCCCATCCCAGGGAACGGTTGCTTCATGGTGTTAATGTGGTACAGGCCGTTTTGGTCACTTCATCCTTTCGCCAGTGTGACTCTTTCTTTGTGCTTACGGAGGGTCGTCGTAAGGGATTTCCTGCTTCGAAGGCGACCATTTTTCGATGGATCTGTTCTGCCATCTCAGAAACTTACCGCTGCAAAGGGAAGACTCCTCCTTTCCGTGTTTCAGCTCATTTCATTCGTTCCGTCTGGGCCTCCTGGGCTCTCTACAACAGGGCTTCGGCCTTACAAGTCTGCAAGGCGGCCACCTGGTCGTCCTTGCACACGTTTACAAATTTTTACCAGGTGCATACCTTTGCATCCGCTGACGCTGGTTTGGGTCGCAAGGTATTGCAGGTGGCTGTGGCCCAGCCTTCCACCTGAGTTGCTTGAGTTTTCTCCCACCCCGGGGACTGCTTTGGTACGTCCCACGGTCTGTGTGCCCCAATGGAGCCAAACGAGAAAAGTAGATTTTTATGCTTACCATAAAATCTCTTTCTCGGAGGAACACAGCACCCACCCATTTGTACTGTTGTCCTTGGTTCGGTTGCCTTTCCGAGGGTTGGTTTGGCATTTTTTTTTGTCTGTGGTTTCCTCGGACAGTTTCTGTTTTTTCTTTCCCTGTCGGTCCTCTCTTTGGGACATAACTGATAGCTCAGAGTCTGTAGGCAGGGTATATCCTGCTGGGAGGGGCCGACATCCTTTTTGTTGCCTAGTGTCAGCCTCCTAGTGGCACTCTTAAGTGGCCTGACAAAGCGCCTAGGGGCGTGATACGGTCCGTGGCCCGACGTCTCAGACTCCCCCGTATCCAGCTGCTGCCTCCCTGCTTGAGACCGAACCGGTCCATGGACTTAGTATCCTGTGCCTGATCTATTTTGCAAAGGGTGAGCGCTCTGTTTTTTCCGTTTTCGTGATAGTCAGTTTAATTAAAAAAACGGTTGAACAAAAATAAATAAATAAGGAAATTCAAAAAGAAAAGAACTTCCTGTGTATCATACAGCAGCTGATAAGTACTGGAAGGATTAGGATTTTTTTTATTGAAGTAATTTACAAATCTGATTAACTTTCTGGCACCAGTTGATTTAAAAAAAAAAAAAAAAAAAAAAAAGATGTTTTCCAGTGGACTACCACTTTAAAGGGGTTATCCAGGTATAGAAAAACAGAGCAAATTTTTTTTCACAAACAGCTCCATGTCTGTCGCCAGGTTGTGTATGGTTTTATAACTTAGCTTTATTAACTTCAATGGAACTGAGTTGCAGAACCACACCCAACCTGGAAACAGACAGGGAGCTGTTCTTCAAAGAAATTAGCTCTGTTTTTCTATTGTTGGAAAACCCCTTTAAACAAAAGGTAATTTTCTGATGACACATTCCCTTTAAATTTCATGAATCTGTAAACTGAGTTTTCAATAATCTCTACCAAGGTGGTGAACAAGACAGGCATTTCAAATGAGCTTCGAGCTAGCCAAACAAGATGTGCCAGCGGGCTTTCATCTAATGTCAAAATCTATGTTTCTGTTTAAAATGCCTACGGCAGAAATAGAGAATTGGAGATTTCACCTGTCATTTTATGTGTCTTGACTTTTTTTCTCTCTTTTCCACTTCAATAATAAATCATGTATTTCAAGTCATAGAAGGGAAATATAAATTATACATCTGTGAATTCTAACAAGGCAAACAACATTGAAAAGCAATATGTGTTAGTTTTCCATAGCTGATTGATAGGTATAAAGATTGATATATGGACGAGCAATTGCATAATTGTTTGTCTTGTCTCATTCTTTGCAGAAGATCAATGAAGCAAAACAGACCCAACGTGAATGTTATGAGAAAGAGCTGATTAACCTGCGCATCAAATTTGAGGAGGAGACTGTACAGCTAAAAGAGGCACATGCAAAGACGTTAGAGGAGATGTCATGGAAACATCAAGCTGTGCTTGAGGCTGCACAAACCTCTACAAATAAGGAGAAGAAAAAGCTACAGATGGTGAGTCAGTCATTGCAGGCACACCACTTTGGGGTCCCTATTCCTAAGCTCGCAGTGCAATGTTTATTTTACAAACTTTCAAGCAAATGTTCATTTTTACGTACCAATTTACAGTTTACATTATTCTACGTTCTACATTATCTTTATTTACAATCTTTTTGTAGCCTAAAGCTGCTTGCGCAATTCTGCAGGCTTTAGAGCTCAAACCTCTGCTTGCTGAATTTTCGATTGTGACTTTTGGGCAGTGCCCTAAATAAAACAATAAATGTGCCTTGTAATTTTCTGAGGCTGTTGATGCAGGTTATTGTGATTTAAATGAAGATTCTACAGTAAATAATGATCACATACTTTTCTTATAGTGTTGCAGTAGGCCCCTGTGTACAAGAAATTGTATAGCTTGCAGATCAAGAGATCAAGACTAATTATCAGTCATGTGACCAACCACCCACGTCTGGTGACCCCAGGCATTGTTTCAGTATCAAAAGTAGTTTATTGACTAGAAGACCATAACAATATTTCTACCCACAAAAGCATGTCATCAATATGTCTATCAGTCTATACACAGCAGCCTTTCAGCATGATGTTGGTCTGTCTAAACAGAGAAACTTCTGTCAGTCTGCATACAGCAGCATATCAGCTACATGTCTGTCAGTTGTAAAGGTATTACCTCCTGGGTTAGGCACAAAAGAACAGTCCACTGCAGTCAAGTATGGTATAACTGGCTGCATCCAGTTTTATTTTCTTCAGAAGAAGAAAAATAAATGACCATTACAAAAGAAAACCTAGATCGTCTCCCACTAACTGAATATTAACCCCTAGACGATGCTGTGCTCCCTTCATAAGAGCTGCGTGACAGTATCAGGATTTGCCACTAATGATGGACATCAATGGCTCCTCACTTAGTCAGTAGATTTTCATTCTATATATGAAAACAATATGTAATATAATCATGCCAGACACTTTGCCACTGAATATAATACTGCCACACACCATACACTCTAAATATAACCCTGCCACACACTGTACCCTCTGAATTTAAATCTGCCACATACTTTCCCCTTTAAATATAATACTGCCACACACTGTATCATCTGAATATAACACTGCAACACACTATATTTTCTTAATATAGTACTGCCACGTACTGTGCTCTTTGAAAGTAACCCTAACAGACACTGTACCCTATGATTATAATACTGCCTAACCCTGTGCTCTCTGAATGTAAGCCTGTAAGACATCATTCACTCTGAATAAAACCCTGCCACACACTGTGCGTCCTGAATATACCCGTCAGACACTGTACCCCTGAATATAACCCTACCACACACTGCATCCTCTAAATATAACCTTGCAACACACTGGCCCTTATTTAGTAAGAGTGGAGTGTAGGTTTCTTTGTGGGTTTTACTTCCCTACAATTTATTTTCCACGGTATTTACTAAGATTTCCCTACATTTTCCACTTTCCCTACACTTTGCTTTTTTTACACATGCTCTGATCTGCCTGGTTTTCCTCAGCTCAAGTCCACCACATTTTATGTGGAAACCTTAGTAAATATGTTGGTTTTTTGTGAAAATGTTGGGAACACGCCCCCTTTTGGAGACCACGCCCCCTTTACCAAGAGACCACGCCCCTTTTGGGGTTTTCTTTGCAAAATGGAGAGTTAGTCAGGTTTTTTTCAATTCTGGCGCAAAATCTGGTGCAGACAGAATTTCTGGCGCAATGCGACAGAATCTGGCGCACAACCCGACAAAACATGTCAGGTTTGCAATAGTAAATGAGGGCCACTGTGTCTGTGACTATAACCCTGCCATACACTATGCCCCTGAATATAAGACTGCCACACACTATGCCCATGAATATAACCCTCCACACACTGTGCCCCCAGAATACAATAATGGCACACACTGTATCCTCTGAATATTACCTGTATCACACTGTGCTCTCTAAATGCAACCCTGTCATACACCATACGTCATTAGGATGTGCTTACAATTTAATACAGGCAGAGATTAGGTGTGTGGATCCTGCTTATTGCCAGTTCACCAAGAATCGGCTAATTCCCGCCCCAGTCTATATACAAAAACATCTCCGAATCATGCCTGTCAATGTGTATACAGCAACATCTCAGCATCATGTCTGTCAGTCTCTACACATCAAAATATCAGCATCCAGTCTTCCAGTCTGTATGCAGCAGATCTCCGCATCATGTCTGTATACAGTAACATCTCATCATCATGTCTGTCAGTCTGTATGTACTAACAACTCACCATCATGTCTGTCAGTCTATATACAGTAATATCTCACCATCATGTCTATCAGTCTATATACAGTAATATCTCACCATCATGTCTGTCAGCCTATATACAGTAATATCTCACCATCATGTCTGTCAGTCTATATACAGTAATATCTCACCATCATGTCTGTCAGTCTATATACAGTAATATCTCACCATCATGTCTGTCAGTCTATATACAGTAATAACTCACCATCATGTCTGTCAGCCTATATACAGTAATATCTCACCATCATGTCTGTCAGCCTATATACAGTAATATCTCACCATCATGTCTGTCAGTCTATATACAGTAATATCTCACCATCATGTCTGTCAGTCTATATACAGTAATATCTCACCATCATTTCTGTCAGTCTATATACAGTAATATCTCACCATCATGTCTGTCAGTCTATATATAGTAATCTCACCATCATTTCTGTCAGTCTATATACAGTAATATCTCACCATCATGTCTGTCAGTCTATATACAGTAATATCTCACCATCATGTCTGTCAGTCTATATACAAAAATATCTCACCATCATGTCTGTCAGTCTATATACAGTAATATCTCACCATCATTTCTGTCAGTCTATATACAGCAGCACTCCATCATCATGTCTGTCAGCCTATATACAGTAATATCTCACCATCATCCCTATCAGTCTATATACAGTAACATCTCACCATCATGTCTGTCAGTCTATATACAGTAATATCTCACTATCATGTCTGTCAGCCTATATACAGTAATATCTCACCATCATGTCTGTCAGTCTATATACAGTAATATCTCACCATCATTTCTGTCAGTCTATATACAGCAGCACTCCATCATCATGTCTGTCAGCCTATATACAGTAATATCTCACCATCATCCCTATCAGTCTATATACAGTAATATCTCACCATCATCCCTGTCAGTCTATATACAGTAACATCTCACCATCATGTCTGTCAGTCTATATACAGTAATATCTCACCATCATGTCTGTCAGCCTATATACAGTAATATCTCACCATCATGTCTGTCAGCCTATATATAGTAATATCTCACCATCATGTCTGTCTATATACAGTAATATCTCACCATCATGTCTGTCAGTCTATATACAGTAATATCTCACCATCATTTCTGTCAGTATATATACAGTAATATCTCACCATCATTTCTGTCAGTCTATATACAGTAATATCTCACCATCATGTCTGTCAGTCTATATACAGTAATATCTCACCATCATGTCTGTCAGTCTGTATACAAAAATATCTCACCATCATTTCTGTCAGTCTATATACAGTAATATCTCACCATCATGTCTGTCAGTCTATATACAGTAATATCTCACCATCATGTCTGTCAGTCTGTATACAAAAATATCTCACCATCATGTCTGTCAGTCTATATACAGTAATATCTCACCATCATGTCTGTCAGCCTATATACAGTAATATCTCACCATCATGTCTGTCAGCCTATATACAGTAATATCTCACCATCATGTCTGTCAGTCTATATACAGTAATATCTCACCATCATGTCTGTCAGTCTATATACAGTAATATCTCACCATCATGTCTGTCAGTCTATATACAGTAATATCTCACCATCATGTCTGTCAGTCTATATACAGTAATATCTCACCATCATTTCTGTCAGTCTATATACAGTAATATCTCACCATCATTTCTGTCAGTCTATATACAGTAATATCTCACCATCATGTCTGTCAGTCTATATACAAAAATATCTCACCATCATGTCTGTCAGTCTATATACAGTAATATCTCACCATCATGTCTGTCAGTCTATATACAGTAACATCTCACCATCATGTCTGTCAGTCTATATACAGTAATATCTCACCATCATGTCTGTCAGCCTATATACAGTAATATCTCACCATCATGTCTGTCAGTCTATATACATTAATATCTCACCATCATGTCTGTCAGCCTATATACAGTAATATCTCACCATCATGTCTGTCAGCCTATATATAGTAATATCTCACCATCATGTCTGTCAGTCTATATACAAAAATATCTCACCATCATGTCTGTCAGTCTATATACAGTAATATCTCACCATCATGTCTGTCAGTCTATATACAGTAATATCTCACCATCATGTCTGTCAGTCTATATACAGTAATATCTCACCATCATGTCTGTCAGTCTATATACAGTAATCTCACCATCATTTCTGTCAGTCTATATACAGTAATATCTCACCATCATTTCTGTCAGCCTATATATAGTAATATCTCACCATCATGTCTGTCAGTCTATATACAGTAATATCTCACCATCATGTCTGTCAGCCTATATATAGTAATATCTCACCATCATGTCTGTCAGTCTATATACAGTAATATCTCACCATCATGTCTGTCAGTCTATATACAGTAATATCTCACCATCATGTCTGTCAGTCTATATACAGTAATATCTCACCATCATGTCTGTCAGTCTATATACAGTAATATCTCACCATCATGTCTGTCAGTCTATATACAGTAATATCTCACTATCATGTCTGTCAGTCTATATACAGTAATATCTCACCATCATGTCTGTCAGTCTATATACAGTAATATCTCACCATCATGTCTGTCAGTCTATATACAAAAATATCTCACCATCATGTCTGTCAGTCTATATACAGTAATCTCACCATCATGTCTGTCAGTCTATATACAGTAATATCTCACCATCATGTCTGTCAGTCTATATACAGTAATATCTCACCATCATGTCTGTCAGTCTATATACAAAAATATCTCACCATCATGTCTGTCAGTCTATATACAGTAATCTCACCATCATGTCTGTCAGTCTATATACAGTAATATCTCACCATCATGTCTGTTAGTCTATATACAGTAATATCTCACCATCATTTCTGTCAGTCTATATACAGTAATATCTCACCATCATGTCTGTTAGTCTATATACAGTAATATCTCACCATCATTTCTGTCAGTCTATATACAGTAATATCTCACCATCATGTCTGTCAGTCTATATACAGTAATATCTCACCATCATTTCTGTCAGTCTATATACAGTAATATCTCACCATCATCCCTATCAGTCTATATACAGTAATATCTCACCATCATCCCTGTCAGTCTATATACAGTAACATCTCACCATCATGTCTGTCAGTCTATATACAGTAATATCTCACTATCATGTCTGTCAGCCTATATACAGTAATATCTCACCATCATGTCTGTCAGTCTATATACAGTAATATCTCACCATCATTTCTGTCAGTCTATATACAGCAGCACTCCATCATCATGTCTGTCAGCCTATATACAGTAATATCTCACCATCATCCCTATCAGTCTATATACAGTAATATCTCACCATCATCCCTGTCAGTCTATATACAGTAACATCTCACCATCATGTCTGTCAGTCTATATACAGTAATATCTCACCATCATGTCTGTCAGCCTATATACAGTAATATCTCACCATCATGTCTGTCAGCCTATATACAGTAATATCTCACCATCATGTCTGTCAGCCTATATATAGTAATATCTCACCATCATGTCTGTCTATATACAGTAATATCTCACCATCATGTCTGTCAGTCTATATACAGTAATATCTCACCATCATTTCTGTCAGTATATATACAGTAATATCTCACCATCATTTCTGTCAGTCTATATACAGTAATATCTCACCATCATGTCTGTCAGTCTATATACAGTAATATCTCACCATCATGTCTGTCAGTCTGTATACAAAAATATCTCACCATCATTTCTGTCAGTCTATATACAGTAATATCTCACCATCATGTCTGTCAGTCTATATACAGTAATATCTCACCATCATGTCTGTCAGTCTGTATACAAAAATATCTCACCATCATGTCTGTCAGTCTATATACAGTAATATCTCACCATCATGTCTGTCAGCCTATATACAGTAATATCTCACCATCATGTCTGTCAGCCTATATACAGTAATATCTCACCATCATGTCTGTCAGTCTATATACAGTAATATCTCACCATCATGTCTGTCAGTCTATATACAGTAATATCTCACCATCATGTCTGTCAGTCTATATACAGTAATATCTCACCATCATGTCTGTCAGTCTATATACAGTAATATCTCACCATCATTTCTGTCAGTCTATATACAGTAATATCTCACCATCATTTCTGTCAGTCTATATACAGTAATATCTCACCATCATGTCTGTCAGTCTATATACAAAAATATCTCACCATCATGTCTGTCAGTCTATATACAAAAATATCTCACCATCATGTCTGTCAGTCTATATACAGTAATATCTCACCATCATGTCTGTCAGTCTATATACAGTAATATCTCACCATCATGTCTGTCAGTCTATATACAGTAATATCTCACCATCATGTCTGTCAGTCTATATACAGTAATTTCACCATCATTTCTGTCAGTCTATATACAGTAATATCTCACCATCATTTCTGTCAGCCTATATATAGTAATATCTCACCATCATGTCTGTCAGTCTATATACAGTAATATCTCACCATCATGTCTGTCAGCCTATATATAGTAATATCTCACCATCATGTCTGTCAGTCTATATACAGTAATATCTCACCATCATGTCTGTCAGTCTATATACAGTAATATCTCACCATCATGTCTGTCAGTCTATATACAGTAATCTCACCATCATTTCTGTCAGTCTATATACAGTAATATCTCACCATCATTTCTGTCAGCCTATATATAGTAATATCTCACCATCATGTCTGTCAGTCTATATACAGTAATATCTCACCATCATGTCTGTCAGCCTATATATAGTAATATCTCACCATCATGTCTGTCAGTCTATATACAGTAATATCTCACCATCATGTCTGTCAGTCTATATACAGTATTATCTCACCATCATGTCTGTCAGTCTATATACAGTAATATCTCACCATCATGTCTGTCAGTCTATATACAGTAATATCTCACCATCATGTCTGTCAGTCTATATACAGTAATATCTCACCATCATGTCTGTCAGTCTATATACAAAAATATCTCACCATCATGTCTGTCAGTCTATATACAGTAATCTCACCATCATGTCTGTCAGTCTATATACAGTAATATCTCACCATCATGTCTGTCAGTCTATATACAGTAATATCTCACCATCATTTCTGTCAGTCTATATACAGTAATATCTCACCATCATTTCTGTCAGTCTATATACAGTAATATCTCACCATCATCTCTGTTAGTCTATATACAGTAATATCTCACCATCATGTCTGTCAGTCTATATACAGTAATATCTCACCATCATGTCTGTCAGTCTATATACAGTAATATCTCACCATCATTTCTGTCAGTCTATATACAGTAATATCTCACCATCATTTCTGTCAGTCTATATACAGTAATATCTCACCATCATGTCTGTCAGTCTATATACAAAAATATCTCACCATCATGTCTGTCAGTCTATATACAGTAATATCTCACCATCATGTCTGTCAGTCTATATACAGTAACATCTCACCATCATGTCTGTCAGTCTATATACAGTAATATCTCACCATCATGTCTGTCAGCCTATATACAGTAATATCTCACCATCATGTCTGTCAGTCTATATACAGTAATATCTCACCATCATGTCTGTCAGCCTATATACATTAATATCTCACCATCATGTCTGTCAGCCTATATACAGTAATATCTCACCATCATGTCTGTCAGCCTATATATAGTAATATCTCACCATCATGTCTGTCAGTCTATATACAAAAATATCTCACCATCATGTCTGTCAGTCTATATACAGTAATATCTCACCATCATGTCTGTCAGTCTATATACAGTAATATCTCACCATCATGTCTGTCAGTCTATATACAGTAATATCTCACCATCATGTCTGTCAGTCTATATACAGTAATTTCACCATCATTTCTGTCAGTCTATATACAGTAATATCTCACCATCATTTCTGTCAGCCTATATATAGTAATATCTCACCATCATGTCTGTCAGTCTATATACAGTAATATCTCACCATCATGTCTGTCAGCCTATATATAGTAATATCTCACCATCATGTCTGTCAGTCTATATACAGTAATATCTCACCATCATGTCTGTCAGTCTATATACAGTAATATCTCACCATCATGTCTGTCAGTCTATATACAGTAATCTCACCATCATTTCTGTCAGTCTATATACAGTAATATCTCACCATCATTTCTGTCAGCCTATATATAGTAATATCTCACCATCATGTCTGTCAGTCTATATACAGTAATATCTCACCATCATGTCTGTCAGCCTATATATAGTAATATCTCACCATCATGTCTGTCAGTCTATATACAGTAATATCTCACCATCATGTCTGTCAGTCTATATACAGTATTATCTCACCATCATGTCTGTCAGTCTATATACAGTAATATCTCACCATCATGTCTGTCAGTCTATATACAGTAATATCTCACCATCATGTCTGTCAGTCTATATACAGTAATATCTCACCATCATGTCTGTCAGTCTATATACAAAAATATCTCACCATCATGTCTGTCAGTCTATATACAGTAATCTCACCATCATGTCTGTCAGTCTATATACAGTAATATCTCACCATCATGTCTGTCAGTCTATATACAGTAATATCTCACCATCATTTCTGTCAGTCTATATACAGTAATATCTCACCATCATTTCTGTCAGTCTATATACAGTAATATCTCACCATCATCTCTGTTAGTCTATATACAGTAATATCTCACCATCATGTCTGTCAGTCTATATACAGTAATATCTCACCATCATGTCTGTCAGTCTATATACAGTAATATCTCACCATCATTTCTGGCAGTCTATATACAGTAATATCTCACCATCATTTCTGTCAGTCTATATACAGTAATATCTCACCATCATTTCTGTCAGTCTATATAAAGCAGCAATCCATCATCATGTCTGTCAGTCTATATACAGTAATACCTCACCATCATGTCTGTCAGTCTATATACAGTAATATCTCACCATCATTTCTGTCAGTCTATATACAGTAATATCTCACCATCATTTCTGTCAGTCTTTATAAAGCAGAAATCCATCATCATGTCTGTCAGTCTATATACAGTAATATCTCACCATCATGTCTGTCAGTCTATATACAGTAATATCTCACCATCATGTCTGTCAGTCTATATACAGTAATATCTCACCATCATGTCTGTCAGCCTATATACAGTAATATCTCACCATCATGTCTGTCAGCCTATATACAGTAATATCTCACCATCATGTCTGTCAGTCTATATACAGTAATATCTCACCATCATCCCTGTCAGTCTATATACAGTAATATCTCACCATTATGTCTATCAGCCTATATACAGTAATATCTCACCATCATGTCTGTCAGTCTATATACAGTAACATCTCACCATCATGTCTGTCAGCCTATATACAGTAATATCTCACCATCATGTCTGTCAGTCTATATACAGTAATATCTCACCATCATGTCTGTCAGTCTATATACAGTAATATCTCACCATCATGTCTGTCAGCCTATATACAGTAATATCTCACCATCATGTCTGTCAGTCTATATACATTAATATCTCACCATCATGTCTGTCAGCCTATATACAGTAATATCTCACCATCATGTCTGTCAGCCTATATATAGTAATATCTCACCATCATGTCTGTCAGTCTATATACAGTAATATCTCACCATCATGTCTGTCAGTCTATATACAGTAATATCTCACCATCATGTCTGTCAGTCTATATACAGTAATATCTCACCATCATGTCTGTCAGTCTATATACAAAAATATCTCACCATCATGTCTGTCAGTCTATATACAGTAATATCTCACCATCATGTCTGTCAGTCTATATACAGTAATATCTCACCATCATGTCTGTCAGTCTATATACAGTAATATCTCACCATCATGTCTGTCAGTCTATATACAGTAATTTCACCATCATTTCTGTCAGTCTATATACAGTAATATCTCACCATCATTTCTGTCAGCCTATATATAGTAATATCTCACCATCATGTCTGTCAGTCTATATACAGTAATATCTCACCATCATGTCTGTCAGCCTATATATAGTAATATCTCACCATCATGTCTGTCAGTCTATATACAGTAATATCTCACCATCATGTCTGTCAGTCTATATACAGTAATATCTCACCATCATGTCTGTCAGTCTATATACAGTAATATCTCACCATCATGTCTGTCAGTCTATATACAGTAATCTCACCATCATTTCTGTCAGTCTATATACAGTAATATCTCACCATCATTTCTGTCAGCCTATATATAGTAATATCTCACCATCATGTCTGTCAGTCTATATACAGTAATATCTCACCATCATGTCTGTCAGCCTATATATAGTAATATCTCACCATCATGTCTGTCAGTCTATATACAGTAATATCTCACCATCATGTCTGTCAGTCTATATACAGTATTATCTCACCATCATGTCTGTCAGTCTATATACAGTAATATCTCACCATCATGTCTGTCAGTCTATATACAGTAATATCTCACCATCATGTCTGTCAGTCTATATACAGTAATATCTCACCATCATGTCTGTCAGTCTATATACAAAAATATCTCACCATCATGTCTGTCAGTCTATATACAGTAATCTCACCATCATGTCTGTCAGTCTATATACAGTAATATCTCACCATCATGTCTGTCAGTCTATATACAGTAATATCTCACCATCATTTCTGTCAGTCTATATACAGTAATATCTCACCATCATTTCTGTCAGTCTATATACAGTAATATCTCACCATCATCTCTGTTAGTCTATATACAGTAATATCTCACCATCATGTCTGTCAGTCTATATACAGTAATATCTCACCATCATGTCTGTCAGTCTATATACAGTAATATCTCACCATCATTTCTGGCAGTCTATATACAGTAATATCTCACCATCATTTCTGTCAGTCTATATACAGTAATATCTCACCATCATTTCTGTCAGTCTATATAAAGCAGCAATCCATCATCATGTCTGTCAGTCTATATACAGTAATATCTCACCATCATGTCTGTCAGTCTATATACAGTAATATCTCACCATCATTTCTGTCAGTCTATATACAGTAATATCTCACCATCATTTCTGTCAGTCTTTATAAAGCAGAAATCCATCATCATGTCTGTCAGTCTATATACAGTAATATCTCACCATCATGTCTGTCAGTCTATATACAGTAATATCTCACCATCATGTCTGTCAGTCTATATACAGTAATATCTCACCATCATGTCTGTCAGCCTATATACAGTAATATCTCACCATCATGTCTGTCAGCCTATATACAGTAATATCTCACCATCATGTCTGTCAGTCTATATACAGTAATATCTCACCATCATCCCTGTCAGTCTATATACAGTAATATCTCACCATTATGTCTGTCAGTCTATATACAGTAATATCTCACCATCATGTCTGTCAGCCTATATACAGTAATATCTCACCATCATGTCTGTCAGTCTATATACAGTAATATCTCACCATCATTTCTGTCAGTCTATATACAGTAATATCTCACCATCATCTCTGTTAGTCTATATACAGTAATATCTCACCATCATGTCTGTCAGTCTATATACAGTAATATCTCACCATCATTTCTGGCAGTCTATATACAGTAATATCTCACCATCATTTCTGTCAGTCTATATACAGTAATATCTCACCATCATTTCTGTCAGTCTATATAAAGCAGCAATCCATCATCATGTCTGTCAGTCTATATACAGTAATATCTCACCATCATGTCTGTCAGTCTATATACAGTAATATCTCACCATCATTTCTGTCAGTCTATATACAGTAATATCTCACCATCATTTCTGTCAGTCTTTATAAAGCAGAAATCCATCATCATGTCTGTCAGTCTATATACAGTAATATCTCACCATCATGTCTGTCAGTCTATATACAGTAATATCTCACCATCATGTCTGTCAGTCTATATACAGTAATATCTCACCATCATGTCTGTCAGCCTATATACAGTAATATCTCACCATCATGTCTGTCAGCCTATATACAGTAATATCTCACCATCATGTCTGTCAGTCTATATACAGTAATATCTCACCATCATCCCTGTCAGTCTATATACAGTAATATCTCACCATTATGTCTGTCAGCCTATATACAGTAATATCTCACCATCATGTCTGTCAGTCTATATACAGTAACATCTCACCATCATGTCTGTCAGCCTATATACAGTAATATCTCACCATCATGTCTGTCAGTCTATATACAGTAATATCTCACCATCATGTCTGTCAGTCTATATACAGTAATATCTCACCATCATTTCTGTCAGTCTATATACAGTAATATCTCACCATCATTTCTGTCAGTCTATATAAAGCAGCAATCCATCATCATGTCTGTCAGTCTATATACAGTAATATCTCACCATCATGTCTGTCAGTCTATATACAGTAATATCTCACCATTATGTCTGTCAGCCTATATACAGTAATATCTCACCATCATGTCTGTCAGTCTATATACAGTAATATCTCACCATCATGTCTGTTATTCTAAGTATATACAGTAGCATCTCACTATCATCTCTGTCAGTCTATATACAGTAGCATCTTACTATCATGTCTGTCAGTCTATATACAGTAGCATCTCACTATCATGTCTGTCAATCTATATACAGTAACATCTCACCATCATGTCTGTCAGTCTATATACAGTAATATCTC
Organism: Hyla sarda; assembly: GCF_029499605.1. NCBI lineage: Eukaryota > Metazoa > Chordata > Amphibia > Anura > Hylidae > Hyla > Hyla sarda. The sequence goes on along the minus strand of NC_079191.1, from coordinate 248,570,348 downwards.
ACCATCATGTCTGTCAGTCTATATACAGTAATATCTCACCATCATCCCTGTCAGTCTATATACAGTAATATCTCACCATTATGTCTGTCAGCCTATATACAGTAATATCTCACCATCATGTCTGTCAGTCTATATACAGTAACATCTCACCATCATGTCTGTCAGCCTATATATAGTAATATCTCATCATCATGTCTGTCAGTCTATATACAGTAATATCTCACCATCATGTCTGTCAGTCTATATACAGTAATATCTCACCATCATGTCTGTCAGTCTATATACAGTAATATCTCACCATCATGTCTGTCAGTCTATATACAGTAATATCTCACCATCATTTCTGTCAGTCTATATACAGTAATATCTCACCATCATTTCTGTCAGTCTATATAAAGCAGCAATCCATCATCATGTCTGTCAGCCTATATACAGTAATATCTCACCATCATGTCTGTCAGTCTATATACAGTAATATCTCACCATCATGTCTGTCAGTCTATATACAGTAATATCTCACCATTATGTCTGTCAGCCTATATACAGTAATATCTCACCATCATGTCTGTCAGTCTATATACAGTAACATCTCACCATCATGTCTGTCAGCCTATATACAGTAATATCTCACCATCATGTCTGTCAGTCTATATACAGTAATATCTCACCATCATTTCTGTCAGTCTATATACAGTAATATCTCACCATCATTTCTGTCAGTCTATATAAAGCAGCAATCCATCATCATGTCTGTTAGTCTATATACAGTAATATCTCACCATCATGTCTGTTATTCTAAGTATATACAGTAGCATCTCACTATCATCTCTGTCAGTCTATATACAGTAGCATCTTACTATCATGTCTGTCAGTCTATATACAGTAGCATCTCACTATCATGTCTGTCAATCTATATACAGTAACATCTCACCATCATGTCTGTCAGTCTAATATAGTAACATCTCACGTGTGAAAAGTCTGATGTGCTGAGAAAATGACCTTATCGTAGTCACTAGCGGACTACGATCGGGTCCGCTGCCCCATTGAAGTTAATAGATCCGTACCCATCTATACACACCAATTTGAGCTTCCAAAATTAGATCTGTGCATCGGAGGCTCAATTTGTGATGTGAACCCTGCCTAATATTAATCTCCCTGTTTTCTCAGTATATGTTTTTTCTTTACAACTTGAAAAAAGCAGCAGTATTGTACACACTCTGAGGAAGTTTTTGCATAAACAATAATGATAATTATTATCCTCAAACAACAAGAGTCCAAGTGGCACTGCTGTGAATTAACAAAATCCATCAACTCGAACAACCTAATCAAAGGATATCATGCGTGGGTCTAAAGGCATAGACCGGTCCCTCGGTGGTGCTAGGACAAATAATGACTAGAATCAGCGAATGCAATATCATAAGAAAAAGGTATTCCTGCACTCACCGCATGGGTACCGTAACTTCTGCTCCTTCTCCCGGAATTCCCGTTAGCTCAGCAGACAACCATCGCGTGGGGCGCTCAGAGGCGACTGCCGGCGGTTTCTCCAGCAGTTGCCTCCGGAAGAAGCGCATCATCACTGTGTGCGAAACCGCCGGCAGTCGCCTCTGAGCGCCCCACGCAATGGTTGTCTGCTGAACTAATGGGAATTGCGGGAGAAGGAGCAGAAGTTACGGTACCCATGTGGTGAGTGCAGGAATACCTTTTTCTTATGATATTGCATTCGATAATTATTATCCTGCCTATTCATTTAAAGCAGTTGGCCACTTTATTCCTATTGTCTTTTCTGTCTGACAACAGTGCTCTTTGCTGACACCTCTGCCTTTGTCAGGAACTGTCCAGAGTAGGAGCAAATTTTGTTCTGGACAGTTCCTCACATGGACAGAGATGTCAGCAGAGAGCATTGTGGTCAGACAGAAAAGATCCATACAACCTCCTCTGTAGTATACAGCAGCTGATAAGTACTGGGAGGATTACGATTTTTAAATAGAAGTAATTTACAAATTTTAACTTTTTGGCATCAGTTGATTAAACAAAACAGTTTTCCACCAGAGTACCCTTTTAATGTTGGTGGTGTGTCACTGTGCCCCATCATCCATATGTGTGAAGTTCCACTCCCTTTCTCCCCTGTACTTCTTTGTAATGCGGATGGTGTTCCTGCCCATAAAATAGATACACACGAAGAAGCATGTGGCGTTTATGGCCTCCATACCAATACACTGTGCACAGGAGACTAGTGCAGGCCCAGTGGAGAAGGCTAAAAGATGTGTATGGTCACATGCTTCTCCTTCTGCAGCCATCTTGCAGACAGAAGCATCGTCTGTACAGCATAGAAGGATACGGAAGAAAAAGATGGGATTTCATGCATGTAGAGACATTTTTACAATAGTGGCCAACTCCTTTTAACCAATGGATGCGTTACATGGGACTAAAATGTGGGCTATCCCATTCCTGTATTTAGAGATAAAGGTTACTGCATTTATACAAGGAAGATATTTGATCAGATTTTAAACACATGTTTATTAGAAAACTGTATAATTTTCTATTCTGTGAATAAATACAATACATGAAAAAATTGCAAACTTGACTTCTTCTTTGAGTGAATGGTAAATAATTTTCACTGTTTCTCGGCAGTGAATGTAAAGCCACACAACAGGCAGTCAGCATGGAGAGAAAGCTACTAAATTATATAAAAGGGCTGAATGGGGATGAACCTCTAATGAAGATTTATGAGCAGACATTCGGATTAAGTAGCACAGATAAAACTCAAGGGGATTACAATGTAGCATATATCAATTAAATAATCATGACAATGTGCAAAATACCGTATATCTTTATTATATCTTCTTTTTTTTTTTTAATATAAAGCACCTTATTGATGACAGCTTCTCTTTATAATGCTTTGTCATATTGTAATTGAAAATAAAAGAGCATTCACAAATTAATTCTCCCTAAATAGGAACTTCAACAGCAATATGAAAAGGAGAAACAGTGTTTGGAAGAGGATAAAAATCAATTGAGACAACAACTTGAAAGCTTAAAGGAAGAATTGACAAACAAGCTGACAACCGCCAATCAGGAGGTAAATCAGGCCCACAACCCAATTCTTATCATTCTATGGCTTAGTCTTCAGTAATCCTTATTTGTGTTCAGTAGTGTTAGCACATGAATGTTAATGCAAAACACAGAGTGCTGCAATGAAATGATTTCCTATGTATCTTTATGTGTTGTTTCCTGATTTCACCTCTTGGCCTGTGTCCTTTATAATCCTGAAACACCAGACCGTACAATAAGAGGACATTTCCTCTTCTGTAGAGATCTTCCCTCTGCATTCATCTCATTATTATTAAATAAAGGATTACTCTAAAACGGGGTCTCAAACTGGTGACCCTCCAAATGTTGCAAAAACTTCAACTCCCAGCATGCCTGGACATGCCCAAACAGCCGTTTGCTGCAGCTAATGGCTGTCGGGAATGCTGGGAGTTGAAGTTTTGCAACATTTGGAGGGCCACCTGCTCTAAAAGGTAACACTTTGGTTATAAAGCCGGAGGAAGATAACACAGGATTCACAAATAACAATAGGTGATTTACCAGCTACCCTCCTTCCTACACCCATCTGTGCGCACATAACACTCATGGTACCCATACTAGACTATTTTGATCACTTTGCAGCGGGAGCATCTAACCTCCTGGTCTGAACATGCTATTAGGCTGGAATTCCACTTTTTTTTTTTTTCTTGGGAAAAATGCCAAGAAAAACACCAATTCTGCCGCATGCCGTTTTTTCGGCCAAAAATCGCTGCGGCCAGATGATAGCTGTAAATCAATGAGAAATCGCAAAATTCTTTTTCCACTAGGGGTTCTTCAGTTGGCGTTTTTTTAAATCCTTTTGGCGTTTTTTTGCTCTTTTTTTGGCGTCTTTCAGCTCCTTGGCAGTTTTGCAAAATTGCAGCGTGTTGAGCCTATGGTGTTTTTTCCCCTGAAATCGTATATAAGTTTATGGAAGTGAAAAAACGCCAAGAAAAACGCCATGTGGGTTTTAACTTTTTTGCAGGCAGTTTTTATTCTCTTTTGGACTTTAGCGATCCAAAAAAGTGATGGAGATACCTTTTTTTAATAAAATTTTGTAGGGTACCATTAAAAAATGTTCTTTATTTTTTAGGTGGTACTACTACTCCCAGCATCGAACACACTGTTTCATGATGGAAGTAGTAGTTCCTGTACTAATTGACAGATCGCCCGGGTTCCGTTGCAATCCTTCTGTATAATTTATAGATGCAGCTGTCCGTTCTTCTTTGGTCCCCTGCATATATACACACACACATATATATATATATATATATATATATATATATATATATATACACCTATTCATATTTCCCACAGAGAGCTGTGATTGGCCAGATGGTTCCAGCCAATCACAACTCTCTCTGGGAAATATGAATAGGTGTGTATATATACAGCAGTGCAGGGGATCATAGAAGAGTGGCCAGCCGCATCTATACATTATACAGGAGGATCACAGCAGGTTTCAGGAGTGACATTCGCTGTGATCTTTCCTAAACTGCAGGTACTACTACTCCCAACATGGAGCACACTCTGCTCAATGCTGGGAGCTGTAGTACCTGCATTAATAGACAGATAGCAACAGGTGTCAAAAGTTACACTCGCTGCGATCTGTCTATTAATGCAGATACTACAGCTCCCAGCATTGAGCAGAGTGTGCTCTATGTTGGGAGTAGTAGTACCCGCAGTTAAGGACAGATCACAGAGGGCATCACTCCTGACATCCACTGTGATCATCCTATCAATTGCAGAGATGTGGAGCCGCTTTCTCCTACGCTCCGCATCTCTGCACTATACTCCGGACAGTGATATGAATAGAACATCACTCATTCGTATTTCCTTCTGAGAGCTGTGACTGGCTGCAACCATCCGGCCAATTCACATCATGTTCTATTCACATCACTGGCTGGAGTATAGTGCAGAGATGCGAGCGCTGTATAGAGCCTCTCTGCTATATTATGGACGATCGCATCGGGTGTCAGGACTGACACCCGGGGCGATATGTCTATTAGTACAGGTACTACTACTCGCATCATGGAACAGTCTGTTCCATGCTGGGAGTAGTAGTGCTATCTAAAAAATGTAAACAAAAATAGAGAAAAAAAAGTGAAAACACACATACACACTTTATTAAAAATTAATTAAAAGCTCATTATAAAAAATACAAATTTCCTTAAATAATTTTTTTCCCATCCCTACTGCATCCTTTTTCTTTTTTTTGGTACCCAACACATTTTGAAAGAAAATAGCCAAAGGGGCCAAAAATGCTATTTCATCTCAAATGCAAAAACGCCATAAAAAACGCAGGAAATTGCACTGGCATTTTTTCTGGCATTTTTCAGTGAAAAAAAACGCAGGAAAAATAAACAAGTGGAATCCTGGACTTGTAGTCATTAGCTTTTTCTATACTCCTTCTCCAACTTGTGCCGGCCATTGGTATTTGAACAAGGCATTTTTATTGTTACGATTATTATTATTATCTCTTTATTTCGCCTTATGAAACTTTAGATGGCCCTCTAGCACGAGCTACATGTCTGCAATATTACCTGGCCTGCTATAATTTTCCCTCTTTATCTTTTGAGCATGTCTGTTCCTTGAACACAACAATAATTGATGAGGAGTTGCTCGACACTATACAAGACCTACCTAAAAAAAAAAAAAACTTCCACTTAAATGTATTAGGCTGAACTTCTCTATTGACTTCTCCCTCTCTTCAACTGCTTTTTATAGGGCCCTATTTCATCCACCATGCTTAATTCTCATGTTACCTATTCCCAAACCTGGAAGGCAACCTCAGGACTGTAAGACTGTGTTCCCACACTTTTGTTTTGTTGCATTTTCAAATTGTATGTATATTACATACCTAAATTGTCTGAGTGGGCTCTGCAATGTGACTTGCTTTTGCCAGGCTTATACAGATTGTTTATGACTAAAGACTGGTACAAAATCTTGTTTTGCCAGCTGCTGTTCATAAATCACAATCTAAAAAAAATCATGTTTTTTATTGCTATGTGTTTTTAATGCATTTTTTCTGCAGTTCTCACAAATGTGGGAACACCGCCTTAAAATTGCAAGCCCATTTCTCTTTTAAACTCTCCCTTAAAACAATTCACAAATAATCACTGATACCTTTTCCCATTGAGAAAGTTCAGGTTGGTTTTGTTCCGTGTTGTAAAAGCAGCGACAATACCAGATGTGCATTTAAAGGGGTTATCCACCATAAGGGGATTTTAGTACGTACCTGGCAGACAGTAATGGACATGCTTAGGAAGGGTCTGCACTTGTCTTGGGGCTAAATGGCTATGTTGTGAGATTACCATAATACTGTGGCTAGCTTTTTGTGAACTGGTATTTCCTGTTTCAGTTTTCTTTTTTTGACTACAAATCCCATAATTCCATTTTCCTCCCTCCCACACATCAGCCACCCCACCCATTGAAACATAAATGAGCTGCATCCATTCAAAAGACGTGTGGTTTTCAATCAGGGTTCCTACAGCTGTTGCTTAAGTTGCAGATTGATCTCTCTCCCACCAAGCGATCGCTCCACCCATTGAAGCAGACAAGCTCCCTGTCATCAGTTGACTAGTGAGTCAGGTCTCGGCCGCATTGCAACCTGGGAAAAATCTGAGACAATAGTCATTTTGTATGCTGTTAAAAATAAATATTGGAGTGAAAATCGCAAAAGAATTGTGAGAAAACCGTCACACACAGGTACAAACACTATATTATGAACTACACTAACTTTACAGCCCTGTAGCATATTCAAATATAAAAAAAAATCCTGGAATACCCCTTTAATTGATGTAATCCATAAACTGTCGGTTCTAGCCCTTTTAGGGCACGCTTATATGAAGTGCCAGTTGCTTGTGGTTAGCACATGGGGTTGTGAACTGCAGGTGGGATCTACGCTTGTCGATGCAGCCTAAAATTACCAGTCAATGGCAAGTCAAGTTTTTAAAGTTTTGAAGTAGTTATACAGAAAAGGAAAAAATTGGGATAATGTGATGTCCCAGTATGGGATATGCTCCTACAGTCCTGTCTGGTTGAGTCCCTGTACATCCTCAGGGCTCACCTGCAGTGTTCCCCCATAATATGTATAAGTTATGTACAATCCAGACATACTGTACAATTTATTTGGTAATAATATGTTTAACAATATATATTATAAGTAACAAAAGTATGGAGGCACTAAGTGTGTCTAACAGGTAATAATTGCTTAGGCCTAAGGTGTCCCTGTCATTTAAAAAAAAAAAGGCAGAAGACCTCCACCAATCCTTAGAATTAGCTGCATTAAGCAATCAGCTGAGTGCTTCTCTCCCTTGCTCACTGTTCGGTCCGAATTTATTTGCGGCGAATCTGTATTAAAAAACAGCTATTTTTGGCCTACAGAGAGCCTCAATAGGGGTGGAACACTTTGCGTTGCTGTAACATACATAGGGTGTGTGCTGGGTTAGTGAAATAATACTGTTATTCAGTATGACATGCAGATTAGAGGCGTCGCTATTAGAATCACTGTCGCAGAGCGGCACAATGACAGAGCCTGGAGGTTGCATCAGTACCATTTAGTGGCTTAATGAAACAGTGTGTAGGTGGTGGCTGTTAGGATTTGGTAGGCTGGATGTGGATCCTCTGTGTCAGCGAGGGATTGGCGTGGAGCAGGTGGGAGCTAATGACACTGATTGAGCCAGGCACCAATCATTGGTGCACTGGCCCTTTAAATCTTAGAGAGCGGAGCCGCGCGCACCAGGACGTGACAGCCGGGGTTCGGGACAGGTAAGTGGATTGGGATGCGATCCGCGAGCGGGCGCGTCCCGCTATGCGAATCGCATTCCCGTCGGCAGTGTCAGTGCAGCGCTCCCGGTCAGCGGGTCTGACCGGGGCGCTGCAGAGAGGGGAACGCCGCGAGCGCTCCGGGGAGGAGCAGGGACCCGGAGCGCTCGGCGTAACAGTACGCCCCTTCCTTAGGTCTCCCCCTCTTTTTGTCTGCTTGTCCCTTCACATGAGACGAGGCCATTGGGAGCGATTCTTGAGTTTCCTTCCGGATGACAGAGAAGTCCTGGGTAACTTCATCAATGGCAGGCAATCCAGAACAAGTGGGAATGGGGAGGGGGGGCAGAGGGTGAAGTTTGCCACGGGGCAGAGTGTTACCAGGAAGGGGGCTATGAGGAGGCAAAATCCCAGCTTGCTTCTTGCCGAAAATATCCTGGTAAGCCTTGGGAGGAGCTGGTATGGGTGGAACCTCAGGAGTTAGACAAGTGGGAGCAGATGTGAGGCATCGTTTGTGACAAGAAGGACCCCAATTCTTGATCTCCCCGGTGGTCCAGTCAAGGGTAGGAGAATGACGTTGGAGCCATGGCAGGCCGAGGAGGACTTCAGAGGTGCAGTTGGGCAGAACAAAAAATTCAATTTTTTCGTGATGCAGTCCAATGCTCATAAGCAGGAGTTCTGTGCGGTAACGCACAGTGCAGTCCAATTTTACTCCGTTGACAGAAGAAATGTAGAGACGGGTAGAGACGGGTCACTGGGATGCTGAACCTATTAACAAAAGAGGCCAAAATAAAATTTCCCGCAGAACCAGAGTCCAAGAAGGCTACAGCTGAGAAGGAGGAGTTGGCAGAAGGAGAAATCCGCACGGGCACAATGAGACGTGGAGAAGCAGACTTCACACCAAGAGACGCCACTCCCACGTGAGATGGGTGCGTGCGTTTCCCAGACGCAGAGGACGAATAGGGCAATCCACTAGGAAATGTTCGGGACTAGCGCAGTACAGACATAAATTTTTATCTCTGCTGCGAGTCCTCTCTTCATGGGTCAGGCGAGACCAATCCACTTGCATAGCCTCCTCGGCGGGAGGCACAGGGGTAGATTGCAAAGGATACTGGGAGAGAGGTGCCCAGAGATCAAGGTCCTTTTCCTGGCGGAGCTCCTGGTGTCTTTCAGAAAAACGCGTGTCAGTGCGGGTGGCCAAATGGATAAGTTCATGCAGGTTGGCAGGAATTTCTTGTGCGGCCAGCACATCCTTGATGTTACTGGATAAGCCTTTTCTGAAGGTCGCGCAGAGGGCCTCATTGTTCCAAGATAATTCAGAGGCGAGGGTACGAAATTGGATGGCATATTTGCCCACAGAAGAATCTCGAGCGGGCGCGTCCCGCTATGCGAATCGCATCCCCGTCGCCAGTGTCAGTGCAGCGCTCCCGGTCAGCGGGTCTGACCGGGGCGCTGCAGAGAGGGGAACGCCGCGAGCGCTTCGGGGAGGAGCAGGGACCCGGAGCGCTCGGCGTAACAGTGGCAGCATGAGGAGACCATATAGTGGCTCACTTACCCAGCCTTGAGTTAGCGGCAGCAAGAGCAGACCATATAGTGGCCGAATGAGACAGCCTGGAGCTGGCATCAGCATGATGAGAACATATGGTGGCAGTATGAGATAACCTGGAGGTGGCATCAGCAGCATCAGGAGTCCTGAATATGACCCGGTGACATAGTGGGGCGGTGGGTGGCAATACCAGTACCTGGAGGCAAAGGTGGGTGAAAAAAGGAGAACTTGGCATCAGATGTGTGGCATCAGGTGGGTGGCAGAATCAGAATAGTAGCTGAGGCAGGTAGGCAGAAGAAAATGGTCTCTTTTGTAAAAGTGTTAGTGTTTACAAGTAAGAATTGAGGATATGCATTACATAAAACTTAACTTTTAATAATATTAGGATAAAATATATGTACCCAACATTTTTTCAAAATCAAACAAAAGCAAAGGTGTGCAAAAAACACCATGTGCCACCTACACCATCAAGTATTGATGTGATGCAAATACCTCTAAAAGGTGGAAGGGAACAGCGTACAGTGGGGCAAAAAAGTATTTAGTCAGCCACCAATTGTACAAGTTCTCCCACTTTAAAATATGAGAGAGGCCTGTAATTTTCATCATAGGTATACCTCAACTATGAGAGACCTAATAGGGGAAATAATACAGGAAATCACATACAGAATTTCTAATTATTTAATTGGTAAATTCCTCAATAAAATAAGTACTTGGTCACCTACAAACAAGCAAGATTTCTGGCTCTCACAGACCTGTAACTTCTTCTTTAAGAGTCTCCTCTGTCCTCCACTCGTTACCTGTATTAATGGCACTTGTTTGAACTTGTTATCAGTATAAAAGACACCTGTCCACAACCTCAAACAGTCACACTCCAAACTGCACTATGGCCAAGACCAAAGAGCTGTCGAAGGACACCAGAAACAAAATTGTAGACCTGCACAAGGCTGTGAAGACTGAATCTGCAATAGACAAGCAGCATGGTGTGAAGAAATCAACTGAGGGAGCAATTATTAGAAAATGGAAAACCTGCAAGACCACTGATAATCTCCCTAAATCTGGGGCTCCATGCAAGATCTCACCCTGTGGTATCAAAATGATCACAAGAACGGTGAACAAAAATCCCAGAACCAGATGGGGGACCTAGTGAATGACCTGAAGAGAGCTGGGACCAAAGTAACAAAGGCTACCATCAGTAACACACTATGCCGCCAGGGACTCAAATCATGCAGTGCAAGACGTGTCCCCCTGCTTAAGCCAGTACAAGTCTGAGCCCGTCTGAAGTTTGCTAGAGAGCATTTGGATGATCCAGAAGTGGATTGGGAGAATGTCATATGGTCAGATAAAACCAAATTAGAACTTTTTGGTAAAAACTCAACTTGTCGGGTTTAGAGGAGAAAGAATGCTGAGTTGGCTCCAAAGAACACCATACCTACAGTGAAGCATGGGGGTGGAAACATCCTGCTTTGGGGCTGCTTTCAGCAAGGGGACCAGGACAACTGATCCGTGTAAAGGAAAAAATGAATGGGGCCATATATCGTGAGATTTTGAGTGAATACCTCCTTCCATCAGCAAGAACATTGAAGATGAAATGTGGCTGGGTCTTTCAGCATGACAATGACCCCAAACACACCGCCCGGGCAACGAAGGAGTGGCTTCATAAGAAGCATTTCAAGGTCCTGGAGTGGCCTAGCCAGTCTCCAGATCTCAACCCCATAGAAAACCTTTGGAGGGAGTTGAAAGTCTGTGTTGCCCAGCGACAGCCCCAAAACATCACTGCTCTAGAGGAGATCTGCATGGAGGAATGGGCCAAAATATCAGCAAGAGTGTGTGAAAACCTTGTGAAGACTTACAGAAATGTTTGACCTCTGTCATTGCCAACAAAGGGTATATAACAAAGTATTGAGATGAACTTTTGTTATTGACCAAATACTTATTTTCCACCATAATTTGCAAATACATTCTTTAAAAATCAGACAATCTGATTTTTATGGATTTTTTTTCTCATTCTCATATGATGAAAATTACAGGCCTCTCTCATCTTTTTAAGTAGTGGGAGAACTTGCACAATTGGTGCAAGGCCCTACTCTCGCATTATTGATTCCCTTCTTGGAAAGTGTTACTCTCCCTAAAAAGGTCAGCCCCACACAGGAACCTCTCCCCATTTCCACCTGCAAACACTGCCATTTCCCAGGGTTTTTAGGTGGAAATAGGGATTGGTTCCTGTGTGGGGCCGCCCTTTTTAAGACGAGTAACACTTTTCTCGAAAAGGTGGACGGGAACAACGTATTGTCCATTTGTAGCAGGTGGGGGTAAAAAATTCCCCAAAGGCCCTACTCTCGCCCTATTCATTCCCTTCTTAGCTAAAAAACGTGGCCCCACACAGGAAACTCGCCCTATTTCCACCTAAAAACCCTGTGAAATGGCAGTGTTGGAAATAGGGAGAGGTTCCTGTGTGGGGCCGCCCTTTTTAGTAACACTTGCCAAGAGGGGAATTAATATTGCAAGAGTAGGGCCTTACAGGGGAAGTTTTTACCCACACCTGTTACAATGGACCATACGTTGTTCCCTTCCACCTTTTAGAGGTCTTTGCATCACATCAATACTTGGTGGTGTAGGTGGCAAATAGGGTTTTTTTTGCACACCTTTCCTTTTGTTTGATTTCAAAAAAAGTTTGGGTACATATATTTTATCCTAAGAAAAATTAAGTTTTAGCAAATGCATATCCTCAATACTTACTTGTGGTCTGATGCCGAGGAATGTCTGTAACTGGGGAGCGGAACCTTAAAAATGTTTTGCACTATACATATTTGTGAAGTGTTGGTGTGGCAACATGGTCAATCTACTCTGATGAATCAGGCATTGGTGGGTGGAAATCCTGGCTGATCCATGCCTGATTCATCTTCACAAAGGTCAATCTCTCCTCATTTTTCGTGGCCCTGCCGCACTAAACACTCACTCTGATGGCACACTACTGGCCGGGCAGGACAGCTTTTCCAGGGCAAACTCTGTTATTTGCGGCCACAAATCAAGTTTGGCTGCCCAGAAGTCCAACGGATCTTCAAGGTATGCCACCACCTTCTGGTTCAGGTCCTGCTTCAGGTCTACCTGCTGCTGATGACTTGCTTCACTATGTGGGTGAAGAAAGTTACTCATCAGCGACTGTAGACTCAATCTGCTGCTGATGGAGCTGGTACTGCTCCTGCCACCCCACCCCTCCCCAGCAGCTGGCAGTGGAAGGTGAGCGCAGAGGGCCCCCCCCCCCCCCCTCCCGAGTCAGACCTGCGAGAGGATGGACGATGGCGCAGATAGGCATCGGCCAACTGACTACGTAGGATGTCTCTGTAGTAGGTCAGTTTGTCCTCCCTCTCAGTGGGTGTAAAAAAGGCCCCCATAGTGTGCCAGTAGTGAGGGTCCAATAAGGTGGAGATCCAGAAGTCATCCCGCTGCCGAATGGTGACAATTTGGTGATCACTATGCAAGCAAGTGAGCATGTATCGTGCCATTTGTGCAAGTGATTCGGAGGGACTCCTTGGTTCCATCTCCACTGCATACTGCCACGATGTGTCTGGGTCCTCTGTCTCACCTTCTTTATAACCTTCTAGCTCCTCTAGCTGCTCCTGCTCCTCCTCTCCTGTCAGATGACTAGAAAAACCACCCATCTCGCGAAACCTAAACTGTGCTCCACTGTGCCCCTCCAGCTCCTCCTCCAGTTCATTCCCCACAGGGCTCATCTGGCTGTGAGATGTAGGCGCCACATCTCCAGTGCCCTGACCAGCCATCGTTTCCAACATGTGTTGTAGTAAATGAAGCAGTGGGATGACATCGTTCATCCCGTAATCCTGGCAACTGACTAATAATTTGTGATCCAAACACTACACGACAGGTAATACCAGGTACTGCTATTCACTAACATCTCTCCCGCTAGGCTTCTCTGGTGCAATAACCTTCCCGGTGCTCACATGTAACACTCCAAGTCATATTCCATACAAGAAAATGAAAAAATGGAGCACTCACCAGGTCTTTCAGGAACAGCAAACTTCTTTAATGCATATTTGTTTGGCAGCATTCCAACATGTGGGGAAGTGGATTGGGCCCCGTGGCGTCTAGTCTGGATATTGACTTGGATTTTTTGGTGAGTAATTGCTGATGCCTGTTTTCTTTACAATTTGTAAGTTCTATTCTCTCAAGTGCAGCACATTTCAGGGACTTTGTGGATCCACCATGTATTTCCATGACGTGGGCAATGAATCTAGTAGCTCCTACTCGGGTTTTAAGGAATTTGAAGTGTTCCCTTATCCGGTGAAAAAATGGGCGTATTGTTTTTCCAACTTAAAAGTGCCCAGTAGTCACCGAAAATTGCGTACACCACAAAGTCTGATTTACATGTTATGAACTGATTAACTCTTACCATATATCCTCCTAGTTTCAGTTCTTTGGACTTAGATTAGAATTGTGACCACAGAAGGAGCACGACCCGCACGCATAATTGCCTGTAGGCCTCTGTTTATATTAAAAGACAGAAAAAAGAAGATTAAAAGACAAGAAAAAAACTGAAAAAATGTTTTCCTTAAAACCGGAGTAGGAGCTACTAGATTCATTGCCCACGTCACGGAAATACATGGCGAATACACAAATTCGCTGAAATTTGCTGCACTTGAGAGAATAGAACTAACAAATTCTAAAGAAAACAGGCATCAGCAATTACTCACCAAAGAATCCAGGTCGATATCCAGACTAGACGCTACGGGGCCCAACCCTCTCCCCCACCCCATTCCATCTGTCCGCTCTCCCGCACATGCTGGAACGCTGCCAAATAAATATGCATTAAAGAAGTTTGCTGTTCCTGAAAGACCCGGTGAGTGCTCCATTCTTTCATTTTCTTGTATGGAATATGACTAATAATGTGGCTTCCTCAAAGGGCAGGTGTCACTTATGAGCTGCCACTGGTTGACATTGAAGTTACACAGGGGAGTCCCCCTATCCGCTTGAATCATCAAGAAATCGGTGATGGCTTTTCTCTATTCGTATAGTTGGTTCAACATATGGAGGGTGGAATTCCAACATGTGGAAGCATTGCAAATCAGAATTGACACTGACACTGCTGACACTGCAGCTCAAGGAGGGTGTGCTTTGTGGTATACGAGTGGCTGAAGTGCATGCAAAGTTTCCTTCCCATTGTAAGGATGTCTTGCAGATGGGGGGGAAGGCTTCAGGAACCGCTTGACAACCAGATTGAACACGTGTGCCATGCAGGGCGCATGTCTCTGGCTTCCTCGTCACATCGCAGACAAGATGTTCTTCCCGTTGTCGGTCACCATGGTTCCCATTTCCAGTTTTCGTGGAGTAAGCCATGCTACAATTTCTTGATGAATGACGTTTAGCAGTTCCTCCCCTGGAGGCAAACCATGTGAAGAACAGCGTGACACCGCCGTGCCCTGAGACTTGTCCGTGCAGTGGAGGCTGAGGACATGGTGGAGGATAAGGAGGTGGAGTCGCACACTGTCACAGGACCAACTACCTGAGAGCGTGAATGCAGAAGTGGTGTGACCTGTCCAAGCTGCTGTTGTGGCTGTGCAGGAACTACATTTACTCAGTGGCCCGTAAAGGACATGTATTGTCTCTGACCATAGTTACAGCTCCACACGTCGGCGCTGCTGTGCACTTTGGTGCAAACCGACAGGCTCAAGGACTGGCCCACCTTCTGTTCCACAAGGGCTGGTACTGCCTACTTCGCAAAGAAATCACAAAGAAATGATACCGGGAGCTCAGGCCTCTCGTTGCGACTCCTGCTGCCACTCACCCCTAGTCTGCTGTGGCCTCTGCTTGATGAATTAGGGCCCCTGCCACTCCTCTGTGCACGTCCTAGCACTTCTCTACTGACATACTTAGTGCGTATATGAGGGGAGTACAATACGCTCCACTACGTTTGAAATAGTATTTGTCTACAACACCAGCAGGTGTGTACTTTTGGCTGGCCTTTCACAGTATCTAGGCCCTTAAGACTTTAACAGGAACAAAATGGAACACCACTTAGATGTATGTATGTGGTATGCACTTATGAGGGGAAGACAATATGCTCCAGTACACTTAAAACAGTATTTGTCTACAACACCAGCAGGTGTGTACTTTTGCCTGGCCTTTCACAGTATCAGTATGCTTTTCTGTGCAACACACACTGCTGTCTGTCCCTCTCTCTGTAATAGAACAGGCAGTATGACTAGATACACTAGATGGCTACATACCAGGCACCAGAAGCAAGGATTACAGTGTCACGTGCATAACAGCTAACAGGTACTGTGAACAATTTTTAAAGGAAATCTGTCACCTGCACGAACCCATCGGTACCAACAGGTAGGGCAGGTGACACTGATGACAACGGTACTTACCTTGTCGCGTTCCGTGCAGGGGATCTCCAGTAATCTTCTCCATTAAGCTTCAGCTCTGGCCCAGCTTGGGGCACGGGCGGAGCTCAGTGAAGTCACCGCTTCTGCGGGACCCAGCAGAGAGCAGCAGCGGCTGGGGACATGCGCAGAGCTTAGGGTGCATTCACACCACATTTTTGCAATACAGTTCCCATATACGTTTTCAATGTGAAAACCGTACGGAACCGTATTGAAAACCGTATGCATTGACTCGCCATTGAAAACTGTATGCCAAAAGATGCATCAGGTTGTGTCAGTTTTGCATCTTGTACCGTTTTGTCAGGTTTTTTTTTTCCCTGTACCCAAAACCGTAGTCTACCACGGTTTTTGGTCCGGGTGAAAAACTGTATTAAACTGTATATGTTTTTTTTAACATGGGAGTCAATGGGACCCGTACAGAACCGTATGTGCATACGGTTCCATCCGGTTTTCACCATACTTTTTTTTGACTTTGCAGGGTTTGTGTCAGCCTTCCTTCTGAGATGTTTTCTAAATATCAAAGAGAGCCTTCCAGATGGTTGTATAGCTGAACATAATCGCCAAGTGTGTGTCATTGTGCAGTGGCTTACAGTCTACCCATGCAGACATAGGAAAAAAAATAGAAACGCCATGCAGATTTCTTTTTTAGGCTGGGTTCACACTACGTTTTCTCCCATACGGGAGCGCATACGGCAGGGGGGAGCTAAAAGCTCGCGCTCCCGTATGTCACCGTATGCGCTCCCGTATGTCATTCATTTCAATGAGCCGACCGGAGTGAAACGTTCGGTCCGGTCGGCTCATTTTTGCGCCGTATGCGCTTTTACAACCGGACCTAAAACTGTGGTCAACCACGGTTTTAGGTCTTGTTGTAAAAGCGCATACGGCGCAAAAATGAGCCGACCGGACCGAACGTTTCACTCCGGTCGGCTCATTGAAATGAATGACATACGGGAGCGCATACGGTGACATACGGGAGCGCGAGCTTTTAGCTCCCCCCTGCCGTATGCGCTCCCGTATGGGAGAAAACGTAGTGTGAACCCAGCCTAACCCAGTACTCCAGTGCTACAAGTTAAACATGCTAACCAACAACCCTAGTGTTACACTATTTTAGTATGAGGATCCATAGGATACATAAGGCACTCTAAGTGTTCATTAAGTTTGATTTATTTCTAATGTGACTGTTGTCTATTGGCACACTTAGTATTGTCTTTCTTTCCTTCTCCCCCTTTTTTGATCCCTTGTCTTGTACCCTACTCCTGTTCATCTTTTAGGTCCTGTTATTTTGCTAAATGATCTAATGTAAAGAAGTAAATGAGCAGCAGTTCAGGCAAACGGATACCCCCCTAATCATACGCAGTGAATCCTCTCCAAAAAATTTACAATGCAATTTTGGGTCAGCTCAAAAAAGGTTTTTCTGTTTAGAATAGAATAAACCTATATTCAAACAGAAAATGAAATACAATGTCAGCCTGTTGACAACCCTGTACATTGTACCTGTTCACTTTAAACATGTATTGAGGGTAGAAACCAGTACAGTTTGCATCTTAGCTATCTCCTCTGAATGCAACATCTTATTGCCTATTAGAGCATGGAAAAAAACAACAGGTTTGACCATTTATGTATGTTATGAAGCATTTTACTGAGACACATATGTTTACAGGGGTGTTCTAGTTTTTATGTTTTAAAGTGGAATTCCATTGCAGGAAATGTTTCTGAAACTGGTCAGGGTGCTTTAAAAGTGTGTACTTACCTGCATTTATCCCCTGCAATTGTAACAAAGACCATTCCCTGCTGCTTCCTGCTTCCTCTGACATGTAGACTCGGCAGGAGATGCCTGTTCAGCCAGACACTATGTTACCTGCAAGGGGCGACACCTCAGAGGAAGCGGAGAACATCAGGGATCAGATGCTGTGGAAATGAAAGAGGTGGGGGATTGGAGCATGTAAGTAAGCATTGTTGTTTTTTTAAAACACCCTGACTAAAAGTATTGAAAAAAATGTTTCTGCTCTGAAATACTACTTTAACAAATGTCCTATACATTTATGTACAATTCTGCTTGCAGACTTTATACCTGGTAAATTGTCTCTGTGTAAAAGAAAATGTTATTCCTAGATTACACCTGTGTAATGCATCCATCGAATAACATAATAGGCTTAAAAATGGCATATATTATTTGACTCTCACATGTCATGTGACCTGCATTCAGTTAACACTGTCCAGATATCTAACAGCCAAAGATGAAATCTAAAAAGAAGGAAAGAAACTATCTTCAGGTGCAGAATTCCAAGGAATCCAGATGTAATGTCTATAGAAATTCCATTATGTGGGTTGGCCCAGGAGACCAATGGTCCCTTCAGTCAGCAGAACAGCAGGGATGAAAGGAGTTGGACCGCTACTAAGGGTCTATTCACATGATGGAATTTCTGCAAGCGGAATTCCGCCTCAAATGAAAGCCCAATACATTTCTATAGGATTCCGCACTCCTGTTTACACTTCGGAATTTACGCTTGCAGAATTCTGCTAGTGCTAGTCTAAAAGACTCAGAAACCCCATTTAGATCCAATGTTGAAAATCAGTAATATCAGTTATGTCTAAAATATGCCTGAAAGGAAATCTGTCAGCTCTACTTGCAGACACTGTTGGGTATGAAAGCAAACTTTACCTTTCCTGGAACTGATAGTAACTTTCTTATTTGTCAGTCAAGTGTCAAGGAGGCAGCAGGAAATTTACAGAGTGGAAAACGTACAGAGCCCTGTAAGTCAGTCTAGGAGGGGCAAGGAGGCATGCCAGGCTGTGACACTTGAACAGCTTGATTCTGCCTCCTTGACACGTAGCTGAGAAATAAAAAGGCACTTATACAGTATATGTTTGGCAACCGCCATCTGCTCCAGGAAATGCAGTTTGCTTTTATACCTTATCAGCTATTCAATTGTGTCTGCAACAAATACAGCTGACAGATTCCCTCTAAAATGTCTTCAGTTGAGAGAACCTCCAAAAAATAAAACCTGCAGTCACTGAAAATCCGCAACTATACTGATCATTAAGAGGGGAAAAAGTAATAAACATTATTAGAACTAGATGGGCCGAATGGTTCTTATCTGCCGACACATTCTATGTTTCTAAGAACGGTACATCTAGCAACGGTTTCCAGACAGCCCGAGTAACAATAGTTATCTCTTTAAAAGCCTGCATATCAGCTTAGATCCCTCTGGGAAAGATCTTTATAAAGTAATGATCCAGGAGGGCACTGAAGGGGAAACTATTATGTGTAGCATAAAGCGAGAACCTGAAAAGACACTCTTATGAGTATGAAGCAGCCTTGGCAATAGGACCTGGCATGTAAATATTTTAACAATTAAAATACCGCACTCCATTATGAACTCTCAACTACATTCTATCTAAAGCATGCCACCTGGCAAAGCTGGGGTGCAACAAGCATCAGGATGTGGGTGGTGGCAGCTTTCCCAGCAGGATTCTTTTCCCTGGCAGTAGCAGAGAACTGTTAATAATGTTGATATCTGTTTTCTATTTATCTGCTCAATATTTTTTGAGTTTCCTATAATTTATGTGGGATGCGGATTTGTCATTTTTTTATTATGGGTTATACATTCCAACAAAAGAGACATGTATTTATTTAGGGGTCCAAGTAGAAAGAGTATCCTGACATGGACATAGGTGTCAGCAGAGAGCACTGTGGTCAGACAGAAAAGAAATGAAAAAAGAAAAGAACTTCCTCTGCAGCATACAGCAGCTTATATGCAGGGTTAAGATTTTTTAATAGAAGTAACTTACAAATCTGTTTAACTTTCTGGCACCAGTTGATTTAAAAAAAAAATTTTCATCGGTGTTCCCCTTTAAGCCAAAAAACCTATGCCATCATTTTGGCACATTTTTTTGCTCCCTTCATCACATTTGGGGCACACCCCTTTATGCAACGGTCTCTTGTAGAGCACAGTGCACATCTTCATTCTATTTTCACTATTTTGTCCAATGAAACATACCCCAGTTTTTGTGTTTCTGTCTATGTTTAGTACATCCTAAAGTAGATCTATTTTGACATAATATTGTACTATGCAGAGTGACTTATATGAGATGCTATTATTATAAAGAATTAGCTTCAGCATAGAAATGTATTGCCTAATACTAAAATGTATAACATTAATGGATGGATGAATTATAGAATCTAATATTTCAATGGATTTTATAATCTCTTTATATATAAAATGATGAGGTGTTAAAGTAGCTTACAGGTGTTAAAGGGCAGAGAACATAACACTTAGAACAGAATAAGAAGACTTCTGGAGCACCTTTCTCATTTAGGAGAAGAAAACTTTTTAAATGCTTTTAGGGCAATACGTTATATGCCTGCTGTATACTAATAAGAATGTAGTTTTGTTTTAGTTTATCTGTTAGTTGTTAGTCTTTGTACATAAACCTGTGTTTTGTCACTTACAGTCTTTTCATGGATATACGGTAGTTCTTGCTGATTCAGAGTGGCAGATGCATATGTCATTGCTTGGCTTGGCTTAAAGAAGCAATCCAGGTTGTTGTGGTTTTTTTTCTAAAATTTAATGAAGTATAATAGGACAGTGATTAGTTTTTAAGTAAGTTATAATGAAAAAAAAGTTGTTTCTAATGACAGTAATGCTTCAACTAAATTCAGTCTATCCTAGGGCAAGTAATGTTAATACATTACTTCCACTTCTGTTGATAAAGTATAGTAACCAAATATTGAAATCATCACACTTAACAATTTCATGGCTTTCTTTATGCTTTCTTTAGTGATTCATTTTTCATTATACAAAATGGATCCACAGATCTCCAGTATAACCAACGTTAAAGAATACAAAAAGGAATATCACCCATAGTGTTCACTTGATGCCCGTCTAGTGAGCACTATGGGTGATATTCATTTTTGTATTCTTTAACGTTGGTTATACTAGAGATCTGTGGATCCATTTTGTATAATGAATAATGAATCACTAAAGAAAGCATAAAGAAATCCATGAAACTTTTAAAGGAGTATTCCAGGAAAAAAATCAACTGGCTCCAGAAAGTTAAAAAGATTTGTAAATTACTTCTATTAAAAAAACTTAATCCTTTCAATAATTATGAGCTGCTGAAGTTGAGTTGTTGTTTTCTGGCTGGCAACAGTGCTCTCTGCTGACATCTCTGCTTGTCTCGGGAACTGCACAGAGTAAATGAGGTTTGCTATGGGGATTTGCTTCTAAACTAGGCGGTTCCCGAGACAGGTGTCATCAGAGAGCACTTAGACAGAAAAGAACAACTCATCTTCATCAGCTCATAAGTACTGAAAGGATTACGATTTTTTCATAGAAGTAATAAACAAATCTGTTTAACTTTCTGGAGCCTGTTGATATATAAAAAACAGTTTTTTTTCTGGATAACCCCTTTAAGTGTTATGATTTCAATATTTGGTTGCCTTGGATATGGAATTGAGCCTCCATTTTTGGATTACACTTTCACCCTAGTGCGACGTAAGGTTCATCTCTATTTCTCATATGGTAAAGTATAATAGTTTGTTTCACCAGTGTGTAATCCCAGGTTTTTTTGCTATCATGGCCACCTCCATGCCCTTCTTCTTAGTAGCAGAAGTGGTTACTTATATGTGCCAGTGCTGAATCACATCCTAGCTGGAATCCTACAACTTCTAGACTACCTCAGAGCCCCGGATGCAAAAATGGGTCACTTCTTGAATTAGTGCGCTTAGCTGGGATACGTACTGTAACTGTAGCATAACTAAAGTCAGGGACTCCAAACTGGCCTCAGGTTAACACAGTGACTCATGTAGCAGTCAGTCAAACAGAGTCTACATCACATGATACAGCAGTCAGGATCATGAATCAAGGTACTGAAAATCATTCAAGAAAAAAAAATTACATAAAAGACATACTTTATACTGTAGAGAGGGTGAGTGTGTTACATGAGAAAAAAATAAACAACTGAACAAAAAAATTCTTCATTAATCCTTACACTTCCCATAATTACTTTTATGTATAAAATAAAATAAATTAGACATTTGCATTTCAAAATGTAAGATTTTGCCCACACCAAATAAATACATGCAAATGAAATGTTTAAGATCTCATATACTAAATTGTGAAATTCTTGCTTCGTTGACATAGATTTGCCGCCTTCAAGACTTGGTAAAAAAAAGTGAGCAAGGACTTGGGTCAGCAGAGTGTCACATCACAAGTCTTAAGGATGCCCAAGACAGGCTTCAGAATGAGTTGGACGTAACAAGAGAGCGACTTAGGGAGACAAGTGATTCATTGTTTGCTGTTCAGGTAACTTCTTAAGATATTGTACACATTGTAAGTCTGACTGCTTTTGGATCCATTCAGCGTAAGAGTCTATTCAGTACAGCCAAAAAATTGGAAATGATCTCTAACTGCATCTTATTGAATCCTCTGAATGTACAAAAAGAAAATTGGTTAGCCTTGGGTGGGTGGATAGTTGATAAGAAGATAAAGCAAATGATACATGTCTTAAAAGAGTTACAAAATAGCATTTTGCTTATAAGAAGCTCAAGTGTTATGGAGGCCGTGCTGAGCTGCTACGTGCATGCCTCTACCCTCTCCCCCCTGCTTGCTCGTCTTCCAGCACTGATCCCTGTAAATAAATCCTGCACGGTAGTGAGAGGTGGAAGAGGGAGGAGGCAAAAAATCTACGTCAATCTATGCTCAGGAACGCCTCTTTGACACTTACGCTTTGAACATGATATAGAGCTGATATAAAATCCAATATTGCTGTACTCCTTGTTATTATTTTTTATTTCAAAATGTTCACCATAACAAAACAGACAAAGGCCTATATCTTTAGAATGAAAAGGAGAATGATCAGTGAACTCTGTACTTCTCTAACATCTAATTTATCAGTACATGCAATTTTTATGCTTTGAGGGGTAATCCTCTTCAAATACTCCTGATTTAATAGATGCCTTAAATCTCTTTAAGTCAATCTCTTTTATTGGATCATCTTTTTTTATTGATCATATTTATAATACTGGATGAAATCATGAATAACGGAAACTAACTTTTAAAGGCATCCTTTCTTTTTGTGGGGAAGCTGTGGGAGGTGGCATTTGTGACCCTTTTATATTCTAGTCTTATACTATGTAGTTCTATGTACATTTTCCATGTTCTCCAGTCCTGGGTGAGTTTTTCCATCCCATTAATAATTTGTAGTTTATCTTAATCTAGAATCTTCTGATTCAAGCAGGAAAGGGGTAGTATGTGTTGATAGGAAATAGCAGGAACAGAAGTCTAGCTGACTGCTTCATTACATCTGTATTAGCTTGCATAAAGATCATTAGATCCTGTTTGTTATTTGTCCCAAAGGAACTAAAAACATCTTGCTAACAAGCCCAGAGAATCCTTCAACTAGCATTATGCTAATCATGTGCTTGCAGAATAACCAAAGAGTTTTGGATCTGGAATATTGAATAGTCACAGCATGAACCAGTACAGGGCTTTTTTCTCAATTCTCAATTTTTTTTTATAATTAAACCCATTAACAGTAGTAATAATAATAATAAAATAGAAAATATGTCTGTAATGATTATCACTGATAACCTAGCAATCTCGAGTTTAATATCCCCATGCCCTTTCACTTAAAGCCTGAAAATCCCCACTACTACCTACTTTCACTTCCACTTCTTCTGTACAGGATTGAACATATTTCATTGGTCAAGATACTTTAGATGTTAAGGCCTATGTATGTGTGTGTAGGTGTGTATATATTGTGACAGTGTGGCAAGGAAAGGGTGTATTTCCCTAGCTGATCCTGGAGGAACCTCCACCTGGGCCCTAATCAATGAGGCAGCAGAGAGGGGAAATACAGTCATGACTGTAAATGTTGGCACCCCTGACATTTTTCAAGAAAATTAAGTATTTCTCACAGAAATAGATTGCAGTAACACATGTTTTGCTATACACATGTTTATTCCCTGTGTGTGTATTGGAAGTAAACCAAAAAAGGGAAGAAAAAAAGCTACAAAAATGGGCTGGACAAAATTATTGGCACCCTTAACTTAATATTTGGTTGCACACCCTTTGGAAAAAATAACTGAAATCAGTCACTTCCTATAACCATCAATAAGCTTCTTACACCTCTCAGCCGCAATGTTGGACCACTCTTCCTTTGCAAACTGCTCCAGGTCTCTCTTATTGGAAGGGCGACCTTTTCCCAGCAGCAATTTTAAGATCACTCCACAGATGTTCAATGGGATTTAGGTCTGGACTCATTGCTGGCCACTTCAGAACTCTCCAGCGCTTTGCTGCCATCCATTTCTGGGTGCTTTTTGACGTATGTTTGGGGTCATTGTCCTGCTGGAAGACCCAAGAGCTCGGACGCAAACTCAGCTTTCTGACACAGGGCTGTACAGTGCGACCCAAAATCCGTTGGTAATCCTCAGATTTCATAATGCCTTGCACACATTCAAGGCACCCAGTGCCAGAGGCAGAAAAACAACCCCAAAACATAATTGAACCTCCATCATATATCACTGTAGGTACTGTGTTCTTTACTTTTTAATCCTCATTCCATTGTCGGTAAACAGTAGAATGATGCGCTTTACCAAAAAGCTCTATCTTGGTCTCATCTGTCCAAAAGATGTTTTCCCAGAAGGATTTTGGCTTACTCAAGTTAATTTTGGCAAAATGTAGTCTTGCTTTTTTATGTCTCTGTGTCAGCAGTGGGGACCTCCTGGGTTTCCTGCCATAGCGTTTCATTTCATTTAACCCCTTAAGGACTGAGCCCTTTTTCACCTTAAGGACTGAGACATTTTTTGCAATTCTGAACACTGTCACTTTATGCATTAAAGGACAACTGTAGTCGAACACTTTTATATATTCCCGTGCCCGGGCCTCAAAAATAAACAAAATAAACTTATACATACCTTCCTACAAACCCCCGTTGGTCCGGCACAGGCCTCACGGTCCGGCAGTGCTAACCTCATTCCACTTCCTGGGGATGGGGACGCTGCAGAGCCGGCCAGATCTCCTTACATGACAGTGGGCTCAGCTTATCACCGGTCGGGGCGGGACATCGCTTCAGCCGGTGATACGCCGCTGGCTCTGCAGCGTCCCCATCCCCAGGAAGTGGAATGAGGTTAGCACTGCCGGACCGTGAGGCCTGTGCCAGACCAACGGGGGCTCGTAGGAAGGTATGTATAAATTTATTTTGTTTATTTTTGAGGCCCGGGCACGGAAATATATAAAAGTGTTCGACTACAGTTGTCCTTTAATAACTCTGGGATGCTTTTACCGATTATTCTGATTCCGAGAGAGTTTTTTTCAAGACATATTCTACTTTATGTTAGTGGTAAATTTTCATCGATACTTGCATCGTTTCTTGGTGAAAAAAGTATAGCTGCAATTTTCAAAATTTTCACGAAAATTTCAAAATCTGAATTTTTCAGGGGCCAGTTAAGTTTGAACTGGATTTGAGGGGCCTTTCTGTGAGAAATACCCCATAAATGACCCTCAATGGTTGAGGTTCTGATGTAAAATAAAAAAAATAAAAACGACAAGTGACCACAATTTTGAAACTACACCCCTCAAGGAAGGTAACAAAAAATGTTACACCAAAATGCTGGAGTTACCCAATTTTTTTCATTTTCACAAGGGGAAATTGGAGAAATTGGGTTACAAATTTTGGAGGGCTTTTTCTCCTGACTATGGAAACACATCCACATATGGGGTAACGTGCAGGGCGGGCGCACAACAAGGCTCAGAAGTCATAGAGGTCCGTTTGCATTTGAGGCCTATGGCATATCAGTAGCTGATGGTTACATTCAGAGGAAAATACAAAAATGAAACACCCACATGTGACACCATTACAGAAAGTACCCACCCTGAGGAATGGATGTGCGGCTAAAGAGGACATTTTGAATGCACGGGTGTTTCCTAAATTTATTTTCCAGGAATGGATGAAGGGTAGCTTTTGAAAATTGCAATTTTCAACCTATACTTTGCTTCATCTTCCTGGCAATAACTAACACGTGACTCTGAATTGTCGCCTGGAAATACGACAGAGCCCATGAGCGAGAATTCTTTGCATTTGAGGCCGATGTATCTTACGGACCTAACAGTTACATACATTCAGATGAAAATACAAGAAAGGAACACCCACATGTGAGCCTATTACAAACAGTACACTCGCTAGGAAAGGTGTATAGCGGTGAAGTGGACATTTGGAACAGACGGGTGTTCCCTAAATTTATTTTCCAGGAATGGATGAAGTGTACTATGGGGGGGGGGGGGTGAAAATTGCAATTTTAATACTGATATGCCAATTCCCAGAATGATGACCCAGAGCATAGCCGAAAGTAAAAATGATGCCCGCCCCAAACCCTATGCTCTGAATCATCATTCTGGGAATGTGATGTATGTTACCTCAAATGCGCACCCCGCCCAGATGGGGGGAGAGCGCTGTGTATTTGAGGCAACTGCAAACCCCCAATGCTGTTGACTCTGTGTCCCATGACCCCTTTTGGGGGGGGGGGGGAAGATATCAGGGGTATTGGGAAAGAGGTTTTGGGATTATTTTTTTTTTGGGGGGGGTGTTTTGGTTTTAAAACTTGGAAGACAATGTACTCTGGACTGGTACATTGGAGTCGAATTCTGGGGAATTAAAATTAGGGAAAAGGATTAAAAATGTAGTGCTCCATGGAAGTGTGATACTCCCTGAAGCAGTTTTTAATGCAGAGGCCCGGATGATCGGGGCAAGTGTCACACTGAGTGGTGGTGTCCTTCCGAATCCCCCACCTGTGACACACTCATTTTTTCTGGGATTGTCCCTTCTTTCCAGTGGGGGGGACCTCACCTGGAAAGTGTTGGCCGGGGACGATCCAGGAGCCCACAGTTCCAGAGGTGCTCCAAAGACCACCAAAGATGAGGGCCTTTAGAACTACCTCTTGAAACTGCAGGAATGTCCCTGTGTTGCCAGCGTACTGGGACAGTAGAAAAGAGTTGTACATGGCAACCTGTACCGTGTAGTCCGCAACTTTTTTGTACCATGTCCGTGTTTTCCGCATGGCATCATATGGCTTGAGGACTTGCTCAGAAAGATCAACTTCCCCCATATACTGATTGTAGTCCAGAATACAATCCGGCTTTAAGACCCGTCCCGCGGTACCTTGCACAGAGACAGGGGTGCTGCCGTTCCCATGAATTGTGGTAAGCATAAGGACATCCCTCTTGTCCTTATACCTGACCAGCAACAGGTTTTCTTAGGAAAAAGCACGGGACTCACCCCAGGGGATAGGAGTTTGTAGGGGATGGGGCAGAAGGCCTCTGATTCTTCCGGACTGTCCCACAAGCGACCTGGAGGCGAGAGGCAAGGGATGTGAACAGAGGGATACTAGTATAAAAGTTATCCACGTAAAGGTGGTAACCTTTATCTAGCAATGGGTGCAAAAGGCCCCAAATGATTTTCCCGCTAATACCCAGAGTGGGGGGACATTCTGGGGGTTCAATACGGGAATCTCGGCCCTCATACACCATAAACTTGCAAGTGTACCCTGAGGTACTCTCCCAAAGTTAAAACATCTTCACGCCATACCATGCTCGCCTGTTAGGGATGTATTGCCGAAAGCGGAGTCTCCCCTTAAAGCTGATGAGAGTTTCATCAATAGCAACCTCCGCCTGGGACATAGGCCTCCCAAAATTTGGCCCCGAAGTGATTGATGACCGGCATGATTTTATACAGGAGGTCATACGCGGGATCACTTCGGGGGAGACATGCCGCATTATCAGCATAATGCAAACATTTCCGAATGGCCTTGAACCGGGGACGTGTCATGGCCATACTGTGGCAAAGGACGTCCCCACTCCAGTTTTGCCGGACACTGGGGTTTTCAACTAGAATCAGCGCAGAAGTCAGTGGGGAGTCTGGCCACACAGTGGCTCATGGCACGTACACAGACCCCCACACAAAAAAAAACTGAAAAAAATAAATAAATATTAAAACCCGAAAAAAGCACCCACCTGAAAAAAAAATCCTAATCAGTGATAAACCACTGACAGCGGTGGGGCAGGCCGCACACACAGGTATGGTCCTTCCACACAGCACAGGCCTGCTACTGGTGGCACGGACCGGCTATAGGTGCAAAAAATAAAATACCCAAGACACTTTAATCCCCAAAAAAGCGCCTTCACCACAAAAAAACGCTGATCATTACTACGGGACTGATCAGCGGTGGGTGGGCTTTAGCTAATGGTGGGGGACCACTCTTTTATAGCTAAGAGGGCCCGCCACACAATTAACAAAAAAAAAAAAAGGTCTGCACCCCCAAAAAGCTGGGGGCACACCGCAGCAACCCTGTAGGGCCAGGGTCACGCAGCTAAAGGTGCTACGGACCCACGGACACCTACAAACAGTCCGCCAAAAAAAAAATTTTTTTTTTAACCCCTAACTGTCCCTACCTAACCTAATGCTTTCCCTGACTGCTTTCTGTGCCAAGAGGCCACAGAAAGGGGGCAAGGAGGCACTTTGTTACACTTTTTTGTGTATGAGGGGGGAGATGGCAGCACGGAACTCTGTCCTGCACACCGGATCTCTGTGAAATGGTGGGCAGAACGGAGCAGCGTGCTCCTGCACCCACCTCCCCCCTCCCCATACTGCAGTGATTGGTGCGGTCACTACGGCCGCCCAATCACTGCTGTACTGGGGGGTGGCAACAGTGCCGCCCCCCAGTACTGTACAGATGATGATTGGTGGTGTATATTACACCACCGATCATCTTCATGATCCGGGTCATTGGGTCACACGTGACCCAGATGACCCGGTACCGCCGCAGACCGCCGGTTAGTATTTGCCGGCGATCTACGGCCAATATGGGGGATCCTGAGCACACTGCCGGGCGATATGCTGCGATATCCCGGTGACCTGCGGGGACGGGAATTCCCACGGGCGTATCCATACACCCTCAGTCCTTAAGGACTATTAAACAGGGGCATATGGACATCCTTAAGGGGTTAAATTTTGACATATAGTTCGCACTGACGCTCCCTGAGCCTGCAGGACAGCTTGAATAACTTTGGAACTTGTTTGGGGCTGCTTATCCACCATTCGGACTATCCTGCTTTGATACCTTTCATCAATTTTTCTCTTCCATCCACGCCCAGGGAGATTAACTACAGTGTCATGGGTTGTAAACTTCTTGATAATGTTGCGCACTGTGGACAAAGGCAAATCTAGATAAACTTGTAACCTTGAGATTGTTGATATTTTTCCACAATTTTGGTTCTCAAGTCCTCAGACAGACAGTTCTATTCTCCTCTTTCTGTTGTCCATGCTTAGTGTGGCGCACACAGACGCACAATGCAAAGACTAAGACTTCTCTTCTTTTTATCTGCTTTCAGGTGTGATTTTTATATTTCCCACACCTATTACTTGCACCAGGTGATTTTGCCACAATTTTGAAAGGGTGCCAATAATTTTGTCCAGCCCATTTTTGGAGTTTGGTGTGACATTACATCCAATTTGCTTTTTTTTCCTCCCTTTTTTAGTTTAGTTCCAATACACACAAGGGGAATAAACATGTGTATAGCAAAACATGTGTTACTGCAATCCTTTTCTGTGAGAAATTCTTCATTTTCTTGAAAAAAAATTCAGGGGTGCCAACATTTATGGCCATGACTGTAATACATTTTTTATTTATTTATTTGTTTAAATAAGTAGTTTATAAGATGCAGTTGTCCTTCATATCACTACTATGGATGTCCAGTTTGGGTAGCTTCACTGACGTAAAAAGTTTGAAAGTAACTCTGTTTGGCCTGTTTGTATAGGAAAAATATAAGCCACTTATTTAGTTTTGCCAGGGAAAGTATATTATTGATAAGAATATGTCACTTACATATAGTACCATTTTGCCCCTAAATGCTTATCTGTGAAGTCCCACCTCTTTATTGCCCTGTTTTTTATTTTATTTTTTTTATTTTTTTTTTGTGGTCTGAGACAACAGTAAAATAAAAATATTTGCACTACAGCACTTTCGGTTGTGGGTCCATTGCAGAAAACCTCTCCTGCTCTGGACAGTTCCTGACACGGACAGAGGTGTCAGCAGAGAGCACTGTTATCAGACTGGAAAGAACTTCACACATTTCTCTGTAGTATACATCAGCTAATAAGTTCTAGAAGGGTTAAGATTTTTAAATAGAAGTGATTTACAAATCTGACTTTCTGGCACCAGGTGATTTGAATTTTTTTTTTCCCACTGGAGTTCCCTTTTAAAGGCTGAAGAAAAATATCCAGGAGTATTCCGTTAAGTATACAGTACACAGAAATAGGCTCCAATTTTTCATCTTTACTCATATGCTACCATTCCACAGCATTTCTTTTACAAATTTCCCGCTACGGCATAACAACAACAATTGATCTTGTAGAAAACAAAACAGTAAATACATTAGTAATAATGTATGTATTGATGTTCCTGGAACGTATTAATTTAATATGTTTTATAACATGTTTTAGGCCACCTTCACCAGTGTCAGCTGGGATACCTTTGGAAAGGTATCCTGGCATATACCAATGACAGGGCCCAAAAAAGGGATGGGAATGGAGCCTATTTAACATATATACACAACATTATGTATGTTGCATGCAGTATGGACACTAATAAGACTATACAATTAATAAAGTAAAATACTCTCTGAAAGGAGAGTGTTACAATAAATTTTTGCCTGGATAGATCAGCCAAACACTGGCTTACCTGAGTGTAAACTGCCATGACTTAAAGCCTTCTTCCTTTTCCAACCTAACCACTTGTTCAAAACACTAAATGTTCTGTTTGCTGAACTACTGTTCTTTTTATTAGCTATTGTAGCTATCTGGGATGAATTAATTGAGGCTAAATTGTATATGTCTCATCATTTAATGCTGAGATAGTTTCAGTAGGAAATGAAGTAGAAAGCTCAAGTATAAAAACCTGTATTGGATGGAGGTTTCTATAATAAAGTAAATTGTAAAATATCCTTAAAGGAGTACTGCAGTGGTAAATAACTTTTCCCCTATATGCAGGATAGGGGATAAAAGTTTGATTGCAGGGGGTCCGACTGCTGAGACCCTCTGTAATTCAGTACAGTAGAGATGGACAGGTCTTCTAAACAAGAGAGGCCAAGAAATTATGATTATAAATAGGGACCCCCTATCTTTTCACCCCAAAATCCCCAATAGAGTATATAGCAATAGTTAAAAAAAATATATAAAAATAAAAAACAGAGAGTATAGTCATGTATGGTAATCAATAATTACATAAAGAGGGCAATTACATTTTAGGTTAATAAAGTGAAAGTTTTAAGATTGGAATACTGGAAGGCTTCAATAGGACCCATGTGCATCCATTCGAAAAGCTATAAGAAGCTAAAATAAAGAGTGGTAAGAATATGGTGAAATGAGAAATGTTTTTATTTGATAGTTTATTTTTATTGCATTTTTGTTTTTTGTTTTTCTGTGTGTTCTACCCAGGATAGATTGTTAATAAAATAAAAATTGTGGTATGTGATTTGATTCCTGGCTCTGTCAATACTTCAACATCTTCACATGGATATGTTATTCATTTCTAAAGGGTGAGCTAGAAAAAGAGAGACATCAACATGAAACTGTAATTTGTACCATGCGAGAAGAGGAAAGATTGAAAATTGAAAAAGTTGCTCGTGATCTAGAACTAAAATGGACTGAATCCCTCAGGTACAGTATGTTATTAAATTATAGGAAATTTATGAAAACGTGTTACTTTTGTAAATCTTATGAATATAAATTTATGTTTGTTGCCCACTTAAGGCAAGAATGTAGCAAGTTACGGGAAGAGCTGAGGGTGCAGCATGAGGAGGACAAGAAGTCTGCTATGTCCCAACTACTGCAGCTTAAGGAGCGGGAAATACATACTGCTAAGGACACCTGGCAAAAGAAAGTGGAGGATCTTCTCGACCAGGTACAGAGATTGGTATCTAGGTCTTATACAAAGAATCTTAAAGATTTCTAGCCAATACTAATATTTCCAATTGTAAAACTTATCCTGCTTGGCCATAGATGTCACTTATTACATTAATGGATAGAGGAAAAAACACAGTGGTTTTTGTATATACACACATGTACACACGTCATTTAAAGACAGAAAAATCCACAATGCTCCCTGAAGTAAATTGAAAGTGACAAAAGTAATAAAGAATTAAAATTTCCTGAAAACTGTTGAAAATCTGAATTGTGGTTTGACAGAATAATTGTGAAAAAACAAACTAATGAAACTGTCCTGGACAACAATGATGGTACCCAGGGCCCAAGTCCTGCAGGAACACATGATAAGTGAGTCCCTGCACTTTTTCCACAGCAGGAACACAGTTCCCATTAGCAGGAGTCCTGAAGGACTCCAGCCCTTGAGAGGAAATCTTGGGTGAGTTCCCACACTTTTTTTCCCCCAGGAGTTGACCTATGATGATACCCCTAGAAAAGATAGGAAATATTTTGATAATAGGGACATGTTAGACTAAGGTGTGTCCTGCAATTAGTGTCACATGTGTCCCAAACTTGAAATTAGTCTGACAATTTATAGGTTAATAATACTTACTATGCTGTTTAGTGTCATGGTGGGTACCGCATTAAAGATTGACCACAGAAAGTCAATGAAACAGTTGTCTCAGGAGATAAGAAAGAAAACTATAGACAGGCATGATAAATTTAAAAGCTATAAGACATCCCCAAACAGCTTGAAGTTTTTGGGACTACAGTTGCACATATTATTCAGAAGTTTAAGGTCCACTGAACTGTAGCCAACCTCCCTGGATGTTTCTGCAAGAGAAGAATTGATGACAAATGGAAGGGACGGATAATTTGAAGTGTAACCAAAGAGCCCAAAACAAGTTCTAAGAGATTAGAGGTGAATTTCAAGGCCAAACTACATCAGTGTCAGATTGCACCATCCATCGCTGTTTGTGCCAATGTGGACTTGATGTAAGATGACCAAGGATGACATCACTGTTTAAAGCAAATCATAAAGCTAGACAGTAATTTGCCAAAATGCATATTGACAAGCCACAGTTCCTGGGAAAATGTCCATTGGACAGATGAAACAAAACTGGAGCTTTTTGACAAGTCACATCAGCTCTATGTTTGCATATGCAAAATGAAGCATACAAAGAAACTTACACTGTACCTACTGGAAGTGGCTTGATAATGCTCTGGGGCTGCTGTGCTGCATCTGGCACAGGATGTCTTGAATCTGTTAACCCCTTAAGGACTCAGGGTTTTTCCGTTTTTGCACGTTCATTTTTTTTTTTCCTCCTCACCTTTTAAAAATCATAACCCTTTCAATTTTGCACCTACAGACCCATATGAGGGTTTTTTTTTTCTGTCACCAATTCTACTTTGTAATGTCATCAGTCATTTTACCCAAAGATCTACATTTTGTAAATTTTGGGGGCTTCCATTTCTACACAGTGCATTTTTCGGTAAAAATGACACCTTATCTTTATTCTGTAGGTCCATATAATTAAAATAATATCCTACTTATATAGGTTTTATTTCGTCTTACTTCGGGAAAAAATCATAACTACATGCACAAAAATTAATATGTTTAAAAATGTCCTCTTCTGACTCCTATAACTTTTTTATTTTTCTGCATATGGGGCTTCAATCGCTTTTTAGACATTTTTATGGTATAAAAAGTGACCAAAAATACGCTATTTTGGTTTTTTTTTACGTGTATGCCATTAACCGTGCGGCTTAATTAATGATATATTTTTATAGTTCGGACATTTACGCACGCGGCGATACCACATGTTTTATATTTATTTTTATTTACATTGGGTTTTTTTTAAATGGGAAAAGGGGGTGATTCAAACTTTTATTATGGAAGTGGTTAAATCACGTTTGTTAACTTGTTTAAAATACAATACACTGATCTTTCACACTGATCAATGCTATGCCATAGCATTGCATTGGTCAGCGTTATCGGCGGTTAATTGCACAGGCTTGGAGCAATCAATCGCCGATCAGACGTGGAGGAGGCAGGTAAGGGGACCCTCCTCGTGTGTCCTAGCTGATCGGAACACCGCGGTTTCAGAGAGGTGGTCCCGATCAGCCCGAATGAGCAGCTGGGAATGTTTTTTTTTTTTTTTAAATCTTAGATGCGGCAATCAACTTTGATCGCAGCGACTAAAGGGTTAATACCGGACATGACCGCGATCGGTGATGTCCGGTATTAGCCCCGGGTCCTGGCTACCATTAGTCACCAGGACCAACCCACCACGTGACCCTGCGTTATATCGCGGGAGCAGGCGCAAGACGCACAGGTATGCCCTGTGTCCTTAAGATGTTAAAGGGGTATTCCAGTGAAAAACTACAGTGATAAACTATTTTTTTCATATCAACTGGCTCCAGAAAGTTAAACAAATTTGTAAATTACTTCTATTAAAAAATCTTAATCCTCCCATTACTTATAAGCTGCTGGACAACAGTGCTCTCTGCTGACACCTCTGTCTCAGGAACTGTCAAGAGTAGAAGCAAATTCCCATAGCAAACCTCTCCTGCTCTGGACATTTCCTGAAACAGACAGAGGTGACAGCAGAGAGCACTGTTGTCAGACAGAAAAGAACAACTCAACTTCAGTAGCTGATAAGTTCTGGAAGGATTAAGATTTTTTTTTATAGAAGTAATTTACAAATCTGTTTAACTTTCTGGAGCCAGTTGATATGAAAAAAAAACACTTTTTACCGGAATACCCCTTTAAGGTAACAGCGAAATCTCAAGACTATCAAGGCATTCTGGAGTGAAATAAAGGCACCCTTCACATCTAAGACAGATGGAGCAGTTTGCGTTATGGGCAGTGGGCTACAATACCTGTAGACAAGCACAGAATTTTCAGTAAGAGATACAGAAATTGTTTGGTTGTAGTGACTGCTTCAAAAGGTTGTACAACAAAATATAAGTATAGGTACCATTATTTTTGTCCTGGCTAGTCTCATTATTTAGTTTTTCATAAAGATTTTGTTAAACCACAATTTAAAGGGGTACTCTGGTGGAAAACAAATTTTAAAAAATCCATCGGTGCCACAAAGTTAAACAGATGGGTAAATTAGTTCTATTTAAAAAGTTTAATCCTTCCAGTACTTATCAGCTGCTGTATACTACAGAGGATGTTGAGTTGTTCTTTTCTGTCTGACCACAGTGCTCTCTGCTGACACCTTTATCCATATCAGGAACTGTCCAGAGCCGGAGAGGTCTGCTATGAGGATTTGCTTGTACTATGGACAGTTCCTGACATGGACAGCTGTGTCAGCAGAGAGTACTGTGGTCAGACTGAAAATAATTCCAGAAAGAAATACAACTTCATGTGGAGCATACAGCAGCTGATAAGTACTGGAAGGATTAAGATTTTTAAATAGAAGTAATTTATAAATCTTTTTAACTTTCTGGCACCAATTTTGTCCACATCTGTATTGGCCTCTATTTATTTAAGTTCCCGGTGTCCCTTCTATCCCTTCTTGTTTACAATACATAATTCCTGGCTCCACCAATCACCTCTCTTACATATTATATAGTTCCACAGTAAAAGTCTGTTCCTATGTGACTGCACCTGCTGTTTTAATGTTCTACTGGCATCATACAGATGCAATGAAAGCACCACAGTGGCACTGTAAGATAAGCAGTAAAGTTTCTTCCTATCTATCTCTAAAAGCGTTTGAGAGAAATCGCCTATCATTAGTCTTATAGGACCTCAGAGAAAATGGTCTTTTAATTGGTGAGTGCGGTTCAATATTTATTATGAAGAAACTTAGATGTGCGAGGATGACATGCTTGCTTAATCTTTTATGTCTTAGAATGATTATGTTTTGAAGATTAGACTAAAAAAGTATTTTGCAGTCATAGCAACCCATTAATAGATTAACCCATTTCAAATGCAACTTTCTAACACGCTCAGGCTAAAAATATCAGAGTTTGTCGTGATGTTCTGAAAGCTTTTCTTCAGAGCCATAAATTAACAGTTCTCAGAGGAACCTATGATGGAAACTGTGAGAAAATATCTATCTTATAAATGGACCCTTTTTTTTTTTTTTTTTTTTTTTTTTTAGAACCAATATACTTATGTAAAAAGCATACCTCTATACCTAGAATATGTCTTAAAGCAGACCTGTCAGCAGAAAAGCAGGGGTGTAGATAAACACATGGCTAGATAGGGCTAGTTGTCAGAACTCCATGCATCCTTTTTTTATTAGTATTTTATATTAGTCTTTTCCAGCATTATAAGCTTTTTTGTAATTATGGAAATTAGGCTCAAAAGCCCAGGGGTTTTATTCCCAGGATGGCAAGAACCCAGGTGAGTCCAACCCATGTCCTCTTTATTTAGCCATTATCAGTCAAATAGGGTAGGTGGATGCAATTGGGCCAATGGGCGGTAATAAAGAGGACATGGGTTGGACTTACCTGGGCACTTGCCATGCTGGGGACAACCCCCTGGGGTATTAAGCCTCATTTGCATAATTGCTTATATCTTGGCACTGGAAGGGACTATAGAGATGGAAAAAAATGTATATCTTGAGGAATCCTGACATATATCCTCAGGAATCCCGATGCCTAGCCCTATCTAGCCACATGCTTATTAACACCCATGTTTTTCAGGTGACAGGTGCGCTTTAATTGCAGCAAATACACTTTTTCTAAAGCCAGCAATTAAATGTTTCTGCATTATATGCTGGTATGTGCCTTCTGTGACTGCTGCTCTAAACACAGAATTAAGGCTAATATAGATGTCAGAGTAGTTTTCAGACCTTTCAACTTTTTTCACATTTTGTTATGTTGCGGCCTTGTGCTTTCCCCATGATTCTGCACTCAATACCCCATTAAGACAAAGTGTAAACAGAATGTAAAAAAAATCTGAAATATTGCATTGCCATAGGTATTCAGACTCTTTCTTCGTTGAAGCCTATTTGGCAGCGATTCCAGCCTCCACTCTTCTTGGGTATGATATCACAAGGTTTTACACCTGGATCTGAGGACTCTCTGGCATTCTTCTATGCAGATCCTCTCAAGCTCTATCAGGTTGGATGGGGACCGTCGATGGAAGCCATTTCCAGGTCTCTCCAGAGATGTTCAATAAGGTTCAAGTCAGGGCTCTGGTTCGGCCACTCAAGAACATTCTCAGAGTTGTCCCTAAGCCACTATAAATTTGCAAACATATTTAATGCTGCAGATTTGCAGCTGTGTTCATTTACTTTACATTGAAATCTGGAGCCTCAAATCTGCAGCATCAAATATGTGCAGAATACACCCTTAGGGTCATTTCACACATCCTTGTGCTAAGAAATGAGACATAAAAACTGTTTTAACTTATATTTATTACAGTAAAATACTCCAACATTATTTTTATTGATAAAATGTACACCTTAAAGAGTTTTACCAGCAATGAAATGAAGTTCTGGAACATGAAAGAGCAGTATTTACTATTAATTTATTCTAAAGCAGTTTGCCATGTCAAACACATATGAATGCATATAATGTACTTATTGCAGACAGCCAATAGTTTCCCATTCTTTTAGTATAAGTAAAGCTTGCCTTCTGCCCTCACACTTCTGTGAGGAAAAGGGAAAGAACAAGTGGTATACTTAGAGGGTCCCCAAGTGCATTGCTCCTTTACAATACATTCTTACGCTCTGTTTCAGCATTTCTACTATATTCTGTTCTCTGCCATGTTTTCATGTCCATTTTTTTTGTTTGAACTCTACCTCATATGCTTTGTTGCATTTTTTTTTAAAAAGCACCTAGAAATTGTGCTATTGTCTACATCATGCCACTTGTCATTCTTTTCCATTTTTTTTGATGCACAGTATAAAGTGTGCAAAGATAAGGTAATAAGACGGCAGTCTCCCCGGTTGTAACTTCATATCCTTTATTTTGGGATAGCAGGAAACAGAGGTACGATGTCAGACAGGTATCATGGCAAGGATGCCGGGGACCTCAGCGTGGAGGTGAGCTGTCACCTCCACGCTGAGGTCCCCGGCGTCCTTGCCATGATGCCTGCCTGACACCGCACCTCTGTTTCCTGCTATCCCCAAATAAAGGATGTGAAGTTACGACCGGGATGAGTGCCATCTTATTACCTTATCTTTGCATATTTGAACTGTCTACCTTTCTCAAAAGATTGAGCACCACTTGGTTCATTGTTATTCACCTGCCGTGATATTGCACTTTTCCGGACTATCAGCAGTGCCGGTCTCTTTCTCATTAGACTCAGACAGTATAAAGTGTGTTCACAGCTTTTAATAGGAAATTACACACTGTATTAATCCATTCTGCCCTTGTACATTTCTTTTTCAGGATTACTAATTTTTACTAGTTAGACTCTTTAAGACATCATTTAAATTATGTAATTCACCATCTTTTATTAATAAAAAGAAATTTTTATATTAACAAGAGAAGAAATATCTGATATCACATATAATTGGATCATGACCAAAGTTGATATTAAAGGGTTTATCCAGGAATAGAGAAAAAGAGCAAATTTTGTATAAAAAAAACGCTCCCCGTCTGTCTCCAGGTTGGGTGTGGTTCTGCAGCTCAGTTCCATCGAAGGGAATGAAGTCAAGTTTTAATACCATGCCCAACCTGGGGACAGATGTGGAGCTGTTTTTGAAAGAACTTAGCTCTGTTATTCTATTCCTGGATAACCCCTTTAAATGAAAACTAAACTTTCTACATAAATTCGGGTTCATTTATACAAACGTCTGCTTTTCATGTACTTGCACTTGTAGAGTATATGAAAGTAAGAGAACAAAACCCTGCTAAAGAAAGCCCCTATATCACACATAACAGAATACTACTACAATGAGTAGCTCCTGCTCTGAGGACCTGATGAATTTTCCATCTGGATGGTTTATTGATTTCAATGGGCTCTGTGAACGGCTCCACTTTCCCTGCAGCAAAATGAATGCTTAACGGCAAATTCACCCGGCAGTAACATCAGATAGCCAAGGCTCCCAGGAGAGGGATTTCCCGCATTCAGCTCATTGTCAGGGAAAACAAACGGGATGCAGAGGTTGTGTAAGGTTAACCAAAACAATTATCTTTGAGGTATTATGGGAATTTGGAATGAAAATGAAGTGTGTGGTGCTTGACATTTTTAACATAGTCTGTGTTAAATCTGATACAAGTGCATATGGACAGGATTCATACATTGGGCTCTATAGTGATATCCCAGATTTATGGATAAGTAACCAGATTCACATGCAGTATTTTAAAGCTTGAGCTGGTATTTACCCGATAATGATAAAATGCAGTTAGCTATTGCAACAAACCTAGGATAGTGTTTGGATGTTAGTGTGTTGACAACAAATAGCATAACATTCACACAATCTTTATAACAGTGATTTAAATAAAGAAATATTACATGTAATAGAACAAACTTTTTGTAAAAAAAATATGTCATGTGTGCATATACCCAAATTTCTACAACTGTTCCATTCATCTTAATGGGGTGTACTGAAATGCAGATGAATAGGATTGACTTTTAGTTGGATAAATGTATGCAACAAATCAGCCCTATTCTAATAAAAATAGTTGCAAATATTTCTACAACAAATCTGTGAGCGCATACCCTGTTACATATGTGATCAGTAGACGTAATGGACCATAAAAGGTATATGTAACGCCTTTTATGACAGATGACTTTGTGGGGGTGTAGTTGATTTTAATGACATCACTGCATTGTAATAATCACCAATTGCACATCTTTTATGTACTTGACATATGTCATGAGTGTTATCTGTGCATAAGTACTGTTCTCTTTGTTGCCTCTATGTGTCCCCCTTTCTTTTTTTTAGTGCTTTCCTCAACGTTTTCCTTGATGTTTGTGATCTTCTTTTCATAGCGGCACTCTCTGGGTGAAGCTTTACATAAATCCATCAGTAATGTAAGTCAGCTTCCTATATGCTGTTGACATGGAGGCATGCTGGTGTGCACTGCACCTTTTCTGCAGATTGCTTGCTGCCATTCAGTAGTTTGCTAAAGGTTTACTGTCCAAATGCACAACACTGTCCTTAATCTGTATCCATTGAACTATTGGAAATCAATCTCAGTGAAAGTGGATTAGCAGCAGAGGAGTATATTGATTGTACAGCAGCAGCAGACGTTGGATGTTACAGTCCCCTTATAATGCTTTGGCAGTTGTAAGTTCAGCATTTGCTTTGTGATGTTACAGAAGGCTGGGTGGCTGGCTGTGTTCAGGGCTTGCTAGAAGGCATGATTTAGATTCTGCTACAACATAATCGATGGACGGTACACATAAATCTTGCATAGTTTTTATGACATAAGTGAGAATTCTGTAGGATCAGTATGTTGCCTTCAGAGCCCAGGCTAATATCTTTCAAGCATGATATATAGCTGTTTTTGCTGCAGTATATGCATGTTTTGCTTTGTAAATACAATATATATTAAATGCTTAATGTAATATTGTGGGGATGAAACCATGCAGCGAAGAACAAGAGCTACTGGTATAGCGAGAAAACAGAAGTAATTTTGATGTAAGGAGAAAACAAATACGCGTAGAACCCTAAGGTCATTCTGACCTTATCCACCAAAACATTGTACAGAGCAATTACTGTATGTTTTCTTATGGTGTCTAATCCAATAAAAGCCAACAAAGCCAACTAAATTGACAGGAGAGATTTTATAATTGTATCACTCAAGAAAGATGTTCAGACCAGCAGGACAACCAATTAAATTCTATTAAGTGGAACATTTTTGATAACCTGCCATGTTTGTTCCGCTCAGTCCCCTTGTGTTCAGACTTCCATTTTAGCTGATAGAAAACAAAATATGCTGTCTAGGGAAAATACTTGCTTTTTGTGGGGTTTCATTTTTGTGACAGATTTATTCTGCAGTTGGCAGTCAGTGGAGGACTGGCATTGATAAATAGCCATCTCTCAAGTGCTCATTTGTACCAGTCAATTCTCTTTGCAATTCTTATTGCAATATATTTCCTACCAGACAGATTTGTCTCATTAAATTCTGTTTTAGAGGGGAAAAAAAGTTTCTATGTCTGTAGATTATTGCTAGAATATGGAGCAGGCTTGCTGAATTATTGGGTGGGGTGATGATGTTAACATTCAAGGTGCATTAAAAGAAACCATGACCTGTTTCATGCTGCTTAAATCGCAGGCAGCATGAAACAGGTGCAGTGAGCAGGGTCACAAAACACTATCATGTTCTCTGAAACGCTCAAGGATTTTCAAAGAAATCATAGTTTAACAAAATGCTAAGTAGTGACGGGAGATGTCCCACAGCTGCTCCATGTACTGCTGGTCAGCAGGGCAGAGACCAGCCATGGGACTACTCTTGTACTCTTGGTGGCTTTTTTAATTGAGGATTTCTTTGAAACACCTGAGGGTTTCAAAGTACATCATAGTGTTGTATGACCCCACTCACTGCACCTGTTCCATGCTGCATGGGGTTTGGGCAGCATGAGACAGATTCCCTTTAACCGCTTATCGACCACAGACATATATTTACGTCCTTGGATGGCTCGTGCCATATAACATGCGGTCATACGGTGACCGCTTGTCATATCGGGTCGGTTCCGGCATGTAACTGAAGCCGGGACCCGGGGCTAATAGTGCGCGGCAGAGATCGCGGTGCCGCACGCTATTAACCCTTTAGATGTGGCGTTGAAGTTGAACGCCACGTCTAAAACGAAAGTAAAACCTTCCCGGCTGCTCAGTGGGGCTGATCGGGACCACTGCAGTGAAAATGCGGTGTCCCGATCAGCTAGGACACCGCATTAGAATTAAATATAAACATATGTCGTATCGCCGCGTGTGTAAATGTCCAAACTATAAAAAATATCATTAATTAAACCGCAGGGTCAATGGCGTATGCTGAAAAGAATTCCAAAGTCCAAAATAGTGTATTTTTGGTCACTTTTTATATCCTGAAAAAATTTATAAAATACGATCAAAAAGTCCAATCAATACAAAAATGGTACATAAACTTCAGATCATGGCGCAAAAAATGAGCCCTCATACCGCCCCATACACAGAAAAATAAAAAAAAGTTATAGGGGTCAGAAGATGACAATTTTAAATGTATAAATTTTCCTGCATGTAGTTATGATTTTTTCCAGAAGTCCGACAAAATCAAACCTATATAAGTAGGGTCTCATTTTAATCGTATGGACCTACAGAATAAAGATTAGGTGTCATTTTTACTGAAAAATGTACTGTGTAGAAATGGAAGCCCCCAAAATTTACAAAATGGCGTTTTTTTCTTCAATTTAGTCGCACAATGATTTTTTTTTTCCGTTTCGATGTAGATTGTTGGGTAAAATGACTGATGTCACTGCAAAGTAGAATTGGTGGCACAAAAAATAAGCCATCATATGGATTTTTAGGTGCAAAATTGAAAGGGTTATGATTTTTAAAAGGTTAGGAGGAAAAATGAAAGTGCAAAAGTGGAAAAAACCTGTGGTCCTTACGGGGATAAAGTTGGCATACACATTTGATTAACGTTGGCTAAATCCACTAATTTCAATTGGACCAGTCAATGAACTAAAGTGTATGGGGCTTCCTAACTCTCCCCTACCAGATGTGTTTGGCGATGGCTTACACCCCTCTCCCCATTTAGAACACAGGCACACTTTGCTGAACTGAGAATGTGAGTGTAAGAGGGAGGTCAGGAGAGATAACTGTGGCCAAATGAACGTTATATTAAAACTGTATATTACTCCTCTATCTTTTCAACCTTATCTAAACCTTGTGCAGTTCAACACCATTTGTTGTTCCATGTTATCAACTATTTTAGAATACAGAGAAGCTATGCTATGTATCTAAGAATACAAAGATGCCCTACTAGTATTACTAACTGTAAGAAAAGTACAGAAAAAGGGTCTGTACTATATTTCCTTTTTTATCTCACATATCGCTATTACCAGGAGCTTCCAGACACATAAAAATACAGATGTATGAATTATATCAGACACTTTTTTTTATACATTTTTTAATACAATTTCTACGTTTGTTCTCCTTTAACAAATCAGTATAATTGATAAAATAAATAATCATTTTTCATAATTTTGCAGGAGTAGGTATATTTTATGACCATTTTTTTGGGTTAATCCAGCTCATCTGTCAATCTTTACTCTTGAAGACTGCATGGATTGTTTCTGTGTCATTACAACAAATTGCTTTAATCCAGCATCTCCCACTTGATCCAGCAAAAGTTAAAATCCTGTCACAAACATACCTGACTCCATTGCTGTATAAGCCTAAAACATTTCAGGTGTATAATTTTAGTTGTTTTGTCACGTTGGGCAGGGAATAATGCAATCCTGCTTTCTCCCAGATCCACTATTCCTGCATTTTTGCGTAATCACCTTAAAGGGGTATTCCAGGGAAAAAAAAATGTTTTTTATATCAACTGGCTCCAGAAAGTTAAACAGATTTGTAAATTACTTCTATTAAAAAATCTTAATCCTTTCAATAATTATCAGCTGTTAAAGTTGAGTTGTTGTTTTTTGTCTGGCAACAGTGCTCTCTGCTGACATCTACTCTGTGCAGTTCACGAGACAAGCAGAAAAGAGGTTTGTTATGGGAATTTGCTTCTAAACTGGGCGGTTGCTGAGACACGTGTCATCAGAGAGCACTTAGACAGAAACTTTGATTCCACAACTTGGAGACAGTCCCTCCGCTGAACTAAGTGCAGGGGTGACAAGTTAAAACAGACACAGTACTGGTCAGGGGGCCTGGTCAGGACACATAGGGTAAACTAAAGCACAAACCAGGGAACACAATATGGTTACAGGAAATATGCAAAAAGACTAACAAAGCAATGTCAGACAGGCCAGATCAAACATGGGTAGTTCGAAGTACCAATACGCTAGGTAAGAGTGAGGTCAAATACAAACCAACGTCAAACCAAATGGACTACAAGGCAC
Source organism: Hyla sarda (assembly GCF_029499605.1). Lineage (NCBI taxonomy): Eukaryota > Metazoa > Chordata > Amphibia > Anura > Hylidae > Hyla > Hyla sarda. Next base: position 248,526,628 of record NC_079191.1, on the reverse strand, counting down.
AGAACGGCAGGCAAAAGAATGGTCAATAAATAGGCAGGAGGTCAGAGAAACGTATAATGCAAAGTTTACAGAATTCTGGAGACACAGGTATGAGCTGTAATTACAAGCAAAGTCCAGAAGTAGACTGCAGTCTTAAAGGGGTACTCTGCCCCTAGACATCTTATCCCCTATCCAAAGGATAGGGGATAAGATGTCAGATCGCCACGGTGCTGCTGCTGGGGATCCCCGGGATCCCCGCTGCGGCACTGCGCTATCATTACAGCACAGAGAGAGTTCGCTCTGTGCGTAATGACGGGCGATACAGAGGACGGAGCTGCGTGACGTCATGGCTCCGCCCCTCGTGACTTCACGGCCCGTCCCCTTAATGCAAGTCTATGGAAGGGGGCGTGATGACCGCCGCGCCCCCTCCCATACACTTGTATTGAAAGGGGCGGATGTCACGAGGGGCAGAGCCGTGACGTAACGATGCTCCGGCCCCTGTATTGCGCGTCATTACGTGCAGAGCGAACTCACTCTGTGCTGTAATGATAGCGGGGTGCAGTAGCGGTGATGCCAAGGCTCCCCAGCAGCGGGACCGCGGCCATCTGACATCTTATCCCCTATCCTTTGGATAGGGGAAAAGATGTCTAGGGGAGGAGTACCCCTTTAAGGGATACTTCGGTCCTAGGCATCTTATCCCCTTTTTTATGTATGGTTGTCTTAGACCCCTTTGCACATCACAAATAAGTGGAGCATCAGATCTTAGCACAAGGGAGCGAATAAGCTGATCCCTAACATTTCCTTATGTTTCCCTTTCCCTTTTTAAGGGGCCTATTTACTGTGTTACAAAGGAATAATGATCTGGAAGGGTATAAGTAAAATCAAAGTAGAAAATTTGTATTTGTTGTTAATGTGGCCAATCACTAGGAATCACTAAAGTGAAGTTCTTTACAAGTTTTTTTTTTCCAAATGAAGCCAGTTGTGAAAGCCAAAATGGTATGGCACCCAACAAGAGCTAAAGAGAAGCTGTACTCTAAAAAGGCCCCTTTGTTTGAGGAATGGCTTGGGGCTTTGCTAAGGGTTCCTAGAACTACTTTACATGTTTTACCACATGAGTAACCTAAAGTAGAAAGTGAGTATCTATTTAGTTTGTTAATTGTGTTTTTTTCAACCATATATAAATAACATTACTAAGCAAAGCTTAACACTTAACAAATGAACAGCTGGTTCAGCAGTAAGATGCTGATTTGAATAGCCATGACTTATATAGCTCTCTCTGCTATAAAAATAGCAGTACGGCAAGTATTATTTTTTTAATTTTAATATTCTTAATCCACTGGTGACTGACAGAAGATGAGCTCTGAAACTAATGCTCATTTACATGTAAATGTACAGCTGCAATCACTGCATATTTTTCTGCCATTTTGATGTTCTTGTCTGAATATCTTTTTGCTGTGCATTAGATCTCCTTGCTCAAACAGAACCTTGAGATGCAGCTGTGCCAGTCCCAGAATGCTTTGCAGCAGCTGCAGTCACAGTTCGGTCAAGAGCGACAGCGTCTAACCCGAGAGCTTCAGGAGTTGGAGGAGGAGCATCAGCAGAGACAGAAGTCACTACAGGAAGCCCACATGATAGCATTCCAAAGTATGGAGGATGCGAAGGATCAAGAACAAAAAGCAAGTGCCACTTACATTATTCCATCCTTTAAATGTATTTATGTAATTATGTATTAGGCTCCTTAAACTACCTTTGTCCCCAGTTGGAAAAGGTCCATTAGGCACTTTTTTTTTTGTGCCTTTAACATCCAGACGGGGCACAACTGGCAACAATGGGTCCTGACAGATCCCACTTACAATCATGGGGTCCGTCGGGCGCCGTTGTTTTTTGTTGGGAGTAGCGTGATATGTTGCGTGATATATTTTTTCTATCGCTATTCTCCCCATGTTCCCTGATGTCTGTCGCACTGCCTTGTGCAAACAGCAGTGCGAAAGAAGCCTTACCTGTTGCTATTTTTCCTGGACCCTTTTAGAAGCACTTCAGTTTTTCTTTTTTGGCCATACATACCCACTTATCATCACTAGTCCAACAGAACCATCTCTTTTATTGCAGCACAGCTGTATCTATATGTTATTACAGTAATTGGGTCATGTGATCAACAGTCTGCCCCGCTGAAAATCAGAGTTCTTAATGTGTCAGAGAAAGGGGTCATTCCTGGGTCAGCTGACTTCCTGTGAACTACAAGATGACACCCTCACCACCCCTCTCCCCCCCAGCTGCTGTAGCTGTCTCTATAGGATCGGGAAATATAGGGGGAGATTTATCAAAACCTGTGGAAAGGAAAATTGCCCAGTTGCCCATAGCAACCAATCAGATCGCTTCTTTCATTTTTCAGAGGCCTTGTTAAGAATGTAAGAAGTAAGCTGATTGGTTGCTATAGGCAACTGGGCAACTTTGCCTCTGCACAGGTTTTGATAAATCTTCCCCATAATGGTTATACACCTCCCCTGAAGTTGTGTTTACACATAACATTTCATGCTGCATTTTTTGTTATTTGTATTGATTGTCTCAAAATCCTGGCAAAAATTGTGCTGTCTTACCACAATTTTGCAAATCATGCAATTTTGGAAAATTGCCACAGCCAAAATACACTAAAATCATGTAAAAATAAATGCAGTTGCAATGATTAAACTCCACACTCTTTCTTCACAGCCAGAGTATTCATGGGAAATGTAGGTAGCATTAGGAAATCATTTTAGTGAATTGCATCCATCCAAACCTATGCCTGCCACATTAGCTAAACAGGTAAACACAAAGCATATACAAGAAACTCTACTCTATTCTCTAATAATAGCCTATGGTTCCCAGAGTGCTTCTTTAATGGAACTTCCATTGCACACCCTGTGGAGATTTTATGTATGGTATTATTTCAACAGGGAGCCCACCTTTAGTCTAGAAATTACCATAATCCCATATTATTATGGAACACAAGTTTCAGCTAATAATTATATAATTCAGTGTTGGTGAAAACTAGAATTATTGAACTTAAAATTCCAACCTTAGAGTTGGATTTATCAGTAACTGACCGGGCATGGAATGTCACTGTGGCATAGACATGTTAGCAATGACAGTACTTTTCCATTTTCTGTGGATATGTCATTTGCTTTCTGGTAAAATGGTGTTATAAAAGGAAATTCATTTCTATGAAATATTTCCAGTTTTATAAAAAAAGAAATGCAGTTCACTGACAGAATGCATGGTTTTTGTAGAAGATTGCTTTCATAGCTAAAGCACTCTGTTCTGCTCTTTAAGACAATTTGTCCAATTTTCTTGTCTTGTCTCTTTATGTGCAATTTATCTTTCAGCTCACAATGCGTATGGGTAATTTTCTCCTGCTGTATATCTTTATTCTGCTTCACAGGATCTGGAAGATCGTTTACATCAAAAATACTCAGAGGAACTCCAGTCTTTAAAAGATGCTCACAAACAGGTCATGGACATGCTGCGGCTGGAGATGGAACAGGAGCTTCAAACCCTTCGATTTGAATTGGAAGATGAGGGCAAGGCCATGCTAGGTGAGTATGTATAGTTTGTCCTGTTTATTTAATGTGACAAACCATAGATAATTTTCTTTATGATTCCACTTTGTCTTATGTGTGCGGAAGTGATCAAGGTAAGGGCTCGTTCACATTGCCGTCTGCACCAGTCAATAAATGCCCGTTATCAACCCGATTGATAGTTTTTCAAACGGATTGCAAACGGCTGTAAAAGAATCCCATTGATGTCAATTGGATTTTTTTTTTACAATCCTTTATCACCGTTTGCTTCCTGTTCATTTTTGTTTATTTTTTATGGGGAAAATACGTTGTATGCAGCATTTTTTCTACCGTCAAAAACGACAAAATAGAAACGGATATTGTAAATTTAACATTGAAGTCTATGGGTAACAGATTGAAAACAGATAAGCCTTTTAAGTCTCCATTGGCACCTGTTTTTTCCAATCCGTTTTTGATCCATTATTACTTCTGAGCATGCTCAGAAGAGATGTGAGGAACCTGGAAGTAGCCAGACAATAATAAAGACGGAAAATAAATGGATTAAAAACTGATGCAATAGGATCCCACTTAATGGCATCCTTTTGTATCAGTTTGCATCCGTTTGTTAGTATGGTCCGTTTAGCAGCAATGACGGATGAATAGCGGTATTCATGTGAACCTAGCCTTAGTGGGCTGTACTGTATTCTGCCTGTACTTGAGGGTAATATCTCTGCCCCAGTTACAGCAATAAAAAAAAAATGTAAGCATACCCGTCAGATCACTCAAAAAAAATAAATGTTAAAACTTATATGTTGCGCAGTATCTCATCCTGATCATGTACATGTACTTTGTATGTGTCTGTGACCTACATTTCTCTCAGAATTAGCTTTATTTCTGAAATACCTTAATTTTATCTACCAGAAGCAGGGGGGCGGGTCCCTCACTGTGATAACCACTCCCCCTCCTCCCCCTCCCTCTCCTCAGTCCAGTGCTTCCCAACCAGGGTGCCTCCAGCTGTTGCAAAACTACAGCTCCCAGCATGCCCACACATCATTTGGCTGTGCAGGCATGCTGGGAGTTTTAGTTTTGAAACAGCATGAGGATATGATTGTAGTCCCCCTTTATCACACACACACACACACACACACACACACTGGCTTCATATATTCTTACACATACACATTAGATAGACACACTGATATACACACATACATATCCACACACACAGACACACACACACACACATGCTTGGACACTTACTTTTTCGTCTGCAATGCATGTTTCTGCCTCTCTCATTGATGTCTGCTGTGTGAGAGCCGGCAGCAGGCTTCCTGCCCCGCCTCCTCCCCTTCTCTTCACATGAGTCTCTGCAGTGTGTACAGCCCCTCCCCCCTCCAAAATGTCCCGGAGTCCAGGACGAAGCAGTGTTCACAGAAGCAGTGAATGCATTCCAGGAGGCAGAGGGGGCAGTTCTTTGACTGGCTTTTTCAGTATGAAATACTGAAAATTTTCTAATGAAAGCAATTGCAAAACCTATTGTTTTTGCATGCTTTACAACATGTCAAACGTTTTTATATCTGACAGTGCCCATTTAAATATCCCCCAAAGGTTTTTTATGACTATTAATAACTTAATAAATAAAGTGAAAACCAAAAAAAATTTTTAAAAAAATAACCAAGTAGCCCAAGCCACAGTTTCAAGCCCTGCCCCATATACATCCTTCATGTTATAATTACTATAATGGAAGGGGACACAATTTAAAAAGTAAAATAGTTGCACCCTGTTCTACTGTCGCTGTTCTACTGTCGCAATTTTCAGCATCATATATGTAACCTGTGCAGCTGAAAACAGTGAATGGCTATTCCTCTATTACAGTGATGGCGAGTGCCCAAACCGTAATGCACGCCAACTTTTTTCCCTTAAAGTGTCAGCACAGCAATTAAATCAGAATACTGAGGTTTAAGTTTAGAAAAAACAACTTAGGTAGGCAGTATGTTTCCCCACATTAGGTTGCAGTTCCCCCACATTAGGTAGGCAGTATAGTTCCCCCACATTAGGTTGGCAGTATGTTCCCTCACATTAGGTTGCAGTTCCCCCACATTAGGTTGCAGTTCCCCTACATTAGGTAGGCAGTATAGTTCCCCCACATTAGGTTGCAGTTCCCCCACATTAGGTTGGCAGTATGTTCCCCCCCTTTAGGTTGGCAGTATGTCCCCCTACATTAGGTTGTAGTCCCCCCACAGACATACAGCCTTCAGCCATATACAGTGTATGGCTTGAGGCTGTATGTCTGTGTACTGTGCTCCAACCACCGCTCCTCCGGTCTGGAGTAATGACCTACTGCTATGGCCTATAGACCATAGCAGTAGGTCCCGGGACCGAAGGAGCGGTGGTCAGAGCACCGAAGCTGAAGTGTATCTGGTGACTTACCATGCTGGCCAGTGCGCATCCTCCTCCTCGATAATCCGCTCCTCCGTTCCTATGGGCGTAAGCACAGGATGTCAGTGACGCCCCTGTGTGCGCTACCTCCCGGTTGCCCCTGCATTTTTTAAAGTTAACGCGGGGCTGCAGAAAGGTGACCGGGACATCTTTGGGTCCCGAAAAGATCTTTCAGGACACAGGGATGTCCCGGTTTGCCCCGCCTGGCGAACTATGGCCGCGTGCCAACAGAGGGGGCTCGGCGTGCCATAGGTTCGCCATCACTGCTCTATTAGAATATGTTCACATATATATAATCTGGGGAAATTGGGTAGTAACAAAATTTAATGCAGATTTTCTGATTATGCGGATTATATGTGTGTGAAGTATTTAGTCAGCCACCAATTATGCAAGTTCTCCCACTTAAGAAGATGAGAGAGGCCTGTAATTTTCATCATAGGTATAGCTCAACTATGAGAGACATAATGAGAAAAAAAAATCCATAAAATTACATTGTCCGATTTTTACAGAATTTATTAGCAAATTATGAAGGAAAATAAGTATTTGGTGTCCAACAAACAAGCAAGATTTCTGGCTCTCTCAGGCCTGTAACTTCTTCTTTAAGAGTCTCCTCTGTCCTCCACTAGTTACCTGTATTAATGGCACCTGTTTGAATTCATTATCAGTATAAAGGACACCTGTCCACAACCTCAAACAGTCACACTCCAAACTCCACAATGGCCAAGAACAAAGAGCTGTCGAAGGACACCAGAAACATAATTGTAGATCTGCAGCAGGCTGGAAAGACTGAATCTCTAATAGGCAAGCAGCTTGGTGTGAAGAAATCAACTGTGGGAGAAATTATTAGAAAATGGAAGACATACAAGACCACTGATAATCTCCCTCGATCTGGGGCTCCACGCAAGATCTCTCCCTGTGGTGTCAAAATGATCACAAGAACGGTGAGCAAAAATCCCAGAACTACAAGGGGACCTAGTGAATGACCTGCAGAGAGCTGGGTCCAAAGTAACAAAGGCTACCATCAGTAACACACTACGCCGCCAGGGACTCAAATCATGCAGTGCCAGACGTGTCCCCCTGCTTAAGCCAGTACATGTCCGAGCCCATCTGAAGTTTACTAGAGAACATTTGGATGATCCAGAAGAGGATTGGAAGAATGTCATATGGTCAGATGGAACCAAAAGTAGAACTTTTTGGTAAAAACTCAATTCATCGTGTTTGGAGGAGAAACAATGCTGAGTTGCATCCAAAGAACACCATACCTACTGTGAAGCATGGGGATGGAAACCTCATGGTTTGGGGCTGTTTTCAGCAAAGGGACCAGGACGACTGATCTATGTAATGGAAAGAACAAATGGGGCCATGTATCGTGAGATTTTGAGTGAAAACCTCCTTCCATCAGCAAGGGCATTGAAGAAGAAACGTCGCTGGGTCTTTCAGCATGACAATGATCCAAAACACACCACCTGGGCAACGAAGGAGAGGCTTCGTAAGAAGCATTTCAAGATCCTGGAGTGGCCTAGCCAGTTTCCAGATCTCAACCCCATAGAAAACCTTTGGAGGGAGTTGAAAGTCCGTGTTGCACAGCGACAGTCCCAAAACATCACTGCTCTAGAGGAGATCTGCATGGAGGAATGGGCCAAAATACCAGCAACAGTGTGTGAAAACGTGAAGACTTAGAGAAAACGTTTGACCTCATTGGCAACAAAGGGTATATAACAAAATATTGAGATGAACTTTTGTTATTGACCAAATACTTATTTACCGCCATAATTTGCAAATTAGAATTTTTCTTTTCATTATGTCTCTCATAGTTGAGGCCTCTCTTATCTTTTTTAAGTGGGAGAACTTGCACAATTGGTGGTTGACTAAATACTTTTTTGCCCCACTGTATGGTCCTTTCCACCTTAAAAAATCACCAAAAGCAATACACCACTGAAGACGCATGGATTTTTTTTTGTTTTGTTACATAAACGCTGCAACCAGGTGGACCTGGCCTTTTTAAGGGCATTTTTTATTTATTTATTTTTGGTCCGCTGGCATTTTTTTTTTAAATTGCAGCATCAGTTTGTGGGGTTTTTCTTTTCACAGATCTCTATAGAATGGAAAACACACACACAAAGGGGGAGATTTATCAAAACCTGTGCAGAGGAAAAATTGCCCAGTGGCCCATAACAGCCAATCTGATCGCATCTGGCAGTATGTTCCCCCACATTATTGTAGTCCCCCCACATTAGGTGCAGCATAGTTCCCCCACAGACATACAGCCTTCAGCCATATACAGTGTATGGCTGGAGGCTGTATGTCTGTGTACTGTGCTCCGACCACCGCTCCTCTGGTCAGGGGTAACGACCTACTGCTATGGCCTATTTTGCCGAGGCCTTCTTAAAAATGAAAGTGATCTGATTGGTTGCTATGGGCAACTGGGCAACTTTTCCTCTGCACAGGTTTTCATAAGTCTCCCCCTATATGTGTAAATGTTTGTGGGCATTCTTTTCTGTCATTTTTCACTAACATTCTCCAATAGAAATCCATGACTCACATGATCAAAAAATCTCATGACTGGTAAAGTCAAAAATAAAAGGTGAAAAACCAATGCCTCAAAAACTACATCAAGGATGGACAGTTTTGTGTGGTGTCTTTTCAGCTAAAAAATGCAGTGCAAAAATAGTTTGTGTGAAGGAAGGCTAAAAAATAAAAAGGCAATGGGGTTTTGCACACTATTTAGGGAAAAAATTTACATTTTGGAACATTTGTTTGATCAGGACTAGATCTTTTTGCCTTACAGTTAATGTTGACCTATGTATTTTGCTACATTAACCTCCATGCAAAACTGTTATACAGACTCACAAGTCCAGTAACTGATACACCCCAAGGAAGTGTAATCATTGTGTCATTGCATAATATTGTTCTCCTTAGTGATCTATCATGATAGCTCATTATGTATATCTATTGCTTGCTTTACAGCATCCTTGCGCTCTGAGCTCAATCACCAGCATGCTGCGGCCATTGACCAGTTGAGGAATCATCACCAGCAGGAAATGGAAGCTGCCGCCACAGAACTTGAGAGGCATAAAGAATTCAGCAGACATCAGGTATCACAAAATTTTACTTCAAAAAGGACAGATTACATCTAATAAATACTGTATTTTGGTCAGTATAAGGGTATGTTCACAGGTAAATAATTTGCAGCGGGTCACCCACAGCTGGAATTCCGCAGGTATCCTGCAGCGGATTATTTACACGTGAATGTACCTTTCTTGTCAGTATTTTTAGCCAAAACCAGGAATGTAACCGACACATAGTTAAAACTATAGTGGAAAGATTTACTGCTTTTTCTGTGTTTTGACCCATTACTGATTACAATACTGACCTAAATAGTGACTAAAATACAATGTGTAAACCCAGAATTAATACCATGAAATATTTAATGGCGTACTCCGCTGCTAGACATGTTATCCCCTAACCCCAGAGGCCGGACCACCGTGATCTCTGCCTCGGCACCCGAGTCATCCGGTGCACAAAGCAAACTCTGCTCCATGCCAGATGACTGGCGAACACAGCCGCCACGCCCCCTCCATTTATGTCTATGGGAGGAGGCATGATGGCTGTGTACTAGCCATCACACCCCCTCCCATATAGATGAATGGAGGGGGCATGGCGGCACATCACGATCACGGAAGCCCCAGGCTTCCGTGACTGTAGCGCTGAAGTGCTGGGACCCCCCACGATCAGACATGTTATCCCCTATATTTTGGATTGGGGATAACATGTCTAGGGGCTGAGTACCCCTTTAAATAGTCTGAGTGTAGCATGTAGAGGACTTGATGATAAGAATCGTACTGCAACAAAGAGTGAAAGAATTGCTTTTTAGAGCACAGTGTCTTATTTATAGGAATCTGAGTATTTTGGACGAAAAACGGAACTTGAGAAACAGCTCAAGCATCAAGAGCAACATGTGTCTAATCTAAATAAGGAGCTGCTGATACTACATGAGAGCATCAACACTCTGACTAAAGAGCTGGAGTTTAAAGGAAAAGAGATCCTTCGAATACGCAGTGAAGCCAATCAGCAGATTAGGTAAAGTAGATTTCCTGATTTCCTATGTGAGAAGTAAAGTAAATGTATTACCTTTCAAGATCCAACATAGCAAGATTGACACTGAATTCCCCAGTGGTTGGCATTTCATATGCAGCTATTTGTTACTCCTGTTTCTTCATAATGTTCCGAAGTAGAAGAGGGTGCAGATTGATTGTTTGTAGTCTGTGACCATCGGAACATATAGGTCAGTAAACAGTACAGTGGCCCAGATTTACTAAAACTTTCTTCTTTTCACAGTGTAAACTTAGACAGACAGGGGGAGATTTATCAAAACCTGTGCAAAGTAAACGTTGCCCAGTTGCCCAATCAGATCACTTCTTTCATTTTTGAAAAGGCCTGTGAAAAATAAAAGAAGCGATCTGATTGGTTGCTATGGGCAACTCATCAACTTTTCCTCTGGACAGGTTTTGATAAATCTCCCCCACAGATTTATCACAGTGTCTCTGGCTGAATGATAAATCTGGTAAACCTGTAAACTACCTGGTTTAAATAGGCACTGTTATTTGAACAAACTTTGCATAGAGCATTTACAGGATTTCCTTTTCTGTGTGTTTGCAATGTATGCAGACAACATAGATGTTAATCTCTGTCCGCCAGCTTTGGGAAGACTGAAAATCTGCTAAAAATACCATATACAAGCTAAATAACTTAAATAAATTATGCTGCTACTCATTTATACACACAGGGCAGCTTATCCTAAAAGGTCACTGGAAACTACAGGTACACTTTAAAAGGGTTGTCCAACTCCTTTTTTCTTCATTTATAATCCCTCCCTTTCCCTTAGTTGTTTCCTCCAAACATTTTTTTGCACTGTTTATCACTGTTATCTTCTCCAGGCTATATCAGTGGAGCACCAATCTCCCTGTTCAATGCTATGTAATAGCATGGCATTGAACAGTATATGCAATATGGGGACTTAAATAATAAAATTATAATAATAATATGCATATTTGGTATCGCCATGTGTGAAATTGTCCCAACTATTAAAGGTGACCTATCATTACTTTCAAACTGCCTGCACCGTAAGTCATCAGAGTGGTCCCTAGCAGCTTCTCTTTGGCCCACCAGCCTTGATTGACAGTTCTTCTCATATACCTGACCAGGGACAGACCATGCATAAAAGTTTTGGATGGGCATAGTGCTAGGACTCACAGTCCAAACAAAGAGGATTTATAATACAGGCATGGTGCTCAGCTCCAGGACCAGACCTTCAGTCAAGAAAAAAACATACAAAATCCAAGAAGGAAGCTGCACTCCACACGTACAAAGTAGAATAAAAAGTGTAAGTTTTATTCACCTACCTGCAAGGTACAGCTTCTTTTTGGCTCTACAATGGAGCCAAGCTTGAGAAAGGCTCCATTGTAGACCTGAAACATAGCTGTATATTGTATATAGGGGAATAAAACTTACACTTTTTATTCAACTTTAGACGTGTGTAGTGCCGCTTCCTTTCTGGATTTTAAGCAGGGAGAGAAATATGGTGAAAAAAGTGGCATTTGACCATCCTAATGACTTGTGGTTCAGGCAGCTTGACATGGACTTTGACCAATGGCGGGGACCAGGCATCACCATGTTCTGGCTGTGGAGGCCCTGGTAAAAAAAATTTGGATACCCATGCTCTACATTACGCTGTAATAAATACATATTTTAGCACTTAAATACATTTTTAGAAACGATTGGGCATAGGTACACAACATTGTTGTATTTTGTATAAACCACTTTAGTCAATGTGAGTTTGCACAGCTCATGGAACAGACATGCTGGTTTATATTTCATGTGAGGCATTAATAAAATATGCATAGCAGTTAAGTGATAATGCTTTTCAAAGATGTTTAAGCATACACATTGAATTTCTTTAAAAAAAGGATACATGAGCAAGACTCAAAAAAGAAACACGAGGAAGACATCAGTGACTTAACAGCAGCCCACTTGAGAGAGAAGCAAGTTTTAATGGCTGAATTTGCAAAAACACAGGCAATGCTCGTGGAAAAAAATTCTGCATTGCAAGTTTCGTAAGTTCAAGGAAACCAAGAAATTGCCATAAGGGCAGCTATCATCTTTTTCTAACAAATAACTTCTTCACACTTCAATCACTTTAATGGTAAGGCTATGTTCTCACTAAGTTTTTGGGATGTAAAATGGGTTAAAAAATTCCCTCAAACTGTTTAAAAAATTGAATTAATTGAAAAATGGTGCTTTGTGCACATGCAGCAATTGTTACGGCCATAAAGTAAAGTTGCAAGGACAGCTTTTGCTACAGAAAAGAAAGCTAAAAAAAAAGCACATTGAATTTTCAGACTTTTTTTTATCCTGAAAAATAACAGTTTTTTGAGCCTTAAAAATTGGTGTAGGAACATAGCTTAACCATAACTAACCATTCTTGCTGTGCTGCAGTAAAGTAACTAATCTGTGTCTGCATAAACAAGTGCAAAAATGTCTATATTAAATTACCCTGGTCATGTTGATATATGCTGTTAAAACAGAACAGCACCATGTTGGTGACAACTGATGAGCAGAGAAAACTGAAGTAAGTTAACAAACCATTAGCCAAAGTTGCTGTCTGTTGTAGCATTAGTGGGGATAGGCAGTTTGTTCATTTCTAGCAGACATTAGGGGTCTGTTCACTGCCTTTTAGACATCTGACAGACTGAGGCTAAGTTTCCACTTGTTTTTTTTATTTTGGCAGTTTTTGGATATCTGCCACTGCAGTTTTTGAGCCAAAATCAGAAGTGGATCCATAAGGGAGGAGAAGTGTAAGTCCTTCCTTTATATGTCCTATTCCTTTTGAATACATTTCTGGCTTTGTCAGAAAAAAAAACAAGTGGAAACTTTAGCCTGACAGAGATGAAACATTAAAAAAAATGTGCATTGTTATCAGTAAAGAGTTGCATTGCCATAAATGTTTTGTAATCAGTCCGCCGTGATAATATAGTGCAAACTGTGTATATGGAGCATTGTAGGGGTACTCCCGTGGAAAACCTTTTTTTTTTTTTTATCAACTGGTGCCAGAAAGTTAAACAGATTTGTAAATTACTTCTATTAAAAAATCTTAATCCTTCCAGTACTTTTTAGGGGCTATATACTACAGAGGAAATGCTTTTCTTTTTAGATTTCTCTGATGTCATGACCACAGTGCTCTCTGCTGTCCATTTTAGGAACTGCCCAGAGTAGGAGAAAATCCCCATAGCAAACATATGCTGCTCTGGACAGTTCCTAAAATGGACAGCAGAGGTCAGCAGAGAGCACTGTGGTCATGACATATGAGAAATCTAAAAAGATAAGCATTTCCTCTGTAGTATATAGCCCCTAAAAAGTACTGGAAGGATTAAGATTTTTTTATAGAAGTAATTTACAAATCTGTTTAACTTTCTGGCACCAGTTGATTTAAAAAAAAAAGTTTTCCACAGGAGTACCCCTTTAAGGTATTGTTTGTTATATCCTCTGAAAAAACAGTGGATGCATCTATGACTGGCTCTACAAGAATTAGCCTGACCCAAGTGGCAGATGATGGGGATTCCATGGATAACTAACAATGGAACTGATAGCATTTTCATTGTCAATACTAAACATCAAATAGACTGGGCAAATTCTGTTAAGAAACTTTCCTCACAACATTCTGCATTGAGTCAATGCTGTGTAAAATGGCGCAGAATAGATGCTTATTTCTTGTGGAATTTGCTGAAGAAATAATGTAATCACTTTATTTTTTTTTTCTTCTTTATTTTTTTTTCCCTTTTCTTTTTGTTTTACATATGCTTCCCATTAAATTGTATATTATGATTGTTATTTGCTCCTTAAAGTAGGAGTTGTAATTTTATGTTATCTTGCTTAAAAATTAAATAAAAAGTTATTTTAAAAAAATTAATTAATAAATAAAAAGAATGAGAGGTTGCTGCCAGTGGATTCGGCTCAGAAGTTCCTCTTGGAAATTCAGAGCCGAATTTGCTCAGTGTGCAAGGGCCTATACGGTGCCTCTGCCACAGCTAGTACCTTCTTATGAGATGGAGCCGTCAGAGGTAGAACATACTGCTAGGCACCACTGCAATTTTCCACCACAAGTAATCACAAGAAAATAACTATTTTCCCTCTTGCTGGAGGGCAGGCAATATAAAAGAATAATAAATACCTCTTCCCCTGTATTTTGGGAAGCAAGTGACCCTGCTCACAAGAGCTTACATTATATTAAGAAATAGGTGAGACACTTAAAGTGCTTGTTTAGTCCAGCGATGTTTTATACAGAATCGTGTTGTATACATAAAGCTGCAGAAACAGTCCTCCAGTGAGTAGTTGTAGTGCAGTGGGAAGGGTGTCCGTTTTTATAATATGGGAGTATCTGGGTGGTGATTGCCATTGTTTGGCTGCTGTGACAGGCTTTTATTAAACATATACATGAGGTGATTTTCCTGACATACCTCCTATCCCTCCATAAACATCCTGGAAAACCTCTCTAATACCTAAAATGTTTACCAGGTTAGGTCCTTACACATATGCAGAAAAACAGCAGGCAACATTAGCCTAGGTTTACACCATGATCTGTGCCTCCAAGGCACGGATACATCGGAAAAATATCAAAATGACATGCCAAAACTTGTATTGTTGAGGAAATGACCCGAATATAGTCACTAGTGGACTACGCACAGGTTATTAAAATAAACAGGGACCATTCCTATCCGAGCACAGACACGTTGGCATATCATTTTACATTGACATTTTACCGACTTATCTTTGCCTCCCTCAGCAGCACAAATCGTGGTGTGAATGAGGCCTTATAGCTGAAACAACACCATTTGAGACATTAATTCCAATTTTTTTGGAATGTGTCTCTTAATCTTTCTCTCTGAGCACAGATATCTGGCTGCTGTTCAAGCAATTAGAGAAGCTGCTAGCGCATCTGAGCGAGCAATCAACCATCAGAGGAGATGATCTTTTTGTTGCATATCTTCGTTCTTGATTTTCTCGCCTTCCAGTAGAGTATTGATTTAGTTGTTATTCCTAAATTGATGGAAGGCTTGTCATTATTTTTTTATTTTTTTAGCAGACAATTGACACTGACCGTTTAAAGCAGGAGCTTGCAGAAGGCTTAGCTTATAAAAGAGCTTATAATTAGAGGCAAACTGAACTCGTAGAACTCCATCTCACTCAGAACTTTGCTTAAAATAAGGTTTGGTAAATGTTAAACTTGAGATTGGTAGTGACAATATTGTAGGAGAAGGGATGAGGATCACATGGTGTTTTGGCGCCATTTCAGCATATGATGAGGAAATATGAACAATGAGATAACATCAAGGTAGCCCAGATCGCATAACTGCAGATTAGCCAATCATTGCTTGCATAATGTTGCATACAGCTCCCAGGCCAATCAGAAGGCAGCATAGAGGTTGGTCTGATAAAAGACTATGCACTGCATTGCAGCTGCCATCTTGGATAATGGCACAAAAATTGCAGCTGCATTGCATATAGGAGTTATAACACACTCTCCTTATACGGCACATATGCTAGATCTTGTTGGTAAACATTTCATAAACTTTCCTACACATCGCCAGCATATGGACAAAAAATGTTATGTCCTTGACCTACGGCACCAAAATGGTCTTCCTAAACACCGCTTAATTTGCAGTGTTACACAGTGGAACTCAACATCACACTTGTTGGACCTCCTTTACCAGCAGGGCAATGGGGTCACTTACTACCTGCAGCAGACAGACAGCTTTTTTGGACCCAGTGTGACTTTTAATTTTTTTTAGCTCAGGCACTGACAGCCAATCTGAGACACCTGGTGAATTCTCAGACTTTCTTGAGGATGCAACAATATTAGTTAGCAAGGACAACAATGGAATTAGCGATGTTGTGCCACTAATATTCCTCTGGGGCAAATGCTCCAGGTTATGATTACGAAAGGGAATAGAGGAATGTTCACATCTGGCTGGCAGCGGTATGGATATTCTTATTTAGGAGGAGTTGGATGAGGAAGTAGGACCTGAGGATGATTTGGAGATGGAATCTGTCTAAATGAGCCGGAACAAGGAACCTACACAAGGTGACAGTGATGATGACGACGACCATGATGACCAACTATGGCAGTATGGGATGGAGGCAGAACCAGATGGGCCCTTGAAAAAGCTGACAAGGATGGCAAGGTGTATGCTTTCTTGCTTGCGCACTAACAGGTCTGTTGTGTGCATGAAGGAAAGAGATGAGTACTGGATTGCCACACTCAGGCCCTCAGTATAAAGCCAGAATGGGGAAATTTTTTACAGTTACCGAGACAGAGGCTAAATTAACAGCTTACACACCTGGTAAATGGGGGGTCTACTCTCTGCTGAGTCAAACGTCTACTTTTTCTGCCAGTGCTAGACCTGCAAGCAGCAGGAGCAGCATCTTAACATTGGAGTACATGATGACAAAATTTGTACATTCGGTATTTGGTAACCTGACATGACTCACCAGATTGGACCATTGGTCAGAACTTTCCCAGTTTGCCATGGGTGTTCTGTTTTGTCCACCATCCAGTGTAACATCAAAGAGAGTGTTCAAAGTTGAAACATTGAAAAACCCAGGTTTGTTTACATTAATCAGGCATAGATCAGTTAGCAATTTTGAACTCCTGCGCATATGCCACTGATTAAATAAGAGTACCACCACCCTTGCTGTCCGCTGGCTACAGCTACCACTAGTCCACCATTGTCTGCTGGATACTAGGTGCAATGAGAAAGAATGGCTTCAATGAAGGGATCCAGCTCAAATGACAAGATAAGGAGGAGACAAATGGACTTTAATAACCAAGATGCAATGTGTTTCACTTCTTCAGGCATGACAAGGTGGATACAACAAAAAGTGTATAAAGGTAAGAATTAACCCCTTAATTAACAAAGTAAAAACAAGGGAGGTTAACCCCCTATATACCTGCTCTAATACATATCGCAGGCTGCCACAGCTAATCACTACAGCAGTTATATATAGTTATGTATAGTGATTAGCTGTGGCAGCTTGCGATATGTATTAGAGCAGGTATATAGAAGAAGGTTAACCTCCCTTGTTTTTACTTTAATTAAGGGGTTAATTCTTACCTCTATAAGCTTGTTGTTGCATCCACCTTGTCATGCCTGAAGAAGCTGCGCATGGCAGCGAAAAGCGTTGCATCTTGGTTATTAAATGGTCACTCTCATTAAAACTAATTTTTACTATTGCACTCCTTATAGTAAATAAAAATATTTCTAATATACTTTGTTTAACAAAAATGAAATATTCTTTATTTTACTTGTGCTTAAAGCTCAAGTAAAATAAATCCCCCCCCCCCCCCCCCCCCCCGGATCTCATACACAGACTTTGGACCAAAGCCCAAACACAGGCAGTGCAGCCTGGAGTGCTGAGGGGGGGGGGTGTCCAACCAACAGCATATGGCAGTTAAGTGTGAGAGGAGCTATGATTGGATGAGGCTTCACACACCCCCTTCAGCACTCCAGGCTGCACATTCTGTGTTTGAACTTTGGTCCAAAGTCTGTGTATAAGATGGGAAAAATGTGCTCTTGATCTTTTTTAAGCACAAATAAAACATAGAAAACTTCATTTTTTTAACAAAGTTTATTAGAAATATTTTTTTTTTTTACCATAAGGAGTGCAATAGCAAAAATCAGTTTTAATGAGAGTTACCCTTTGTAAGTCCATTTGTCTCCTCCTTATCATGTCCTGGTCAGTCAGTGCAGTGTAAGCCATATCTCTTTATTGAAGCCATTCTTTCTCATTGCACCTGTTATTCACCGAAGGGCAGCAGACGACCAACCATTCATTGTGCCTTTGTCATTGTTGTGTATGAATTTACACAACCAACCAGGGTGAGCAGTGATTCATTCTTAATCTCACACTGGGCACTAACATTATTACCCTAGGGAACACTTGTTTTTCTATCTACTGGATATAGGGATATAGGTTGAACTTGATGGACTCTGGTCTTTTTTCAACCTCATGAACTATGTTACTATGTTATGTTATTAGAACTACCACCAGTTCACCACTGCCTGCTGTCCGCTGGCTACAATTATCACTAGTTCACCCCTCACTGCCTGTTGTCTGCAGGTTACTACAACTACCACCAGTCCATCACTGCCTGCTGTCTGTTGGCTACAACTATCACTAGTCCACCCACCACTGCCTGGTGTCCACTAGTTACTACAACTACCACCAGTCCACCACTGCCTGGTGTCCACTGGTTACTACAACCACCACCAGTCCACCACTGCCTGCTGTCCACTGGCCACTACAACTACCAACAGTCCACCATTGCCTACTGTCCTCTGGCAGCAATTATCACTAGTCATCCCACCACTGTCTCCTGTCCTTTGGATACAATAACCACTAGTCTAACCACCATTGCCTGCTGTCCGCTGGCTACTACAACTACAACCAGTCCACCCCACCCTTGCTGCTGCTGCTACTACCGGCCAGGCCTACACAAACCTTGATCCCAAAAAAGGGACCATTTTTTGGTCTTTTCATACAAAAGCTATTTCTTCTTCACTATTTTGGAACACCAGTCCTGTTGCAACTCATAAAAAGTGAAATTTGTTTTGTCTTTTCATACAAAAGCTATTTCATCTTAACTTTTTTGGGACGTCATTCCTGTTGTAACTCCCAAAAGGGATAATCTTTGGATCGCTTGGTAAAATCCACTGCGTCTTCAGTTGCCAGACACAAACTTGTTGCTAGTCCCAAAAAGGGAGAATATTTGCAATGCTTGGAACAAACCATTGTCTCCTCCATTACCCCAGGGTATATTTCAATACCCAACTGGTATCTGCTGAAAAAGGAATACTTAATGCACCTAGCATACAAAATCCTCAAAGTGTCAGTTACTATGGGTTACTGCATGTCGCTGTAACTTTGACATTGACTTTTAAAACCACTTTAAGACTACTTGAACCCATTCCTAGGTGACCTGCCTAAGAGCCCTGTTATACAGGAATCTTAGGTAGCGTTATACACAAGTTTTGAGGGTTATCGCATTGCGGGTTTGCTTAGAACTTATTCGCCACCCACCAAACTTTTAAAAAAGTTCTGCAAGTCTGTCGAACCAAACCTTTCAAAAGTTTGCTCAACTCTACTTATAATGTCATGCCCAAGTGTAGTTGAAAATGTTTCTGGAGCATCTTTGAACTGTAAGTTATAAGTAAAAACAAACATGCTGAGCTGGGGAACAATAAGGGTTATCTGGAAGTTTGTCTGCGCAGTCTACTTGTATGTCCAGGTCCTTGGCAGTATTTGCAGTAACCAACTTAGGAACCTGTATAGGAAGGGACCGGTTGTGTTTGAGTTGCCTGCCAGAAAAAATGAACATTGATCCCCTGATCACCAGTAATATCATCATTAAAGTAAGACATTGGGGCAGGGATAAAAATGACCTGTGGTGTCAGTTGAGTTGCACGCAATATCACTTTAACAACTCCTTCATATAGTGTTCTCTTAAGTGTAAATGCATGTAAAACCCCCTACATTTCACTTTAGATACTTAATGTAACATCTGGTTCCAAAAAAGCTGTTAAAAATGCCAGGAAAATTTATGCTTTTAAATAAAATGCAGCCTAACACTGATTCTAACAGAGGGTTTATGGAATTTGGGAACCTAGTTATGTCCGGTATCTAACGTGCAAGTTAAAAAAAAAAAAAAAAAAGGATAAAATGATTTAATCAGTGAACCTATGATTATTATTATAGAATGATTATTAGTTTTAGTTCTTCTCCGCTATGTTTTTAAAGCCATATTAAATTGCATTATGTTGTATTATGTATTAAAGGTTATCAGAAATGGAGGAAAAGTATCAGAACAGAGAGTCAAGACCAGAGGACCTGCAGGTCATCTCTGAATTAAAGGATATGGTTGCAGAACGAGATCAGCTTATCAAGAAACTGATTGTGAGCCATTTTACTGGGCTTTTCTCTCTTAAACTAAACAATTTGAAGGTGTTTACAACCAAGACACATTGTCATTAACTATTCAGTGATCTTTAAATAACTGGAGCCTCATAAATAATAGCTTTCCTAATAAATTATTAAACAAAGCGGCATTTACAAACGAACAATTTGTGCTTAAAATATTAATACTTGATGTGTTTGAAGGCAATTATCTGAACGTGCAAAACTCCGTGAAAGAAGCAGTCAGAATGACACTTTTATTTTTGCAGGAAGACAAGAAGTTCTACCAACTGGAACTAGTGAACCGAGAGACCAACTTCAACAAAGTATTTAATGCAAGTCCTAATGTTGGTGTTATCAATCCTCTAGTAAAGGTATGTAATGCAATGGATATTGGATATGGCTTGTCCTATACACAGTGTGCATATACAGTCATGGCCGTAAATGTTGGCACCCCTGAAATTTTTCAAGAAAATTAAGAATTTCTCACAGAAAACAATTGCAGTTACACATGTTTTGCTATATACGTTTATTCCCTTCGTGTGTATTGGAACTAAACCAAAAAAAGGGAGGAAAAAAAATAACTGAAATCAATCGCTTCATATAACCATCAATAAGCTTCTCACACCTCTCAGCCGGAATGTTGGACCACTCTTCCTCTGCAAACTGCTCCAGGTCTTTATTATTGGAAGGGTGCCTTTTCCTAACAGCAATTTTAAGATCTCTCCACAGGTGTTCAATGGAATTTAGATCTGGACTCATTGCTGGCCACTTCAGAACTCTCCAGCGCTTTGTTGACATCCATTTCTGGGTGCTTTTTGACATATATTTGGGGTCATTGTCCTGCTGGAAGACCCAGGATCTCGGACGCAAACCCAGATTTCTGACACTGGGCTGTACAGTGCGACCCAAAATCGGTTGGTAATCCTCAGATTTCATGAAGCCTTGCTCACATTCAAGGCACCCAGTGCCAGAGGCAGCAATACAACCCCAAAACATCATTGAACCTCCACCATATTTCACTGTAGGCACTTTGATATTTTCTTTGTAGGCCTCATTCTGTTTTCGGTAGACAGTAGAATGAGGTGCTTTACCAAAAAGCTCTATCTTGGTCTCATCTGTCCACTAGATGTTTTCCAGGAAGGATATTGGCTTACGCAAGTTCATTTTGGCAAAATGTAGTCTTGCTTTCTTATGTCTTTGTGTCAGCAGTGGGCAGTGGGGTCCTCCTGGGTCTCCTGCCATAGCGTTTTAATTTAATTTAAATGTTAACGGATAGTTCTTGTGAAACTGAGCCTGCAGGCCGGCTTGAATATCTTTGGAACTTGTTTGGGGATGCTTATCCACCATCCGGACTATCCTGTGTTGACACCTTTCATCAATATTTCTCTTCCGTCCATGCCCAGGGAGATTAGCTACAGTGCCATGGGTTGCAAACTTCTTGATAATGTTGTGCAAACTTCTTGATATTTTTCCACAATTTTGGTTCCCAAGAGTTCACTTCTCCTCTTTCTGTTGTCCATGCTTAGTGTAGTACACACAGACACACAATGCAAAGACTAAGTGAACTTCTCTTCTTTTTAGATGTGATTTTTATATTGCCCACACCTGTTACTTGCCTCAGGTGAATTTAATTTGTTTAAAACAATCTTATTTTTCCACAATTTTGAAAGGGTGCCAATAATTTTGCTCAGCGCATTTTTGGAGTTTGGTGTGACGTTATGTCCAATTTGCTTTTTTTCCTCCCTTTTTTGGTTTTGCTACAATAAACACAAAGGGAATAAACATGGGTATACCAAAACATGTGTTACTGCAATCCTTTGCTGTGAGAAATACTTAATTTTCTTAAATTTCAGGGGTGCCAACATTTACAGCCATGACTGTGTATATTATATGTGTGTCTATGTGTAATCAATAATTTTTCCTTATTACCATAGTAATTTAATCTGGCATAATTATATAGATTTATCTATACCCAATACCACAAAATTGTGGTGTATGGGTTCTGGCTGGGTAAAAATGTAAAAAACAAAAAAAAACACACAACCAAAAAAAAAACACATCCATTCCAACTGAGCAGTGCCTACTGCTTTCTTATTGATACACAGGAAGCCCCCCTCATCCAATCACCAACTGAGGCCAGTCTCCTGTTTTATTGCTAGTTTTTATTGGGCTGGGTTCACAGAGTCTTAATCCCATGCGTCTGAGCTATAAGTAAGCATCCAGTCAAAAAGGGATGCTGAAATCTACTGAACTCACAACAGCAGGTCCATTCACTTTAATAGTCCAAAGATAGACAGCTAGTGACTACATTTTGGCCACTTCTTGCTCTTACATATTTATTTTGCTGTACTCAATTGCGCAGCATTTCATGTCTGAGTTCAGCAAAACATACATATATGAGCAGGAAGTGGACAAAATGAACTTGCTAGCTGACTACATTCTGTCCATTAAACGTCTTCCCCCCCCTATTTGATGGCCGACATATAGCGGGGATGTATAGCACTAATACTGGGTGAATCCATCCTTAACTGAACATCTATAAACACCTGGGCCTCAGTCTTAAGGTCATTTTACACAGCCAGTAAACTGTTTCATATGGGCACTGGTCGAGTTGACGCACTGTACAATGTACAAGTTTAAAGGAGCCTATACATGGCCCAGTTATTCACAGTGTATGGTCACATGAGCGATCGCCTAATCGAGCAGCCATTAACTTCCTTTATTGTTGACAGAACATCACAAGGAGATGTGCGGTTGACAAGGATGAATTTTAGGGCTTTAAAAGGAGATGACTTGCACATGGCCCATTCGGTAAATAATCACCTTGTGTAAAAGGTCCTTAAAGGAAATATGCAGCAATAACAACTTAATATCCAAAGGATAGGGGATAAGTGTCTGATCACGGGTGGTCCGACCGCTGGGACCCTCCCACGGTCTACTGCATTGGGCCGCGTCTCCGTGCAGGAGGTGTGCTGGCCTCCTCTATGTAGTTCTATGGGAGAGGCGGGGAGGCAGTGTTCGTGCCTCCCCGCCTCTCCCATAGAGCTGTATGGTGAGGGGGCATACTGTCGACCTCACTGAGGGGGCATACTGTCGACGCTATGCGCATTAGCTGCTCGCACTGAGCAAAAATGCTGGGGCCCATTTGGGAGATGGCAGGGGGTCCCAGCGGTTGGTCCCCCCACAATCAAACACTTATCCCCTATGCTGTGGATAGGGGATTAGTTGCTATGGCTGAAATTGTCCTTTAAGGCATCCAAAATAAGGTGCACAGAGAATTATAACATAAGCCATCCATATTTCTATGCCTTCTGCGAGAACACATCAGTAGTATCATATAAGTGTGAAATACACAGAACATATACATAGTGTGAAAACACAGTACACTTTACAGTGTTAATATTACAACTGAGCATGTGCAAGGTTCATATTGGCCCCTGTTATTAAAACAATATTCAGGGACCTCACTTTCATGTAAGTGATCACCCTAATCCTGATGTCTACAAGAACATCAATATTGCAGAACCATACAATATTTTCACTTTACATAATCGCAGCCTTTACTGCGGGTGACCGCTTTGAAGATTGTTACTCCTATGCACACTGTGTAATAAGAAAACAAATAGGACTGGCCTGTTTTCATTACCTTAATCTCTGTGGGTTTATAAAATTCACTATTGGCTTTAAAAACGCCCTTGTTTATTAAATACCTGGTTACCAAGTGATGTGTAAAATTCAGAGAGATCTAATTATTTGCGAATATCCTCAGTGTTCTGTTAGATTGTAAAATCCCCAGTTGTATAGTGGCTACTTTTTCCATTCAGGATCCAGAAATGTCACAGAGCTATTGTGAGACATTCTGACACTAGCTCTGTGCATGTGGGGACAGATAGGTGAAATAGGGGGTAGTGCGTTAGAGTGAGAACATGTTCACATATGAGGCTATGTTCTTATTTCGGAATGTCCACATGGAAAATCTCCGTGCCGACATTCCGAAGTCTGCGGGCGCTGGCATAAACATGCTAGGACTGTACAGGAATGTGCGGTCTCATATATGGCTATGCATTCCATGCAGTGTCTGCAGAAAGAATCAAAGTGTTTATTCTTTCTACGGACATGGAAATCGGAATTTCCATGACAGAAACATCTGGCACGGAAATTCCGCCATGTGCACAGCACAGTAGAATCCCATTGAATTCAACGGGACGCTACTGCAGCAGAATCTCCATGCTAAATTCCATTGCGGAATTCGGCACAGTAATTCCAACTTGTAAACATGGCCTCAGAGAGAGAATAAGAGCCCTGTCAATTTTAGTCTTAACAGGCCAATATTGCCCTGTATAATAAGGCCAGTGATCAGCTGACATTCGTCAGCGCGTTGCTTCCTTTGGCCTGCTAAAAAATTATGTTTCCTCGTCCGCACCGCACATCTTCCACACATGTAATAGGTGATGTGCTGCAGATGAATGAGGGCCAGCCATTGTTCTTGCAGCCCTTACTGTGTGATGGGTAAGCTTTGTAGTAGGCTCATCATACAAGCATTGGAACATGCAATAGGTTCCTAAAAAGAGGAAGCCATGACCCAATCCATTATTCAATGGATCCAAACGATGACCAACAGACCCCACTTATTGTCATAGGGTTCCATTGAGTTTTCTCTTTTTCATGGCAAAATTAATGGAGACCCAGTTTAAACTTCTGGAAGAAGCCAAAAGTTTATTAGAACACTGACCCAGATTTACAGAAAATCTATAAATTTGCATGATGTATCACAATGGCTTTAGCTTTTACTTGCACTCTGAAGGCGGGCCCCCCACCGGCAACCTTGCTTTGGATCCCGGAGGAAGGGGCCTTAGCCTGCCCCTTGTTGGCATATTCATTTTTTCCCTGAGTGCAGCGTGTCAGGAGAGCGCTCTGTGCAGTGTAACTGCGCTTGCGCCGGTCCCTCGCTACACCCGGAAGTCAGGAGTAGCGAGACTTCAGAAAGAGGTACTTTCGGGTATAGCGAGAGACCGGAGCATACACAGTTACACTGCACAGAACGCTCTCCTGACACGCTACACTTAGGGAAAAAATTAATATGCTAACAAGGGGGCAGCTAAGGCCCCTTCCTCCGGGACTCAAAGCAAGGCTGCCGGTGGGGGACCCACCTTCAGAGCGCAAGTGAAGGGCAAACAGCAGAACTGTAGTGGACAACAACTCAGCGACAAGAAAGCATAATAAAGTAAGTGACCCATGTATGGACTCCTGTTCACCCACACTATAACCCAGTGTATTGGGTTTAGTGTGGGTGAACTTGGTGACAGTTTTCCTTTAAAATGGCCTAAACGTTTAATACATAATAAATTCTGGCACAAAGGCCACAGTAAATCTAGGCCACTGTTCTTTCTCATTTGCTATGAGTGGTTGCGCTTCTACAGTATTTTACTGCAGCAACTACAATAACTACTATAAACTTTAGAAAAAATTACAAAACTAGTAAAACTTATGCAGAGGAGACCTCTGCTCTGTAGCAAAAAGGGCAGGGAATAAACTTAAAAATAATAGCCTGCATCCTTAGTTTTCCATGAAGCACTATATACTATTCATTAGTTCAGCCTTAACATCCACGTTATGTTCCCCATTTGGCTCATTAATTGCATCCAGTTAATACATTGCACAGTTGGGGGATCGGGACAGCACACTGGTGCCATAGGAGTGTTCTCAGCTCTGTGGGTGATATGAGGTGACGCACGTTTATGTGCATTATCACTACACTTTAGCATGTTGTTAATATAACTACCCACAGCTGTAAGCTCTTACTGAGAGTGTTAGACATGTGACACTCAAATTATTTTTCTCTAGAAGGCTAAAAATATTGAATGCTTTTGTTGTATCACTGTAGCTTGTAGATTTAAATACTAAGATAAAAAATGCAAAACAATACAAAGGTCCCTTGATTTATTATATATCTCTTTTTGAAATATTTGACAAAATTAAGAACATTGTATTTTGAGACTATAACTGTACTTTGAGACTAGTACTTGGCTCCAGAACGCCAAAATGTCACCAAGAATTAAAAAAGAAGGATAAAAAAAAATAAGCAGATAACTCATAACAGATAAAAATGGCCTGTCCTAAGTGGCAGCTGGGCCAGTATTCATTAAAGGGGTATTCCAGGCAAAAACTTTTTCTTATATATCAACTGGCTCCGGAAAGTTAAACAGATTTGTAAATTATGGAAAAAATAAATGGGGCTCGAGGGTCAAAGATATCTGGTTTAAATTAATTAATATTTATTAATATTAATATAAAATGCAAAATAGACCAAATAGGGATGTACAGGGCCCTTGTACCTCCCTAATTAATTAAATACACAATAAATATATGATAATCCCAATATAAAAAACTAAAAATAATAACAACTATAAAATGCAATTTGAGCCTGTGATATCAATATAGCGATCTACTGACACTGAGGAACAGCACAGTATAAATGTTCATTCAAATGCTCTTGTTTCCAGAGATCTTCAATATAGAAAAGATAAAATGTAGCCGCTACAGATGCCAGTTAATCAATTGATGCGGTGGTACTGTATCTGTCCAAACATTGGCAACTAGATCTCACCGACACAGTGATACAATGTGGCACTTTGTGAACAGTGAACAGTCACTTGAAATCAATCTTTAAGCATTTCTGCGTATGCCATACATCAAAATAGCCAGTCTGCAATACATTCCATATAATGCTCACCACTCCGGGGTGTCACGGATCTCCCTTCAGTGTAGTCCTGGGGGCCGGCTGTATAGCGTCTTATGACCGGTGCCTTGCCTCTGTCAGGGATCGTGCTGCTGGAGTCTCGGCCAACTCCTAAGAGCGCAGCACTAAGTGGTGGGCACCATTTGGGGGGACTGCAGCGCTGTCAAGCGGAGTCCCTTGGTCGGACCAACTTGGAATGATGGTGGTCTGTAAACCTCAATTCCTTATTGTAGATGGCCCGATTGGCTTCTCGCTGGTAGTTGTTATAACGGCTGTATGCGGTAAGCAGAGTGAGTAACCCGGCGGCGTTCCTCGTGCACAGGTCGCGCGCTCGGGAGATGGTTCACTGTAATAAATGCCTTGGATCTGGCGAATGATCGCTATTCTGTCAGAAGAGTGTTCTATAATAACAGGCTCAATATCGCAAAATTAAAATCGCTGGACGCGTTTCAAAACCTTCCTCGGTTTTTTCTTCAGCAGCGTTCCGCCGGGTTACTCACTCTGCTTACCGCATACAGCCGTTATAACAACTACCAGTGAGAAGCCAATCGGGCCATCTACAATAAGGAATTGAGGTTTACAGACCACCATCATTCCAAGTTGGTCCGACCAAGGGACTCCGCTTGACAGCGCTGCAGTCCCCCCAAACGGTGCCCACCACTTGGTGCTGCGCTCTTAGGAGTTGGCCGAGACTCCAGCAGCACGATCCCTGACAGAGGCAAGGCACCGGTCATAAGACGCTATACAGCCGGCCCCCAGGACTACACTGAAGGGAGATCCGTGACACCCCGGAGTGGTGAGCATTATATGGAATGTATTGCAGACTGGCTATTTTGATGTATGGCATACGCAGAAATGCTTAAAGATTGATTTCAAGTGACTGTTCACTGTTCACAAAGTGCCACATTGTATCACTGTGTCGGTGAGATCTAGTTGCCAATGTTTGGACAGATACAGTACCACCGCATCAATTGATTAACTGGCATCTGTAGCGGCTACATTTTATCTTTTCTATATTGAAGATCTCTGGAAACAAGAGCATTTGAATGAACATTTATACTGTGCTGTTCCTCAGTGTCAGTAGATCGCTATATTGATATCACAGGCTCAAATTGCATTTTATAGTTGT
Organism: Hyla sarda; assembly: GCF_029499605.1. Taxonomy (NCBI): domain Eukaryota; kingdom Metazoa; phylum Chordata; class Amphibia; order Anura; family Hylidae; genus Hyla; species Hyla sarda. Next base: position 248,498,799 of record NC_079191.1, on the reverse strand, counting down.
TATTATTTTTAGTTTTTTATATTGGGATTATCATATATTTATTGTGTATTTAATTAATTAGGGAGGTACAAGGGCCCTGTACATCCCTATTTGGTCTATTTTGCATTTTATATTAATATTAATAAATATTAATTAATTTAAACCAGATATCTTTGACCCTCGAGCCCCATTTATTTTTTCCATATTGTTCCTATTTTTATACACCGTGGGTATAGGTGTTTGTTGGGTTGCTCGGGTCCTCAGTGACGGTCAGACAGACAGGAGCCTCTCCATTGTGTTTATAATAGATTTGTAAATTACTTCTATTAAAAAAACTTTATCCTTCCAATAGTTATTAGCTTCTGAAGTTTTCTGTCTAACTGCTCAATGATGATGTCACATCCCGGGAGCTGTGCATGATGGGAGAATATCCCCATAGGAGCTGCACAGCTCCCGGGACGTGAGTCATCAGAGAGCAGTTAGACAGAAAACAGCAACTTCAGAAGCTAATAACTATTGGAAGGATTAAGATTTTTTAATAGAAGTAATTTACAAATCTGTTTAACTTTCCGGAGCCAGTTGATATATAAAAAAAAGCTTTTGCCTGGAATACCCCTTTAACATATACATTTTTATCCCCTTCAAGAGTATAAAACATATAAGTGAAAGAATATGGGGGGAAATTTATCAAAACTTGTCCAGAGGAAACATTGCCCAGCTGCCATAGCAACCAATCCGATCACTTCTTTCATTTTTAACAAGGCCTCTGCAAAATGAAAGAAGCGATCTGATTGGTTGCTATGGGAAACTGGGCAACTTTTCCTTTGCACAGGATTTAATAAATCTCCCCCATGGTGTAAGAGGGGGGTTATCCAAGAGAGTGCTCAGAGGCACAAATCGGTCATAACAGAAATGCAAGCCAAAACCAGGCTAGAGAATAGCACAGTTAGGATTTTTATGCACTTTTTAAGCCAAATCCAGGAATGGATTTAAAAGTAGAAGTCTTACTCTTTATATGTTTCTTACCCATTCCTGGATTTTGCTTCAAAAACTGCTTAAAAAATCCTGAATGTGAGAACTCACCCTAATAATAGTCTCTGAGGCTAGTAAACAGGTGATTCAATTAGAGCATCTACCTCTTTGATTGTCCTTTAAAAAGGTAAGTGCACTTGGAAGATCACTTTGGTTCCTTTCACTTTTTTTTACATTTTGTTATGTTCAGGCCTTGTGCTAAAATTTAATAAAATAATAAAAAAGTTTTTCCCCATTAATCTGTACTATCTTGATCATCTTGGACATGTTTCTCATTGATCAGTTCCTCATTGATCATTGATCAGTTCCTCATTGATCAGTTATCTGTGGGAAATAAGTTGACTGGACATGATTTGGAAACAAAATAATTTGGAAGCGTACATAAACATTCTACTGCACTGGAGAAACTTCCAGAAGGCCAACTATCACTTCACCACTCCACAATCTGGGATTTATGGCAGAGTTGCAAAAAACACCTTAAGGGCTCGCAGATTGTGAAAAACATTCTCTGACCTGATGAAACCAAGGTTGAACCTTTTGTATTTAATTATTACCCTCATGTTAGGAGGAAATCAGGCACTGCTCATCACCTGCCCAACACTATCCCTACAGTGGTGGAGGCAGCATCAAGCTGTGGGATTGGTTTTTCCGCGGATGGTATATAGACACTGGTCAGGGCTGAGAGAAAGCTTAATGGAATAAAGAGTGCTTGGGGCCTTAAAGGGGTACTCCCCTGGAAAATATATACTTTTTTTAAATCAACAGGTGCCAGATAGTTAAACAGATTTTTAAATTACTTCTATTAACAAATCTTAACCCTTCCAGTACTTATCAGCTGTTGTATGTTCCAGAAGAAGTTCTTTTCTTTCTGTCTGACCACAGTGCTGTCTGCTGACACCTCTGTCCATTTTAGGAACTGCCCAGAGTACAAGCAAATCCTCATAGCAAACCTATCCTGCTCTGGACATTTCCTAAAATGGACAGAGGTGTCAGCAGAGAGCACTGTGGTCAGACAGAAAGGAAATTCAAAAAGAAAAGAACTTCCTCTGGAGCAGCTGATAAGTACATGAAAGATTAAGATTTTTTTATAGAAGTAATTTACAAATCTGTTTAATTTTCTGGCACCAGTTGATTTACATTTTTTTTTCCAGGGGAGTACCCCTTTAAGCTGGGTTCACACCACATTTTTGCAATACAATTCTCGTTTACGTTTTCAATTTGAAAACCGTACGGAACCGTATTGAAAACCGTATGCCAAAAGGTTTTGTCAGTTTTTTTCCCATACCCAAAACCGCAGCCTACCACATTTGTGGTCTGGGTGAAAAACCGTATTGAAACATATACTTTTTTTTATACATATATGTTTTAACATGGGAGTCAATGGGAACCGTACAGAACCGCATGTGTGTACGGTTCCATCCAGTTTTCACCTTACAGTTTTTGACTTTGCACAGTTTTTTTCTTGGAATTTCAATCAAACAACGGAAACTTTATTCATAATGGAATGAAAAGTTAAAAACGTATACTTTTTTCTTAAGAAACAGATGCAACTGGACATCATTTTTCAAACCGTATACGGATTTAAATTTGTAAACACCTTTTGATACAGTTTAGTCAGGTTTTGAGGAAAACATTTTTTATCAAAAACCTTATACAGGAACTGTATTGCAAAAACTTGGTGTGAACCCAGCCTTAGACTGGACTGTAGATTTACCTTCCAACAAGACAGTGGCCTTTAGAACACAGCCATGACCACACAGGAGTGATTTAGGGACAACTCTGTGTCCTTGAGTTGCTTAGCCAGAGCCCTGACTTGAACCCAACCAAACCCACCACGTTTTTGCAATACAGTTCCCCTATATGTTTTCAATGTAAAAAGAGCATGCTTCAATTTTATATGATATTTATTGCATATAAAAAATATAAAATTACACACGTATTAAACAAGCACTAATATCACTTTCCTACCACTTGGCCCTACTGGTGGAGATGTTAATAGAAATTACAGCTCTGTTACTAGGTAATGCAATACTTAATTAGATATTATATTTACATGAGATGTAAAATCCAGTCCCCGATCGTTTTGAATGACATTTTTAGGGTTTTCTCTGTCCTCCCATATTAAGATCATGATATTGTTTATGAACCGTTTATAAAAAAAAAAATCACCCGGTCATCATGAATATATTGTTCCTCAAAGGCCCCTACGTACAGGTTTGCATAGCATAGGGCAAATTTTGTCCCCATTGCTGTACCGCAAACCTGTATGTAGTGGGTGTGGTCATAGATAAAATAATTATGATCCAATGTAAACTTTATGGATTGCAAAATAGTTTCTTGTGGATTCCCTGGCATCAAAGGATCTTTCGTAAAAAAATTTGCGCATAGCCTCTACCCCTTTATCATGGGGGATATTACTATATAAGGCAGTAACGTCTAAGGTGACCCATACATAGTTTTTCTGCCATTTTAATTCTCTCAAAAGAGACAAAAGATGGCCTGTATCCCTCAGGTATGCCGGCAAAGACGTCACATACCTCTAAAATTGGTGGTCAATATATTCGGAGAGACAACTAGTGACAGAGTCTATGCCGGCTTTGAGGAACAATATATTCATAATGACCGGGTGATTTTTTTTTTTTATAAACGGTTCATAGACGATACCATTTTAATGGTAGGAAAGTGATATTAATGCTTGTTTTAATAATTTTATATTTTTATATGTAATAAATATCATATGAAATTGAAGCACGCTCTTTTTAAATTCTTTAACATTATGCACCATTTTTAATATGCACTAAAGATATAAAAAGAATTTAGCTAAATTTAGCAGTTTGTGTGTAGCATGTTACTTTATTTGTGGCATCATACCCAGGAAGGCTGGAGGCTGGAATCACTGCCAAAGGGGCTTCAACTAAGTACTGAATAACGGGTCTAAATACTTATGTCAATGCAATTTTAGTTGTTCCTTTTCAATAAATTAGCAAAGATTTTTCATTGTCATTATGTGGTTTTGAGTGCAGAATAATGGGGGAAACTTTTTTATTTTAGCAAAAGGCTGGAATATAACAATATATATAAAAAAAAAAAAAAAGGACAGTTTCTAAAGACTTTCTAAATGCATGTAGTTTTCTTCCTGTAGAGCCTACGATGTTTATCAATTTGCCATGCTGGCAATGGTATTACAGTATACATAGGTGTATACATAGGTACCTGTAGGGGGAGAGCAATTATTTTATAATGTTCCTCACTTGTGTTATTTTCAACAACAAAAAACAGCAAAAGAAGAAGAATGATAAGTCCTCAAACAGGTTTGTGAGTTCCCCTAACCTAAGTGCTGTGGAGATTAGTGGAATGGGAAATGGACATCCAACCCGCCTGGACCCCATTCCAAATTCACCCATCCATGATATTGAATTCAACAGCAGCAAGCCTCTCCCACAGCCTGTACCACCCAAAGAGGCCAAGACCTTTTTGAGGTGAGCACTGCCTCGCCAGTTCAGTTGCCGTTGGTCAGTGCCGGACTACTGACACAACCTTGAATTATTATTATTATTATTTTTCTTTAATAAAGCATTTGCAACCTCTTTCTAGAGCTCCTTTTTGCGCATGTATTTGTTTAAACCTCATGTTATGTTAAACATCAGTTTCCATTATGCAAATCTGAGGCTGATGCATGTATGTACTTTAATACATTACTCAGTACAATTTGGTATATTCAGTGAATAGTATTTTCTTACTATAAAGAGTGCATTTAGATTAAAGTAAATTTTCAGAAAATAAAGTATCTGAAATTTTTTTTATAAGAAACCCCCCTAACATTACTGTCCTGTTAATTTCCCAGTGTTTTTAAATGCCAGAATAAAATTAGAAAAGTGCAGTAGTAAGGTATGCCAACATATACCCAATGCCTACCCACTGTGGACTGAATATAGTCTACTAGTGACCACGTTCGGTATATTTTTGAAATCTTGCTACAGTTCTTTTGAGTCCCACAAAATAAAAACATACTGTATGATTAGAAACAGAGGAAACATAGTCATTAGCAGTTTGCGTTTAGTCCATTGTACGTTGGCATACCTTTGTGCTATAGATGTACTGAACTTTTCTAATATGAACCCAGCCAAATGTTAAATAAATTCATTGCTGTTATTATCTGCTCTTGTGTAATCTGTGTGTTCCTAAAATGACAGCTTTTCTAGTACTTTCTAAGGATCTAACGCTATATTACTGTGGGTTTTATCTATCAACTGAATGCTAGTGCTCTCTAGTGGTGAATGTGAGCACTTACTTTTTGAATACCTATGTAAGTTAAACAAAGCATCTATAAATAAATGAGAAAATACTTTTCGCTGAATTGGCCAAAGAATGTATATTTATTGTATTTTATGGCATTCTGAGGTAAGCATGTATATACCTGTATACAATTCTGCATGTAAATATATACATAAATATATATCCCTGTAACTGATTGTCCCTGTGTGCTTCTTTTATACAATGAGAAGTTGTATAGCACTTTATTGCACCTTCAGCCCAGCACCAAAAATGTACTTGCTTTCCCTTGTCTATTAAATGTAACCTGACAAAACATTCGAACATGTGAATAAGCACTCCCATTGAACTGTATTTCAATCATATCTGTGGTTTCAGTTGTGGTATACAATGATGCATGACATGCTGGGTAAGATCAGTGATCTGAGTGTACCTGGTGTGCACATTTATGGTGTTTTGTGCTTAGAAGAAAAGTATATAGTGCTTGTTAAGAATATTTCCATGGGATGTGACCCTGGTTATAATACTTCTTACGATTACTGTTCTATTTTTTAAAAAGGAGGCTAAAAGAGGGGGTAAAGACAGGCCAAAAGGCATATGAGATGAATGATCCATTTGACATTGCCTACATGCCTCCCTAGCATCTGGTAGTTTGTGCTGCTGGGGAATTACAATGTAGCGGCTGTGCAGATTTATCACACAGGGACAAGGACAAGAATTGGTATTGATTTTGGCTTTGCTTCAAAACAGATGCTTTATGTTTGCTGACCACCGCCGCGTCTGCTTTCTTACGTCTTTGTGATGTGTTCTTGACATGTATCCCTTGTAATGTGTTTTTCTTTCTCTCTGGGATTTAGCCCTCCCCAGACTGAGACTTCACCAGTGGCATCACCAGATCCACAACGCCAGGAATGGTTTGCCCGGTACTTCACTTTCTAAGAGACTGTATTTGATAATGTCTCTCTATTGTGGCACAGCTTTGATGTGGACTCTTTGTACAAGCATGACCTTAACAAACCCTTATGTGACCAAGCTTTGCCGTAACTACTGTTTGTCGAACACTGTGAACGAGAGTGTCTCCAGTTGGAAATGCACTGTTTAATAACACTCTGTATTTGTTTTCCTTTCAGTAAAAACCTTCTTTACATTTTACAGATGAGAAAAATATGAATTTTGTAGAATAACTGTGCTACCTCCTTGCCCCATTTATTCCTTTTTTTATTTATTCTCTGCTAAGCATATTACTTCAGTGCTGGAATAATCCACACCACATTGCTCTGCACTAATGTTATTGAGATGCCTTCTCAGTAGATTCAGCCACAAGGCTAACATGTCGAGAAAAGACCATTCTAGTTTCTGTTAGATCATGTTTAATAGTTTGACACCAGAAATAACAATGTGCCTGGAGTCAGATTCTCAGCTTCTGATTGGTATGTATATACTATGTATGGCTATTGTATTCCTATTGTAACAACATCAAACCCTAAGTCCCAGTGTGTTATTTCCTATGGAAGTCACTTTTATTATACATATATAAAAAGATATTTTTTCTTATAAAATTCATGTTTGGTATTGTTATTAGAAACAACTTGTGTCTTTATTTTCTTTACTTAAATATACAGTTGAATATAGTATAAAGATCTTCTTTTAGGACCCACCAGCCAGCATATCTATTGCTTTCCTGAATAGAGACATCTGATGGGCTGCAGTAGTGATCTTTAACTTGTGGCTCTTTGGCTGTTTCATAACTACAGCTCCAAGAATGCCCTGCCAGCTGAAGTCTGCCAACTGTACCAAGGATAACAGTGAACACTGCATCTAACTCAGAATATGAGGAGCCATAAGATAAAATCACTTTTAGGCCATTTTATATATAGTGTTAAAGTAGATTGCTTTACATATCTTGTATCTTGCATAACTGGATGAAAGCACCCATCAGATCACGAGGAGTCTGCCCACTTAGAATTCCTGAAGAGAGAAAATATGGATTGACCTGTGCTGTGAATGGACAGCTAACTACGGGAGGAAGTGCCGGGGTACTGCTATGCTACTGTCAGACAGCACAGCTCTGGTCCCCCTGAAATAGAGAGGATAAAATATGGCTCTATACCTTGGATGGGGCTCAATAAATGCAGACAGAGCAGTGAAATCACTTTGTCAACACTCAATGCTATTTTATTTTTAATTACTAGTACACTTTAATACATTTGGAACATCTGCAGCCTTTTGTGCACCTTAAGCCAAGTGCTCAATCAGCATAGATTTTCCACTAAAACTTAGTGCTGGGTGGTATACCGGTTCATACCGAATACTGAATTTTTTTCCTGCACGATATGAATTTTTCCCATATCACAATACCGGTTGGGCCCCTTTCCCCCCTCGAATGAATGAATTATCAGCCGCAGCGCGCTGTCCCCACATCGGGGAACTAATCATATGTCACCTGCAAGCGCTGCTCTCCTTGTCCTCCTGTGAGTTGCGGGTTGCCGGCGCTGGAAATCTTTACTGTACTACATATTCCTTGTTCCCAGGCTGCAAAAATAAACAAAATAAACTTTAGCTCACCTTCCCACATTCCCCCGTTGCTTCGGTAACGGCCTCATGCTAGCACGGGGCATCGCTGCCGCCGGTGATAGGCTGAGCGCACTGTCATGTAAGAAGCCGGCCGGCTCCTTACATGACAGTGCGCTCAGCCTATCACCGGCCGAAGCGGGACATTGCTGCGGCCGGTGATAGGCTGACGGCTCTGTGTTGTTCCTATCCCAAGCATGAGGCCGTTACCGGAGCAACGGGGGAACGTGGGAAGGTGAGTTAAAGTTTATTTTGTTTATTTTTGCAGCCCGGGCACAAGGAATATGTAGTACAGTACAGATTTCCATCGCCGGTGGCCCGCAACTCACAGGAGGACGAAGAGAGCAGCGCTTGCAGGTGACATATGATTAGTTCCCCGATGTGGGGGAAAGCACAGCACTGGGCTGATAAACCGGGGGGGGGGGGGGGGGTGTTAGAGAATCAGAACAGCGTCTGCGGGTCACATGATTGGGGGGGATATACCGTTAAATACTGTGGAACCGCCATAACTTACAGAAATACCGTGATACACATTTTTGGTCATACCGCCCAGCTCTACTAAAACGGACACAGATTTTTTGCATAAATTATAGTTATTGTGTTGGGCTCCCAGAGGACAAACCCCTCTCGCTAGGCCCTGTCCACTTTTATTTTTTAGTAGCCACAACAGTGAAGGAATGGTACATGCAATGCTCAGAAAATAAAAAAAACTGGGGTACAAGGCTCATAGCCTTAGTCCAACTACATACTAAACATACAAAACAACACCAGTTTAACAGGTAAGAATCTGGCAATCCGGTAGCTGTAATGAAACGGCCTACCTGTCTTTTTCAGAGTTAGGGAGTCAAGAGTTGTTGAGTCAGAGTCAGTAGAAATGTACAGTACTGATTTCAACTTTGGCTTCAGAATAAAAAATATATTTAGGGAAGGGTTACATGTGCCGTATTTTGCTGCGCATTTGCTGCTGCATATTTTCTACTCATTAAAGTCAATGACCCAGATTTAACTATATGAGAGAAACAAATTGAGTGATTTTCCCACAGCAACCAATCACGAGCTCTGGTAAAGTGAAAGCTTAGCTGTGATTGGTTGCTGTGGGAAAATCACTCCACTTTTTCTCTCAGTTTGATAAATCTGGGCCAAGGGGTAGCAAAATCAGCTGAAGAAAATATGCAGCAAAATACGGCACGAGTAACCATACTCTAAATGTTATAAATATTGTTAAAAGCAGACCTATATGCAGCTAAAACGGGTATAAATAACCCTGCATAGGGCTTCTCATAAAAACTCCGGCCATATTTTATTATAGAAGTCTTTTCCAATGCCAAGATATAGGCCTTTTTGTTATATATAAATGATTCTCAAGTGTCCAAGGAGTGTTTCCCAGCATGGCGAGAGCCCAGGGCCATCCAAACCATTAGTTTTTTCAACTGCTCAATAAATCTAGTGGCTGTCTGTCTAAGGGGTAGGTGTATGCAGGTGAGTATGGAGCCAGTGAATAAGAGGAGATCGGCTGGCTAACCCTGGGCTCTTGCCATGCTGAGGAAAACAAGTGACTTATTTACATATTACCAAAAAGGCTGATATCTTGGCATTGTAAAAGAACTATGAATGTAAGTGAAAGGTATGCCTGGAATTGTGATGAGAAGTCCTCTGTAGCAATGGCCTTATTTTTTAACCCTGTGTAGATGCTGACAAATTTGCTTTAATTCATTTATTAAATGCACAGTTTGCTAAATATTTGCTTCAGAAATTTTAATCATATGCTCCTTTAAAACCATAAAACCATATACAGTACTTACGTTTCCTGTTCCTCTACAACTGTCATTAAAGGGGTATTCCGGGAAAAAACATTTTTTTTTTTTTCTATCAACTGGCTCCAGGTTAAACAGATTTGTAAATTACTTCTATTATCTTTAATCTTAATCCTTCCAATAATTATCAGCTGCTGAAGTTAAGCACTTAGACAGAAAAGAACAACTCAACTTCAGCAGCTCATAAGTACTGAAAGGATTAAGATTTTTTAATAGAAATAAATCTGTTTAACTTTCTGGAGCCAGTTGATATGTATATTTAAAAAAAAGTTTTTTCCTTTAAATAGTGTTCCTGGTCTTGGTTTTGACGCATGGAAGTGCCACTCAGACAATCATTGGCTGCAGCAGTGACATGGCTGGTCAGGCTGATGCTTTTCTTTTCTAGGTTTTACTCCAATTACTCATCCCTGGCAGAATCACTAATTGATTTTGATGTCAAAAAGAAAATCCCAGTTAGCTTACCACTACTCCTAAAATATCCAAACATGGAACACTGCATTGAATGGCAAATATGACTATAGAGAAAATACACTCTGCTTTTAAAACACCTGACTTAGGGCCCTATTAGACAGTGCAAGCCAAGCTGTAAACAAGTGCTGATCTCATAGATGGGCCCTGTTTAGAGAGGCTAGATCAAGGCTTGAGTCTTAGGCCAGGATGACCGCAGGAATCGTTTGTGCAGCTCCTTCTTACAAACAGCCATCGACTGCACGTCCCCTATTTAATGGGTAGATGTGCGGCCAATGGCCTATGATTGTTATGTAGCTCAAACAACCTGTTTAGCTAACATGCAAGCTTGTTCATTTGTCTACAGGTTGCTGGACCTATTAGACAGGGTGATATCAGCCTGTTTGGCAAATAATTGCTCTGTGTAAAAGAGCTGATAAGATGTCTGATCGCAGGGGTCCCGCTGGTCGGACCCCCCGCGATCTCCCTGCAGCACGTTCTAAACGAACGCCGCATGCGGCATCGGAGGCTCGTGAAGTCACGGCCTCGCGCCCTCAATGCAAGTCAATGGGAGGGGGCCTGGCGGCGACGTCACGAGCCTACGGCGCCGGATTGCTACTCATCTGGCACCGAGCGAAGTTCGGTCCGTGCACCTGATGACTGGGGTGCCGCAGCAGAGATCCTGGGGGTCCCAGCAGCTGGACCCCTGCGATCAGACATCTTATCCCCTATGCTTTGGATAGGGGATAAGATGTCTAGGGGCGGAGTACCCCTTTAAACCAAATGACCGTAATTACATAAGTACAACTTTGAACACCATTAGAAGGAAATGCACATCAGTCTGTATTGACAAAAAAGTTCTACTCCAAAGAAATATACTGATAAGTTTGATTGGATTTTCGAATGGAGATTCGCATTGGGAGCCTCACCAGGGACAGGGACCAATATAAATGATGAAAAGCTTTGTACAGCACTGCGTAATAAGTTAAATAGTATGGTTGAAAGTTGTTGCTATATAAAGAAAAGATTATTATTGTACTTATGTTACCAGAGTCAGGTGACCTAATAAAAGTATTTTAAAAGGAAGCCATGTTTATTGGTAACTAGAAGGTATGACTAAGCGTAATTATACCAAAACATGTCAGCCATTAAGTGCTGCATTCCATGGACTTTGTTCAGGAAAAAGTATGATAAAATAATTCATGCAGTCTCCATCAATTCTCTTTTCCTTATGGATTAACAGTATTGCTATGGACTGAATGTTTGTGTTACTAGTCTGAGTCAAATAACTTAATTCTAGTTATTGATGATCATCTTACTAAAGCAGGACATTTTATACCTCTGGACTCACTTCTGTTAGGCTAAGTCTCCACTTGTTTTTTTTGTCCTGCGTTTTTAGGGATTAAAAAAATGCCTGAAAAATCGCCAGTGCAATATCATCATGCGTTTTTTCTGATGTTTTTTCAGGCGTTTTTTTCATTTGTGTGGAAATTGCATTTTTGTCACCTTTTGGCGTTTTTTTTTTTGGTACCCAAAATTTGTTGGGTACCAAAAAAAAAAAAAAGGATGATGCAGTGATGGAAAACATTTTATTAAACGAAATGTATATATTTTATAACCAACTTTTTTGTATTTTTTAATAAAGTGTGTGCGTTTCACTTTTTTTCTCCATTTTTTAAATTTTTTAGGTAGTACTACTACTCCCAGCATGGAACAGACTGTTCCATGCTGGGAGTAGTAGCACCTGTAGTAATAGACAGATCGCCCTGGGTCTCAGTCCTGACATACAAAGCGATCGTCCATTATATAGCACAGATGCCGCTGTATACAGCGCTCACATCTCTGCACTATACTCTGGCCAGTGATGTAAATAGAACATAATTCATTCATATTTCCCACCCAGAGCTGTGATTGGCCAGATGGTTGCAGCCAATCACCGCTCTGAGGAAAATATCAATGAGTGAGCGGCCGGCCTGGAGTACAGTGCAGAGCAGGGATGCGAGCGCTGTATACAGTCGCTCCATCTCTGCTATAGACAGGATGATCACAGCGGGTGTCAGTAGTGACATCCACTGTGATGTGTCCTTTAGCAGGCACTACTACTCCCAACATGGAGGACACTCTGCTCCATGCTGGGAGCTGTAGTATCTGCATTAATAGACAGATCGCAGCGAGTGTAACTTCTGACACCCGCTGCGATATGTCTATTAATGCAGGTACTACAGCTCCCAGCATGGAGCAGAGTGTACTCCATGTTGGGAGTAGTAGTACTTGTAGTAAAGGAAAGATCACTGTGGGTATCACTCCTGACACCCGCTGAGATCCGCCTGTATAATGTATGGATGCGGCGGCCGCTCTCCTATGGTCCCCTGCACGGCCGTATATATATAAGTATTCATATTTCTCACAGAGCGCTGTGATTGGCTGGAACCATCTGGCCAATCACAGCTCTGTGGGAAATATGAATGTGTATATATACGTCAGGGCAGGGGACCATAGAAGAGCGGCAGCCGCATCTATACATTATACAGGAGGATCGCAGTGGGCGATCTGTCTATTAGTGCAGGTAACTACTTCTCCCATCATGGAACAGTGTGTTCCATGCTGGGAGTAGTAGCACTAACTAAAAAAAAATTAAAAATAAGGAAAAATGTGAAAAACACACACAATACATTTTTATAATTGTCGGCTACATTTTTATTTCCCCGCACACATAAATTGATTCCTGTTTGAAAAGTGATGTTTTTTTATAAAAAAATATAAATTTTGTTAGATACAATTTTTTCCTTCACTACTGTATCTTTTTTTTTTACATTTTTTTTAATTGTACCCTACGAAATTTTATTCAAAACAGGTATCTCCATCACTTTTTTGGATCGGTAAGGTCCTAAAAGACTAAAAACAGCCCGCAAAAATGCCAAAGTTAAACCCCACATATCGTTTTTCTTGGCATTTTCTCACTCCCATGGACTTCTATTGGAGCAAAACGCCACGATTTTGACTAAAAACGCTGGTTTGAGCGACATACAGCGTTTTTTTCAAAACGCCAAGGAGCTGAAAAAAAAAAACACAAAAAAGTGAAAAAACGGCAAAAGGATAAAAAAAAACGCCAAAGTGAAAAAACGCCAAGTGGAATTAGAAATTTGCGGTTTCTCATTGATTTACAGCTAACATCTGGCCCCAGCGTTTTTTGGCCAAAAAGTGGAGACGTAGCCTAACAGAGAATAGCCATATTATAAGATGTTTTCCACAACGTCAGACATTGCTAGTTTGTTATCTCCTTTTCATTCAAACCAAATACACAAACAAAACTCGGGAGCATTATCTTCTGTGCTATACTTGCTATCTGTAGAAAGAAAAAGTTAATTTGCTTCCAGAGTTCCTTTACACATTTGGATATGGTGTCACACACAGGTATTCGAGGTAGTTTTTGTTCAGTTTTTTGTTCAGATCTTGTGTCAAAATCAAAGTTCTTTCATAAGTTCATCCTTTACATTCCCCATTCTTTTGCATCCACTTCTGACTTTGCCTAAAAAGAAAATAAATGAAAAGCTGTACCTAAACAAAAAGCTGTGTGTGAATCCCCCCCCCCCCCCCCCCCCACCACCACCTTATTATTTCAATATCCTTCTTATTTTCCAAGAGAAAGAAGTGGGAGATAAATCACACTGACCGTGTCCAACTCTGAAAGTAGAAGACAATGGCCTACATTTATTAAAGGGGTACTCTTTTTTTTTTTTTTTTTTTTTTTTAATCAACTGTTTCCAGAAAGTTTAACAGATTTGTAAATTACTTCTATTAAAAAAGCTTAATCCTTCCACTACTTATTAGCTGCTGAATACTACAGAGGAAATTCTTTTCTTTTTGGAGCACAGAGCTCTCTGCTGACATCATGACCACAGTGCTCTCTGCTGACATCTCTGTCCATTTTAAGAACTGTCCAGAGTAGAAGAAAATCCCCATAGCAAACATATGCTGCTCTGGACAGTTCCTAAAATGGACAGAGGTGTCAGCAGAGAGCACTGTGGACAAGACAAAAAAAGAAATTCAAAAAGAAAGAATTTCCTCTGTAGCATACAGCTGCTAAAAAGTACTGGAAGGGTAAAGATTTTTTATAGAAGTCATTTACAAATATGTTTTTCATTTACAAATATGTCTTTCTGGCACCAGTTGATTAAAAAAATAAATAAAAGTTTTCCACCGGAGTACCCCTTTAAATGTATGGCGCAACAAAAAAATATTATTTGTGTGGGGAAATTGAAAACCCCCCCACAATTTAGCAAATTTTTGATGGTTTTGTTTTCATGCTGTACACTTTACTGTAAAAATGACATGTGTTCTTTATTCTGTGGGTCAGTAAGATTAAAATGATACCCATGATTACATACTTTTCTATTATTGTACCGCTTTAAAAAAATCTCAAACTTTTTAACCAAATTAGTTCATTTACAATCCCTCTATTCTGACAACCTATAACTTTCAAATTTTTCCATATACTCGAGGGCTCATTTTTTGCGCCGTGATCTGTACTTTTTATCGGTACCACATTTGCAACTTTTAAACCTTTGAAGCTTTTCATAAAAAAAATTTTTTGAATAAAATATGTGACAAGAAAGCTGCAATTTTGTATATTTTTTTTAACGTTTACGCCATTTACCGTACAGGATCATTAACATTATATTTTGATAGTTAAGACATTAACGCACACAATCCGATCATCCAATATAACACCCGCATTGCCGCAGATGCCTTGATCTGTATTGGTAATTCCTATAATGTATAGGTTTGTGAGTTTTTTTTTTGTTTTTTTTTACCTGTTATCAGCTGGCTTCCTTCTGCCATGGAACTGGTACAGCAGGAAAGAGATGACCTTTAGCCAGGCGCTCGGAGGTCCAAAAGATGTCACAACCAAATCATGGGAGTGAACAAAGGTTCAAGCTTTATTTATAGGTAACAATAACGTGTTTCGGGGTTAGCATACCCCTTCTTCAGATTGACAATCTGTCAATCTGAAGAAGGGGTATGCTAACCCTGAAACGCGTTTTTGTTACCTATAAATAAAGCTTGAACCTTTATTCACTCCCATGATTTGGTTGTGACATCTTTTGGACCTCCGAGCGCCTGGCTAAAGGTCATCTTTTTCCTGCTGTACCAGTTCCAATTCAGGATCTCCTTTGGACCTATCCTGTGACCTGCGGGCCTGCACGGACTCCTACACCATTACCTCAATTGAGGTTATATGCGTATTTCATATACGCTCCAGGTGAGCAACCATCTAACAGACCCCTGACCTGTACCCACTTTGTGTGGGGTCCCACTTGCCTCCTAGGGTAATGCACTAGGCGCCTTCCTGGGCCCTCTCTTTTTTCTCTATTTACAGGTTCCTTCTGCCATGGCACCCTCCCTTGTCAACGCCATAGAATCCGTGATCAGGACTTATCACAGCATCCATTGGGTTAATGCTGCTGAGACCGGTGCAATCCAGGTCTCGGCAGCTATGGCACGACCCCCCGGTGATCTCCTGCAGCACATTGCACTGAGCAGGATTTCACCAGGACGTATGCTTACATCCAGTTGCGCTAACATGTTAGCAATTGAGACGTACGCATAGGTCCTAGGACGGGAAGGGGTTAAACACGACAGCCTACCTGAGTATTGTTGCTGACCATTTCTACACCTTTATGACCACAGTGTACACATCTTGTGGTGGCTACCTCCAGCAGAATAATGAACCAGGTCACAAATCTCACATCATGTCGGTGGTTTCCTGAACATGACAATGAGTTCACTGTACTCCAATGACCTCCACATTCACCAGATCCAATCCCATAGAGCATGTTCAGGATGTGGTGGAACAGGAGATTAACACCATGGATGTGCAGCCAGGACTGCCATCAGAAATTTTTGGGCCCCTTACACAGCTCAAGGCCTGGGCCCCCACCCCCATGGCCCGCCTGCTATCTTCCCCATTGTCTATGAAAAAAATATTTTAAAACACAGTACGAGAAAAATAAGAGCCTTTTAGTTTAAAGGATAACCCGGGATGTCCCTTATCCATGCAGTTCTATGGCAGAGCCGGAGATTGCCAAAAGCAGCGCTTCGGCTCTCCCATAGAGCTGCATGGAGGGGGGCGTGTCAGCCGCAACTTCGTGCGGTGGTCAAAAATGCTTGTTTCATGCAGAGAGCTGGGGCACCGCTTAGAATAGGGGATAAGTTGTTACATCCCGGAGTTATCCTTTAATAAGGAAGAAAGAAAGAATATTACCACCATACTGTTACTGACCAAGCCCTGTATACTGACCAATATTACCAATAATACCAGTATACAAGGAGGAATATTATCACCATACATATTACCATCGTACTGTTACTGACCAAATCCTGTAGACTGAGACGAAAATTACCAATAATACCAGTATACAAGTGAGAATAATACTGCCACACCATGACCACTACCATTGCCACCACATAGGTAATGCCCTCGGTATGTAGGTAGTAGGTTATGCCCCCAGTGGGTAGGTTGTAGGTCATGCCCCCAGGTAGGTTGTCAGTAATGACCCAAAAGGGTAGACAGTAGGTAATGCCCCAAGGTAGTTAGTGCTCCCAGGTAGGTAATGTGCCCAGTAGATAGTGCCCCCCCAGGTAGATAATGCTCTTAGTAGGTAGATCCCTCAATAGGTAGTGCCCTAGGTATGTAATGCCCCCAGTAGATAGTGTCCCTAGGTAGATTATGCCTCCAGATAGATCAGTGTGGTGCCTCCAGCTGTTGCAAAACTAGAACTTCCAGCATGCCTGGACAGCCAAAGTCATGCTGGGAGTTGTAGTTTTACAACAACTGGAGGCCCCCTTGTCAGGAAACACTGAGATATAACACAGATATAGATAGATAGACATTAGATAGATAGATAGATAGATATGAGATAGATAGATAGATAGATAGATAGATATGAGATAGATAGATAGATATGAGATGCATAGTGAACAGATGAAATGGTTTGTATAGCTGTATACAGGTCTGAGGCTTTTTGGTTTGTATCAGGGGCAAAAGGAGCTTGCTAAATGGTGCTGTTGAGACTGCTCTTACATGCTGCCCAAACGGCCTGCAGCTGCCAGGCGTGCCTCTGTATTAGAGAAATCTGTGTCCAGGCTGAATACATAAGAGTGTAGTGAAGAAATCTGTGTCCAGGCTGAATACATAAGAGTGTAGTGAAGAAATCTATGTCCAGGCAGTAAGGCTGCAGAACAGTGAGCAGCGCTAGACTGTACACACACCCCCATCAACCAATCACAGTGTCTCAGCACTTTCATCAGCTGTTCGGGACACAGAACGCTTCAAGACACACAATTCTTCACTACACCGGGTATCCATGTGTGTATGCCCAAAGGAGAATATGCTGCATATTTCCCGTTGAGCAGCAGTTTTTGAGCAGCATGAAATACCCATTTCTTGGTAACTCATGTTCTGTAACTAAAATGTAGACATGCAGGTGTCTACCCACCTATAATGAGAAACTCTCAAATGATTAATAAGAATAAGTGAGTGGGGGGAGATAAAACTTAACATTTAATCTAATCTATTAAAAGTCATACACACAATGGTTTGGAAATTGCAGAAGACACTGATAACGGTCCTCTGACACATTTGACGCAAATATACTGTATCACTCGCAGTTAAAGGGGTACTTCGGTGGAAAACTTTTTTTTTTTTTTTTATTCAACTGGTGCCAGAAAGTTAAACAGATTTGTAAATTACTTCTATAAAAAATGTTTTAATCCTTCCAGTACTTATTAGCTGCTGAACACTACAGAGGACATTATTTTCTTTTTGGAACACAGAGCTCTCTGCAGACATCACGAGCACAGTGCTCTCTGCTGACATCTCTGTCTATTTTAGCAACTATCCAAAGCAGCATATGTTTGTTATGGGGATTTTCTCCTACTCTGGACAATTCTTAAGATAGACAGAGATGTCAGCAGAGAGCACTGTGGTCATGATGTCAGCAGAGAGCTCTGTGTTCCAAAAAGAAAATAATTTCCTCTGTAGTAGTCAGCAGCTAATAAGTAATGGAAGGATTAAGATTTTTTATTCGAAGTCATTTATAAATCTGTTTAACTTTCTGGCACCTGTTGATTTAAAAAAAAAAAAGTTTTCCACGTACCTGTACGTCCGTGGGAATTCCGGTCCCCGCCGCTCGCCGGGCAGGGACCGGGCCGGGATGCCTGCTGAAATCATGCAGCAGGCATCCTGTGCTGACGCCTGGGGGGGTCCTAAGACCAGCGATTCCAGGTCATATGGGTCTCCGGTGACCCAGAAAATAAGGGGGACAAGATAGTCCCGATCCCCCTGAATAGGGTGCCACCCCTCCTATCCCTGATATTGACCGACCAATAGCAGATTGGGGGCGGGGGGATTAAAGTTCGGTTCCCCCACTCTGTCCACCCACGGTAGTCCGGGAAGAGCGGAAGAACTGTCCATTCAGCGGCGGTGGAGGTCCCTTACTGGCGGCGGGCAGCAATCCTCTCCTTGGTGCAACGGCGGCGGTGATCCTGCTGACGACTTAAGCCAATAGATGAGTTGTTGCCTAGCAACATCTGGAAGGCCACAGTATGAAGACCACTATACAGTGGTCTCTAAACTATAGCCCTCCAGATGTTGCAAAACTACAACTCCCAGCATGCCCAGACAGCTGTTTGCTGTTTGGGCATGCTGGGATATGTAGTTTTGCAAGATCTGGAGTGGTACAGTTTAGAGACCACCGCAAAGTGATCTCCAAACTGTGGCCCTCTAGATCTTGCAAAACTACAACTCCCAGCATGCCCACACAGCAGTTTGCTGTCTGGGCATTCTGGAATTTGTAATTTTGCAACATCTTTTGCAAAGTTGGATGGGAAAATGAAAAAAAAAAATGCTGGTGTTACCCAAAAATTTTCATTTTCACAAAGAAAAATAGGAAGAGCCCCCCAAAATTTGTAACCCCATTTCTTTGGAGCAAGAACATACCCCATATGTGAATGTAAAGTGCTCTGCGGGTGCACTACAATGCTGTGAAGAGAAGGTGTGCCATTGGGCTTTTGGAGAGAAAATCCGGAATTGAAGGCCACATGTGTTTACAAAGCCCCCATGGTGCCAGAACAATCGACCCCCCCACATGTGACCCCATTTTGGAAACTACACCCTCACGTAAAGTAATAAGGGGTACAGTGAGCATTTACACCCCACAGGTGTCTGACAGATTTTTGGAACAGTGGTCTATGAAAATGAAAAATTAAATTTTTCATTTGCACAGCCCACTGTTCCAAAGACAGTGTAAATGCTCACTGCACCCCTTATTAAATGGGGTCACATGTGAGGGGGGGGGGGGTCCTCTGTTCTGGCACCACGGGGGGCTTTGTAAATGCACAATGCCCCTGACTTCCATTTCCAACAAATTCTTTCTCCAAAAGCTCAATGGCGCTCCTTCTCTTCTGAGCATTTTAGTTCGCCTGCAGAGCACTTTACATCCACATATGGGGTATTTCCATACGCAGAAGAAATGGGGTTACACATTTTTCGGGGCTTTTTCTCCTGTTACCCCTTGAGAAAATGAAAAATTTGGGAAGAAACCAGCATTTTTGTGAAAAAAAAAATTATTTTCATTTACACATCTGACTTTAACGAAAAGTTGTCAAGTACCTGTGGGGTGCTAAGGCTCACTGTACCCCTTGTTACGTTCCTTGAGGGGTTGGTGTAGTTTCCAAAAAAGTATGCTATGTGTTTTTTTTTTTTGTTTTTTTTGCTGTTCTGGCACCATAGAGGCTTCCTAAATGAGACATGCCCCCCCAATAACCATTTCAGCGAAATTCACTCTCCAAAATCCCATTGTCGTTCCTTCCCTTCTAAGCCCTCTACTGTGCCCACAGAACACTTTACATCCACACATGAGGTATTTCCTTACTTGAGTGAAATTGGGTTACAAATTTTGAGGGGATTTCTCCCCTTTTACCCCTTGCAAAAGTTAAAAATATGGCTCTACAACAACATGCAAGTGTAAAAAATTTAGATTTTGAATTTTCTCCTTCACATTGCTGCTATTCCTAAAGGGTTGACAAACTTACTGAATGTCATTTTGAATACTTTGAGGGGTGCAGTTTATATAATGGGGTAATTTATCGGGTATTTCTAACATGAAAGCCCCTCAAATCCACTTCAAACTGAACTGGTCCCTGAAATATTCATATTTTGAAATTTTTGTGAAAAATTGGAAAATTGCTGCTATACTTTGAAGCCCTCTGATGTCTTTCAAAAGTGAAAACATGTCAACTTTATGATGGAAACATAAAGTAGGCATATTGTATATGTGAATCAATCTATAATTTATTTGGGATGTCCATTTTCCTTATAAGCAGAGAGTTTCAAAGTTTAAAAAAATGCACAATTTTCAAAATGATCATCAAATTTGGGGTTTTTACATTAAGAAATTATGCAAGTATTGCCGAAAATTTACCACTAACATAAAGTAAAATATGTCACCAAAAAAACAATCTCGGAATCAAAATGAAAAGTAAAAGCATCCCAGAGTTCTTAATGCTTAAAGGGAATTGCAAGAAAGGGCTGAGTCCTTAAGGTGAAATTGGGCTGAGTCCCTAAGGGGTTAAAGGGGTTATTCAGGAAAAACAAACATTTTTTTTTTTATATACTTCTATTAAAAAAATCTTAATCCTTTCAGTACTTATGAGCTGCTGAAGTTGAGTTGTTCTTTTCTGTCTAAATGCTTTCTGATGACACCTGTCTCGGGAACTGTCCAGAGTAGAAGCAAATCCCCATAGCAAACCTCTTGCACTCTGTGCAGTTCCCAAGACAAGTAGAGATGTCAGCAGAGAGCACTTTTGTCAGATAGAAAAGAACAACTCAACTTCAGCAGCTGATAATTATTGGAAGGATTAAGTAATTTACAAATCTATAGAAAAATTGGGGCTCAGAGTCATGAATATTAGATACAAATTAATTTATTGATAAAAAGATATTCGTAATATTTTTTTTTTTTTTTTTTACCCACAGGGCCCTTATGGTTTAGCAGAAATACACTGATATATTAAATAGTCTATACATAAAATATTCAATGTATAAAATATGGCAAATAATTATTTTAAACTAATAAAATACATAAAATGAAAAAACTTAAAAATTATTTGCTAAGTGTCCACACAGTCTGTAGAAATAATGCAGGTAGATAATGTGAATAAATATCTCAGTTGCGGCAATTAATCCAGATGATTTAACTTCAATTATGGTGTCTATATCAATCGGATACAGCGATTGATACAGTAGTAACTGGGCAACAGATGAAACAATTTGTAACCTTATATGAGGTTGTGATTCTAGTTCTCTGCACCGCACTCTACTAGAGACTTGGCGGTCTCAAAAAATGTGCAGCGGCGGTAATTATTTTTGGTTGCTACTGGTTACAGTATTTGAAATGCAATATGGTAAAAGTTGGTACCTTTGTTGTAAGCTGGATTGGTCGCCGGACGGGTCCCGGTTTCCCAAGCAGTAACAGCGCTGCTAGAGACATGGCTGTCTCACAGGTATGCAGCGGAGATGGTGTATAGTGGAAGCGCTTCTCACATGATAAATTATTTTTAGTTGGTACCTCTATTGTGTTGTCCTGATCAGCCGGTCACAATCCCTGGGCAGAGGGTGCGCTGTTAGAGACTTGGCCGTCTCAGTTCGTACAGCGGCAGCGATGGGCTCGATCTGAGGGTACTGCAGCAATTCTCCGGCAAGCAAGGAAAATGGAAAGCCAGCGATGTTCTCCTGGTGTGGATGGCACGTAGTGTCCTGTGATTATTTAGCAGGGGCCATGGGTATTTGTGTATCGCTGTATCCTTGTGGGATTTTGGTGGATGACACTTAGGAAAAATAGTAGTTTAAAGGAGTACTCCGGAGCGCTGGTACTTAAAAAAAAAGTTTACCTCATCTGATAGCTCCTTCAAAGACCTTTCCAACGATACCTCATTCGTCAAATTTGGCCCAGCCATTCTCTTGTAATTGCCACCTGTAGCAGTAAGCAGCCATGTCATAAAGTCTATATTTCCCATGAATCCCTGCACCAGCTTCCTGTTAGCTGCTGCTATCTCTCCCCTTCCAGGAAATTATAATAAATTATAATAAAGTTCCTTCCCTCCTTCCATGTGCCCACTAGCGCAGTGTTTCCCGACTAGGGTGCCTCCAGCTGTTGCAAAACTACAACTCCCAGCATGCCCAGACAGCCGAAGGCTATCCGGGCATGCTGGGAGTTGTAGTTTTGCATCAGCTGGAGGCACCCTGGTTGGGAAACACTGCACTAGCAGTGTCACAAGAATGCCTCCCAACGCTACCATCACCGCTAGCGGGGTTGCGCGCGGCTAACGTAGTACTGCGCAGGCGCAGCACTACACAAAAAGTGTAGGGCTAACGTAGGCAGCGATAGGAGCCTAGCGTTAGCCCTACGCTACTTGCGTAGTACTGCGCATGCACAGAATAAATTAACTTTGGGGAGTAGCCGACTCCGGGCTGGGAGGCCGGCACAGCCCGCAGTGACTCATGGGAGCGATGAGTCACTGGGCTAAGATGGCGGCGGTGCAGAAGAAACAGCGGTCAAGCGTCATAGATTGAAGAAAAAGGAGCCAGCTTCCGTTAGAAGGAGAAATGCGGGAGAAGACCAGGAAAAGAGCGATATGGATAAGGTAAGTAATTTACAATGTTATATAACTTTGCTTTAGCATCGGAGTACTCCTTTAAGGCTGGACGCGTTTCAGGTCCTCCATAGGACCTTTCTTCAGCAGCTCAACAGGTGTTATTTGGGCAGCCCGAGTCACAGGTTGTCTGGGAGATAAGAGCCTCTCTAATATTTCCTAATTTACAGATCTGTTTAACCCCTTAAGGACATAGGGCGTATCCATACGCCCCCGTTTCCAAGTCCTTAAGGACCGAGGGCGTATGGATACGCCCTGAGCATTTCCGGCCCCCACCGCTAGCCGGAGGGGAGCCGGATGCCTGCTGAAATCGTTCAGCAGGCATCCCGGCATATCGCCCAGAGGGGTCATTATGTCCCCCCATGTCGGCGATTGCCGCAGATCGCTGGACAATTCAGTCCAGCGATCTGCGGCGGATTCCGGGTCAATCGGGTCTCCAGTGACCCGATGACCCGGAATTACTGGCTGATCGGGGCTGTCAGAGACGGCCCCGAACAGCCAGAGTCTGCAGGAGTGAGGTGGCACTGGTGCCACCTCACGATCGCCCTGATTCGTCGGCCGGATTACCAGCCGACCAATCAGGGCGCCTGCTGCGGGTGTCATTCCCGCAACCCGCTCCGCCCCTCTTCCGGAGGACGTGAGCGGGTGCGGGAAGACGACCCCCGGTGCTGGGGACCCCGATCCCCGGCTTCCCTGTTGGGATCGGGGCCCCAGGAGCGACAGCGGCGGCGAGGGACTGACCTGTGCGGCGGCATCGTGGAGCAGCAGTTGGAGGTGAGTGACAGCCTCCTGCTGTTGCTTAGCAACAGCTCCCAGCATGCAACAAGGGCATACTGGGAGCTGTAGTTATGCAACAGCAGGAGGCAGACCACCACAACTCCCAGCATGCCCTTATGGGCATGCTGGGACTTGTAGTTTTGCAACAGCTGGAGGCACATTCTTTCTATGGAAAAGTGTACCTTCAGCTGTTGTGTAACTACAACTCCCAGCTTGCACAATCAGCTAAAGTGCATGCTGAGAGTTGTAGTGGTGCATCTGGTGGTTGCATAACTACAACTCCCAGCATGCCCGTTGGCTGTCGGTGACTGCTGAGAGTTGTAGTTTTGCAACAGTTGAAGGCACACTGAGTTAAGTAGTAAACCAGTGTGTCTCCAGCTGTTGCATAACTACAATCCCCAGCCAATGTAGTATGCCTCCGGCTGTTGCATAACTACAAGACCCAGCATGCCCTTCCGCTGTCCGTACATGCTGAGGGTTGTAGCTTTTGCAACAGCTGAAGGCACACTGGTTGCAAAACACTGAGTTTGTTACCAAACTCGGTGTTTCACAACCTGTGTGTCTCCAGCTGTTGCAAAACTACAACTCCCAGCATGCACTGATAGACCGTACATGTTGGGAGTTGTAGTTTTGCAACAGCTGGATGTTTCCCCCCCCAATGTGAACGTACAGGGTACACTCACATGGGCGGAGGATTACAGTAAGTATCCGGCTGTAAGTTTGAGCTGCGGCAAATTTTCTGTCGCAGCTCAAACTGCCAGCGAGAAACTACTGTGAACCCCCCGCCCGTGCGACTGTACCCTAAAAACACTACACTACACTAACACTAAATAAAATAAAATAAAAAGTAAAAAACACTACATATACACATACCCCTACACAGCCCCCCTCCCCTCCCCAATAAAAATGAAAAACGTCTGGTACGTCACTGTTTCCAAAACGGAGCCTCCAGCGGTTGCAAAACTACAACTCCCAGCATGCACTGGTAGACCGTACATGCTGGGAGTTGTAGTTTTGCAACAGCTGGATGTTCCCCCCCCCCCCCAATGTGAACGTACAGGGTACACTCACATGGGCGGAGGATTACAGTAAGTATCCGGCTGCAAGTTTGAGCTGCGGCAAATTTTCTGCTGCAGCTCAAGCTGCCAGCGAGAAACTACTGTGAACCCCCGCCCGTGTGACTGTACCCTAAAAACACTACACTACCACAAAATAAAATAAAAAGTAAAAGAACACTACATATACACATACCCCTACACAGCCCCCCTCCTCTCCCTAATAAAAATGAAAAACGTCTGGTACGCCACTGTTTCCAGAACGGAGCCTCCAGCTGTTGCAAAACAACTACTCCCAGTATTGCCAGATAGCCACTGACTGTCCAGGCATGCTGGGAGTTTTACAACAGCTGGAGGCACCCTGTTTGGGAATCACTGGCGTAGAATACCCCTATGTCCACCCCTATGTAATCCCTAATTTAGGCCTCAAATGCGCATGGCACTCTCACTTTGGAGCCCTGTCGTATTTCAAGGCAACAGTTTAGGGCCACATATGGGGTATCGCCGTACTCGGGAGAAATTGGGCTTCAAATTTTGTGGGGTATTTTCTGCTATTACCCTTTTTAAAAATGTAAAATTTTTGGGAAAACAAGCATTTTAGGTAAAAAAAAAATTTTTTTTTTACATATACAAAAGTCATGAAACACCTGTGGGGTATAAAGGTTCACTTAACCCCTTGTTACGTTCCCCGAGGGGTCTAGTTTCCAAAATGGTATGCCATGTTTTTTTTTTTTGCTGTCGTGGCACCATAGGGGCTTCCTAAATGCGGCATGCCCCCAGAGCAAAATTTGCTTTCAAAAAGCCAAATGTGACTCCTCTTCTGAGACCTGTAGTGCACCAGCAGAGCACTTTTCACCCCCATATGGGGTGTTTTCTGAATCGGGAGAAATTGGGCTTCAAATTTTGGGGGGTATTTTCTGCTATTACCCTTTTTAAAAATGTAAAAATTTTGGGAAACCAAGCATTTTAGGTAAAAAAAAAAAAAAAATTTCACATATGCAAAAGTCATGAAACACCTGTAGGGTATTAAGGTTCACATTACCCCTTGTTACGTTCCCCGAGGGGTCTAGTTTCCAAAATGGTATGCCATGTGTTTTTTTTTTGCTGTTCTGGCACCATAGGGGCTTCCTAAATGCGGCATGCCCCCAGAGCAAAATTTGCTTTCAAAAAGCCAAATGTGACTCCTTCTCTTCTGAGACCTGTAGTGCGCCAGCAGAGCACTTTTCACCCCCATATGGGGTGTTTTCTGAATCGGGAGAAATTGGGCTTCACATTTTGGGGGGTATTTTCTGCTATTACCCTTTTTAAAAATGTAAAAATTTTGGGAAACCAAGCACATTAGGTAAAAAAAAAAATTTTTTTTTTTACATATGCAAAAGTCGTGAAACACCTGTAGGGTATTAAGGTTCACATTACCCCTTGTTACGTTCCCCGAGGGGTCTAGTTTCCAAAATGGTATGCCATGTGTTTTTTTTTGCTGTTCTGGCACCATAGGGGCTTCCTAAATGCGGCATGCCCCCAGAGCAAAATTTGCTTTCAAAAAGCCAAATGTGACTCCTTCTCTTCTGAGACCTGTAGTGCGCCAGCAGAGCAATTTTCACCCCCATATGGGGTATTTTCTGAATCGGGAGAAATAGGGTTTCAAATTTTGGGGGGGTATTTTCTACTATTACACTTTTTAAAAATGTAAAATTTTTGGGAAACCAAGCATTTTAAGTAAAAAAAATAAATATTTTTTTTACATATGCAAAAGTCGTGAAACACCTGTGGGGTATTAAGGTTCACTTTACCCCTTGTTACGTTCCCTGAGGGGTCTAGTTTCCAAAATGGTATGCCATGTGTGTTTTTTTGCTGTTCTGGCACCATAGGGGCTTCCTAAAGATGACATGCCCCCCAAAAACCATTTGACGCTCCTTCCCTTCTGAGCCCTCTACTGGGCCCGCCGAACAATTAACATAGACATATGAGGTATGTGCTTACTCGAGAGAAATTGGGTTTCAAATACAAGTAAAAATTTTCTCCTTTTTACCCCTTGCAAAAATTCAAAAATTGGGTCTACAAGAACATGCGAGTGTAAAAAATGAAGATTTAGAATTTTCTCCTTCACTTTGCTGCTATACCTGTGAAACACCTAAAGAGTTAATACACTTACTGAATGTCATTTTGAATACTTTGGGGGTGTAGTTTTTATAATGGGGTCTTTTATGGGGCATTTCTAATATGAAGACCCTTCAAATCCACTTCAAAACTGAACTGGTCCCTGAAAAATAGTGAGTTTGAAAATTTTGTGAAAAATTTCAAAATTGCTGCTGAACTTTGAAGCCCTCTGGTGTCTTCCAAAAGTAAAAACTCATAAATTTTATGATGCAAACATAAAGTAGTCATATTGTATATGTGAACCCAAAAAATAAATATTTTGAATATCCATTTTCCTTACAAGCAGAGAGCTTCAAAGTTAGAAAAATGCTAAATTTTCATTTTTTTCATCAAATTTGGTGATTTTTCACCAAGAAAGGATGCAAGTTACCATAAAATTTTACCACTAAGTTAAAGTAGAATATGTCACGAAAAAACAATCTCATAATCAGAATGATAACTAAAACCATTCCAGAGTTATTAATGTTTAAAGTGACAGTGGTCAGAATTGCAAAAAACGCTCCGGTCCTTAAGGTGAAAAAGGGCTCGGTCCTTAAGGGGTTAACTTTCTGGAGCCAGTTGATATATATATATAAAGTTTTTTCCTGGAATACCCCTTTAAGGGGTTAAAAAATTGAATTATGCTCTATTGGTACTAAGGGGCCCAAAGTGTGCCAAGAAAATGTCACCCACAGCATTACACCACCACAACCAGCCTGGGCTGTTGATATAAGGCAGGATGGATCTATGCTTGCATGGCCATTTTACCCTTTGATTGCTGATGTTCCGGACTGCAGCCTGATCAAAGGGGATTTCCCGCTCTAATCCGGCGAGTGGGAAGTTTAGTAAATGCTCTGTAGTCAGATTGACATTACACTCGGCAAAATGCCCTAAAAACAGCGCTGCCGCCAGACATAAGCTAGGAGTCAGAGTCAGGTTTGTGACATTTTCCACTCTTTTATGGGGGTTTAAGGCTAAGTGTCAGTGTCACGATCACACCCTATCGGTCCAGCCAAGACGCTAGAGAGAGTGTGATGGTGCAAGGGTTAAAGCCGCCAGACCTCTGGGTATCCAGTACTAGTCCCAGCAAGTCACCAAATTAACCCTTAGATAAACGTGTTTCACCCGAGCTGCCTTCAGAAAGGTGAGCTCATATATTTAGAGATCCAAGACCAGAGCTGATTAATTAAACATTTAATCTGATAAAAGGTATCACAGTGCTATGGATAAAAATTAACAAATGACATACAGGTATAAGAACATATATAAGAGTTTAGCAATCAAGTTCAGAAAAGTAAAAATGAAGTTCTTACAGCGTAATAGTATAGCAGTCCATGAGAGTGGGTCTCCAGCTGTTCTTAGGATGTTCTTGTCAGCTTGGGGCACAGATCTTAACACTGACTCTAGCATTGTTACATATTATATATCTCCTTTTTGGAGAGACTCCATTCCCCCCCTCTCCTCTGGTCCCACCAGGGGGGGCATCTCTTATCTCATATATGGGACTAGAGACCCCTTACATCCTGCTACTTCAAAGAAACTCCTGACTTCAAATAGAGGAAAACAGCAAACAGGCCCCAATTGACTGCAATACACAAAAACAAGGGATACACCGTCTGAATGACCCCTCACCCCCCAGGTCTTAGTTCATACATAGATGCAATTATAAAACACATGTATGTTTCCATAATCAGGCCTTGGGCCTGACAGTCAGTTTCCAAAATGACAGCATGCTTAAGGTATGGTGTTTTTTCATAAAATGTTGGCATTATTCGTCCCGCTGTCTCCCTCGTAGTTCTTTAATAGAAATCCTTGAGTCACAAAGAATTATATGACTTTCAAGTCTGGTCATTGACCGGTCATTTGTGGACCACCCATTGACTATAAGTGTTCAGCTGCAATCACCATCCTTGTAAAGTTACAGTGCAGTCATACTATGAAATGTCTACCTAAAGAAATTCTGGGCGGATAGTCTGGAATTTGAATGGCAGAAGTTTCAGCTTCTACTTCTTAAGATAGTTGAACTCGCCAACATATATTGTATAGATGTATGCATTTAAGAAAAACTGGTAATGCATATGTTATTCTTATTAAAAAAAAAATTATAAGAAATTACTTTAAAAAGGAATTCAACAGTGGTCACAGTGCAGCAGAATACCATGGAAAACAATGGGTGGCTGCTGCATCAAAATCTCCAAGTGGAACTTTGCTTGGAAATTCCTTAGCGTGCCCTTAGCATTGGCACAAAGACAGTGAGGTCACAAGAGAGGAGAGCTGGTATCTCCAGAGAGAAGGTAAAGGAGATGGCCAGGTACCTGCAGTGAGCAGCTAGGTCTTGGCAGAACCAAATTAGCTCTGCAGAAATTGTCAGCGGGTTGTACATAAATATATATAAAATTCAAACAAAATAGGCGGCTGCAGCACACAGGAGTAGTAAAAAAGCGTGAAGTGGCTTTATTCCAGAGATACCATGGTACTAGTATTAAGTGGAATAAAGCTACTTCACGCTTTTTTACTACTCCTGTGTGCTGCAGCCGCCTATTTTGTTTGGATTACCTGTTTTTGACCCAGGACCGGGGTTCCGCTTGCACCTACATCTATTAAAAAGCCCTTTGGTTGTGCTGCTCCATTCCTAATATATATACAGTGGTCCCTCAAGTTACAATATTAATCGGTTCCAGGACGACCATTGTATGTTGAAACCATTGTATGTTGAGACCAGAACTCTATGGAAACCTGGTAATTGGTTCTGAAGCCACCAAAATGTCATCCAAAAATAGGAAAAAGTGAGAATTAAAGAAAAATAAGTAGGATTACGAATATAGATAAAGCAAATCCTTACATATCAAAGTAAGAAAAATCTGCTGGGAGCTGTAAATCACTGTCTGTGTCAATGTTTCTCAACCAGGGTGCCTCCAGCTGTTGCAAAACTACAACTGCCAGCATGCCCTGGTTGGGAAACACTGGTCTATGTAGAGGACAGGAGCTTCTTCGGGGTCCTGTACAGTACACACAAAGTGTCCCAAAAAGGTAACATGGAGTCGCCCTCAACTGGTGTCCAAAGGAGCAGCTAACTGTGACATAGGTTAAGAGTAGTACTGAACATGTAATACCTTTCTGTACTGTAGGGGGCGCTACCAGACAGCCAGTCCGTGCATGCGCTTCAGTACTACAGTGCACGTGCTAATACAGGGGTTCTACCAGTGAATATCCATTCTAATTGGTCGGTTCTTCCAGCCATTGACACGTTTCCCAAATCTGGACTGTCTGTGGTATTGTATGTTGAGTCTGGTTTCAAGTTACAATGGTCCAGAAAAGACCATTGTATGTTGAAACTATTGTATGTTGAGGCCATTGTAAGTTGAGGGATCACTGTATATATATACAGAAATTAAAAAAAAGGCAAATAGTCTAAATGACCTCCCCACCTGAATACATACATACATCCCCTATATGAAAATGTTTGTCAAGGGGGCACAATATTAAAAAGTATTTTAGAGACACTTTGTGCAATTAAAATAGAAAGTTAAACCTTATAACACAAATAATAATAATAATAATAATAATAAAAAATAGGTAAAATAAACAGGACAAAAAATAAAGCCCTGGCCTGTGTATGAGAGAAACATAAAGCAACAATTATTTAAACAAAGAAATGAGAAGAAACGTTATAGCAGTGTTTGCCAACCAGTGTGCCACCAGCTGTTGCAAAACTACAACTCCCAGAATATCCGGACATTTTTATGCTGGGAGTTGTAGTTTAGCAACAGACGGAAGCACATTTGTGGGGAAACACTGGGTTATAGCGAGGAAAATGTAGACTGGACTCTCCTGGAATCCACCCTGATGACGTGTACAGGCCGCAGCCAATCATCTCCTCCAGTGACTGACCAATCCCACTAAACCCGGAAGTCCCTGTCGTTCTCTAGAGGCAGGTAGGTTTTGTGGCGTGTGTAATGTAGGATGGAGCTATCCACACCAATAATTATTTACTAACATCTACCGGTGCTGTCTGAGCACGAAAACGAGGCTTGACGCGCAGGAGGTTGCGCAGGCGCAGGAAGTAAAACGCGCGTAATGTGGTTGTGTTGAATGTGTGAGGGCAGGATGGAGACAAACAGAGTGGGGTAGGTGGATTGTACTGCCAAGTATTGTGTATGCTACAGCACTGTAATAGGGTATGAGAGGCATGAAACTACTTTACGTTATCTATAGCAGGGGATGGCACTGCGAGACAGCAGTGTTTGTTAAGACACTATATATAGAGGTTCCCTTCCTGTGGCTTTCCAACTGCTGCAGAACTACAATTCCCAGCATTCCCAGGCTTCCTTGCTTCTGGATAGCAGCAGCTCTGTACCGCAGCATTGCTCCTGTGAGGACAGCGCCACAGTCTAGGGCTGCGCTATAATTGGCTCAGGCTGCCCTGCTGTATACTTGATGCGATTTGGTGGTGGGATTTTAAGTTCTATGCTGTAAGTCTCACACAGAAATAAAGAGTGATCTTTGTCACAGCATTTAAGAGGTTAATCTACCATGAACAATAAGGGTTGATTTGACAGCTCCATGGGAAACATGTGCCACCTTATTCCAGCCCTGTAGTCTAAACACAGCGGACTAGATTAAAGGGGAACTCCAGTGGAAACCTTTTTATTTTTTAAATCAACTGGTACCAAAAACTAAACAGATTTGTAAATGACTTCTATTAAAAAATCTTAATCCTTCCAGTATTTATCAGCTGCTGTATGATCCACAGGAAGTTATTTTCTTTTTGAATTTCCTTTCTGTCTAACCACAATGCTCTCTGCTGACACCTCTGTCCATTTTAGGAACTGTCCAGAGAAGTTTTCTATGGGGATTTGCTCCTTCTCTGGACAGAGGTGTCAGCAGAGAGCATTGTGGTCAGACAGAAATAAAATAAAAAACTTCCTGTGAAGCAAATAGCAGCTAAGTACTGGAAGGATTAATATTTTTTAATAGAAGTCATTTACAAATCTGTTTAACTTTCTGGCACCAGTTGATTTAAAAACAAATGTTTTCCAGTGGAGTACCCCTTTAAGTACCCTTAAAGGAGTACTGCAGTCTTAGACACTTATCCCCTATACAACTGCTGGGACCCCTGTGATCTCCCGTATGGGGACCCAGCATTACTGTGGCTAATACTCGTGTTGTCAACCTCAATAAGGTCGACGACACGCCCCCTCCACAAAATGCTGCCTCCCCCATAGAGATACATGGAGCAGGCTGCGGCATCATGCCTCCTGCATGGGAGAGGCGGTGCCCCGTATAGGAGATCGCGGGGGTTCCGAGCTTTAGGACACACGCAATCAGACACTTATCCTTAGGGGGTAAGTGTCTGGCTGCAGATCTTTAAAGGGGTAGTCCAGTGGTGAAAAACTTATCCTCTATCCTAAGGATAGGGGATAAGTTTGAGATCGCGGGGGGTCCGCCCGCTGGGGCCCCCTGCGATCTCTCTCTACGGGGCCCCGGCTCTCCGCCCAGATAGCGGGTGTCGACCCCCGCACGAAGCGTCGGCCGACACTCCCCCTCAATACGTCTCTATGGCCGAGCCGGAGATTGCCGAAGGCCGCGCTTCGGCTCTGCCATAGAGTTGTATTGAGGGGGTGTGTCGGCCGCCGCCTCGTGCGGAGGTCGACACGCCCCCTTTCCCGCGGGCTGTCGGGGCTCCGTACAGGAGATTGCAGGGGGCCCCAGCAGTCGGACCCCCGCGATCTGCAACTTATCCCCTATCCTTAGGATAGGGGATAAGTTGCTCACCACTGAGTCACCACTGGACTACTCCTTTAATGACTGCTGTAAAAAGGCATATTGGTGGTCATTAAGAGGTTAAATAATTGCCATGTCTCTGTGAGTTCAATCAAAACTAAAACTGCATGTTATAATCTCTATCTATCTATCTATCTATCTATCTATCTATCTATCTATCTATATGTATATATATATATGTATATATATATATATATATATATATATATATATATATATATATATAATATATATATATATACATACATACACACACACACACACACACACACACACACACACACACACACACAGTGGGAACACAGCCTTAGACCAATAAAGGAACCTGGGACACTATGATTGACTCTGAGACACTCTGCATTTGAGAGTAATCGTAGTTTAAAAATGGCACAGATAGTCACGGGGTGGGTCCTTTGGGCTGCACCCTGCCTGGCGGCTTGAGGGACATGTCTCCCTAGTGGTGTGTAGGGGAAGATCTGTCACTTCTTACTGGTGGAAGAGAGCAGCCACTGGGACCCACCCTGGGGACTACTTACCTGGGTCCCAGTGGTATTTTTAAACTATGATTACTCTGAAATGCCCAAGCGTCTCGGAGTAAACCATAGTGTCACTGACTGGCGATGCCAGTTTTATGCTGCCTGTAGTTTGGGCAGCGAATGTACATGCCGTCAGATCCATTCCTGTCTTTGTATTCAATAACTGCAAATAAAAACTGAACCTGTCAACACATAATGGCCCTCATTTACTAAAAGTGGAGCGGAGTTTTCCTTGTGTATTTTTTTTTTTTCCCAGCAGATATTTTTCAACTTGTTTCCCTACATTTTGCACTTTTCCCTACACTTTGCTTTTTTTACACATTCTCTTATCTGTCGGGTTTTCCTCAGCTCAAATCCACCACATTTTTTGTGGAAACCTTAGTAAATATGTTGGAATTTTTCAAAAATGTAATGGACACGCCCCTTTTTCCAATGGCCTTACCCCTTTTTGGGGTTTTCTCAGTAAAATGTTGAGTTGGTCAGGTTTTTTTCAATTTCTGGCGCAATGTGCCAGAATCTGGCAGGCAACCAGACAAAACATATCTGGTTTACAGTAGTAAATCAGGGCCGATGATATGAGCAATTTGTTCTGTGTAGAAGGCCCTTAAAGGGGTACTCCACCCCTAGACATCTTATCCCCTATCCAAAGGATAGGGGATAAGATGTCAGATCGCCGGGGTCCCGCTGCTGGGGAGCCCCGGGATCGCCGCTGCGGCACCCCGCTATCATTACTGCACAGAGCGAGTTCGCACTGCGCGTAATGACGGGCAATACAGGGGCCAGAGCATCGTTACGTCACGGCTCCGCCCCTCGTGATGTCACGGCCCGCCCCCTCAATACAAGTCTATGGGAGGGGCGGAGCCATGATGTCACGCTGCTCCGTCCCCTGTATTGCCCGTCATTACGTGCAGAGCTTACTCGCTTTGTGCAGCAATGATAGCGCGGTGCCGCAGCGGAGATTCCTGGGGTCCCCAGCAGCGGGACCCCGGCGATCTGACATCTTATCCCCTATCCTTTGAATAGGGGATAAGATGTCTAGGGGCGGAGTACCCCTTTAAAGGGGGATGTTTCTGATCTGGGGTAGGGGGTCTGTCCCATTGGACCCTCCACGACTTTCAAATCGGAGCTGTCTCTTACCTTCTACCCTCAACTTTCAATATCAACTGGTCTCGGGAGTGAGAGCCCACTATACCAATCACCATCTCAAGCAGGACTTTGCAGCCTGTAATTGCCGGAGTGGATGTTCAGTCCCGAGACCAGTTTGTCTGGGAAGGTGGGGGTTGGTGCACTGTTTTGCAGTGGTTCCCAGTGGTTGGACCATCTGCTATCAGACACAATGGGGGTAATTTCAGTGGTTTGAGGGACATTTATTAAAAGTTTGCACAAGGTGTGGTAGATTTTGCGTAATTATAGATTTGCGAATTTGGGTTTGCACGGTTTCTATTTTTATGCAAATTTCACCCGATAAATTCACTGGCGCTACATAAACATCCAATGGAAAATGCCTAGCTAGTCACTGGTGCTGGCAGATGTTTGAGAGATTAGCAAAAATTTTGACTAATTAATAGATGCAAAACTATATGCACACAAATTACAGAAAATCCTGTGGATAGAGGATATGTTTTGCATAACCAGATTACTCCTTTAAGGATATGTCTACACAGAATGTAAAAATCAACTACAGATTTACCAGCAAATTCTGTATGTTTTAAATGCAGATTTTACTGGCAATATTACCATGCGGTGCAATTGGTGAAATCTGTGGTCAAAATCAAAGAATTGGTATATTGCTGTAAAATCCCTAAGGCTACGTTTCCACTTGGGTAATTTTGTGCGTTTCTCCCCCCCCCCCCCAAAAAAACACAAACTGCCCCATGGCGTTTTTTTTCAGTGAAAAAATGCTGCGGCCACATGTTAGCTGCAAGTCAATGGAAAAACGCAAAATGCCATATATACTTTGCGATTTTCAGTTTTGCATTTTTTTTTTAACCCCTACAGGACCCATGACGTACCGGTACGTCATGAGTCCGCTCCCGTTCTATAACGCGGGGCCACGACGTAGTGGGCAAGGCCCAGCCTCTAACAACGGCCGGGACCTGTGGCTAATAGCGCGGCACTGATCGCGGTGCTGTGCGCTATTAACCCTTTAGACGCGGCGTTCAAAGTTGAACACCGCGTCTAAAGTGAAAGTAAATCATTGCCGGTTAGCGAAATCGCAGCATCCCGAACAGCTGTGACACAGCAGGAGGGTCCCTTACCTTGACTCCTGGTGTCCGATCGCCGTATGACTGCTGCTCAGTGCCCGAGATCCAGGCATGAGCACTCAAGCGGCAGAATAATTGATCAGTGGTTTCCTATGAGAAATCATACCTATATAAGTAGGGTATCATTTTAATCGTATGGACCTACAGAATAAAGAGAAGGTGTCATTTTTACCGAAAAATGTACTGCGTAGAAACGGAAGCCCCCAAAAATTACAAAATGGCTTTTTTTTTTTTTCAATTTTGTCTCACAATGATTTCGCCGTCTATTTTTGAGTAAAATGACTGATGTCATTACAAAGTAGAATTGGTGACGCAAAAAATAAGCCATCATATGGATTTTTAGGTGCAAAATTGAAAGAGTTATGACTTTTTAAAGGTAAGGAGGAAAAAACGAAAATGGAAAAACCCCGGGTCCTTAATAGGGATCGACCGATTATCGGTTTGGCCGATATTATCGGCCGATAATCACGATTTTGGCCCTTATCGGTATCGGCAATTACCTTGCTGATAAGCTGATAATGCCCCCGCACCGCATCAAACACTTTGCTCACTTCTGACTCCCATTGAGATCTGTCTATTAATGCACGTACTACAGCTCCCAGCACGGAGCAGAGTGTGCTCCATGTTGGGAGCAGTAGTACCTGCAGTTAAGGACCGATCACAGCGGGTGTCACTCCTGACACCCGATGCGATGGTCTTGTATAATGTATAGTTGCGGGCGGTCGGCAGCTCTTCTTTGGTCCTGTATAATGTATAGATGCTGGCGGTCCGCAGCTCTTCTCTGGTCCCCTGCACAGCTGGATATATGCACCTATTCATATTTCCTGCAGAGAGTTGTGATTGGCTGGAACCATCTGGCCAATCACAGCTCTCTGCGGGAAATATGAGTCCTCATGAATTCACATTGCATAATACAGTGTAGGGAGCGGAGAAGAGCAGCCCTGCCGCTCGTTTCTGTACATTATACAGGAGGATCGCAATGGGTGTCAGAAGTGACACCCTGGGCGATCTGTCTAGTACACACGCTTTATTAAACACATCAGTAAAATATATTACTAATAAAAAGTTTAACAAAATTAATTATAAAAATAATATATTATTTTTACACTTAAATGGCCCCTTTCTAAATGTTTATGCTACATCAAAAAAGCCAAAGGGGCCAAAAATGCAGTTTCCAAACAAAGGCAAAAGTGCTAAAAAAAAAAACACAACAAAAAAATACCAAACACAGGAAAATGCCTTTGCATTTTTTCTGGCTTTTTTTTCCTTTTTCTGGGCCAGAAAAAATTTAGCCTCAGGCTGGACTCACACGGCAAAATGTCCTTGAGGCATTCCACATGAACATTCTGCAGCAGCAGTGTCCCATTGATTATAATAGGATTTTGCTGTTCTGTTCACATGGTAGAATTTCCTCAGCAGCAACATATCCTGATAACGACATCCGTAAAAACATTAAACATTTTCAACGTCTTTGCAGATTCCGCAAGGAAATGCATTGCCCTCTATGAGACGGCTCATTTCTGAACAATCTTAGTGCCAGCAGAACATGCTGTCTGGAATGTTTTCCACTGTAGATTCCCCCCAAATACGGAAAAATTCACTCCTCCCCCTTTATCTCCCCCCCCCCCATGCCACATCATTACCCCCTACTTGATACCCCGATGTGTCAGTCCAAATGGATGGTTGGTGTCTCGGTGGGTCTAACAAGTGATGTCCTCCTGCTTGGCTCCATCACAGCAGCCACCTTAGCTCCCTCATGTAAAGTGGCCGTGGTGCTGGCTGCCTTTTCAAGATCAGCAACAGGGATGTACCTACTTAATAACAGTGATCAGGGTTATAGGGTTAATTTCTACAGCCACCCAAGACTGTCTTCTCATATGACCATTAGAAAAGTCTTACAAAGTTTGTTTACGTTAGCTATAAGTACATTAAGAATGATAACTTTGGAACTGAACGTCATATCTCCCCTCTGCCTTTTTCTACCACAAACAAAATGTATTGGAAGAAGTGAACAGTGCTTCAGTATTGCATAGAACACAACCTATTTATCTAAGGTTTCTTATACATTTCTGCTTTAAAAAGTGTTGGAGAACAATTACAGACCCAATTTGGTGCTGTCTTTAACCCAGAGGCTCATTGCTGGCACAATGCTTCACTATTAATAAATCTCACCTATCCAGTTGTGTCCATCTATTTAGCCCTAAGCTTGTCAACTTACACTCCCCATCATACAGTGAGTAAGAGAGTTTTTTTCTTATATGTTGGTCCAGTTTATATATGGTTTATTTAAATCCCTGCAGTGAAAGGACTGTCTCCGCATGCAAGGCTGAAAATTAAAGGTGTAATAGAATTTAAAGTGAAAAGAGGACTCCAGCAATGTAAGAAAACGACACATCTCTTGCCTGAGGTTGGTACAGTCTGAGAAATACATTATGATAGTAATAGAGATTAGATCAAAGTTACTTAATGAATAGTAACCAATATATTCGGTTATTTTAGCAGGGCAAGTTTACCACTATCGTTACAAACAGGGTCACAGAGCATTTGCTTGTTGTCGGGTACTTGGTCCAAACTGGATAAAAAAAAAGGGTCTAACAGCAAAACAATTTCCCATGTGCAAATAGAGGCACATTACCATAAACTAGTGCATGTACAGATGGATGGGCCTTTGATGATAACATTTTCTATAAGATAACATTATTTATGACTTCCCTATATCCAGCTTTCATTCTTTACATAGATATGAAGCCACTTTGACATCTAGTTCTTCTTTGCTACAGATCTCATTGATTCCAGACATGTACCTGCATTCTGATCAAGTTGCATTGGTGGGCCAGGTGTTTGAGTCATACATCCTACAGCACCACCAAAAAGACATAATACAGATACTTATGGAAAGTGATGAAGATGCCCATTACTCGGTGGTTGTCAATGCTATGACTCTTTTTGAAACAAACATGGAAGTTGGAGACTATTTCAATGCAGTTCCCAATGAGGTTTTACCAGTGTTTGATAGTGCTCTGCGGAGAGCAGCCATGAGTCTTATTCAGTCCAACTCGCAAGAAGACAACCTGATCATGAAGCAGAATCTGCACGCCAGGATAACAGGTATATAGAAACTTCAAGCTTAAGTGTTTATATCTGTGGGACGAAGGAAGAGTGGAAAAATTACTAGCAAGATATTTTATGGCTTACCTGAGAGCTAAAAAACAGATTAGGCTAGTTTTCTATAGCTACACTGGTCTGTAGCCCTATTGCCATAGATAAACTATAAACCACTGAAAAGGGAGGTCAGTAATATGGTGTAGATCTGTACGTAGAGCGTGTATATGCTAACTAAATAGGGTTATCAAAACCTCCCCCATTTACAAAGGCAAATTATTTCCAGTCACGAGTGCTTTTTATGCTTATATATACAGTCATGGCCGTAAATGTTGACACCTCTGAATTTTTTCAAGAAAATGAAGTATTTCTCACAGAAAAGGATTGCAGTAACACATGTTTTGCTATGCACATATTTATTCCCTTTATGTGTATTGGAACTAAACCAAAAAAAAGCAAATTGGACATTGTCACACCAAACTCCAAAAATGGGCTGGACAAAATTATTTTCACCCTTTTAAAATTGTGGAAAAATAAGATTGTTTTAAGCATATGATGCTCCTTTAAACTCACCTAGGGCAAGTAACAGGTGTGGGCAATATAAAAATCGCACCAGAAAGCAGATAAAAAGGAGAGAAGTTCACTTAGTCATTGCATTGTGTGTCTGTGTGTGCCACACTAAGCATGAACAACATGAAGAGAAGAGAACTGTCTGAGGACTTGAGAACCAAAATTGTGAAAAAATATCAACAATCTCAAGGTTACAAGTCCATCTCCAGAAATCTAGATCTGCCTTTGTCGACAGTGCGCAACATTATCAAGAAGTTTGAAATGGCACTGTAGCTAATCTCCCTGGGCATGGACAGATGAGAATAATTGATGAAAGGTGTCAACGCAGGATAGTCCGGATGGTGGATAAGCAGCCCCAAACAAGTTCCAAAATATTCAAGCAGTCCGGCAGGCTCAGGGAGCATCAGTGTCGACATCAGCGCAAACTATCTGTCGACATTTAAATGAAATGAAACGCTATGGCAGGAGACCCAGGAGGACACCAATGTTGACAGACATAAAAAAGCAAGACTACATTTTGCCAAAATGAACTTGAGTAAGCCAAAATCCTTCTAGGAAAACATCTTGTGGACAGATGAGACCAAGATAGAGCTTTTTGGTAAAGCACATCATTCTACTGTTTACTGAAAATGGAATGAGGCCTACAAAGTAAAGAACACAGTACCTACATAGTTCATAAGGTTGAAAAAAGACCAGAGTCCTTCAAGTTCAACCTATAACCCTAATGAGTCCCTACTGAGTTGATCCAGAGGAAGGCAAAACCCTCATACTAGAGATAAAAATATGTCAGTCAGAATAAATCCCTGGATCAAAGTTCTGTCCCTATAATTCTAGTATACAGTGAAATATGGTGGAGGTTCAATGATGATTTGGGGTTGTTTTGCTGCCTCTGGCACTGGGTGCCTTGAATGCGTACAATCTATTATGAAATCTGAGGATTACCAACAGCTTTAGTGTACAGCCCAGTGTCAGAAAGCTGGGTTTGTGTCCGAGGTCTTGGGTCATCCAGCTGGACAATGACCCCAAACATACGTCAAAAAACACCCAGAAATGGATGGCAACAAAGCGCTGGAAAGTTCTGAAGTGGCCAGCAATGAGTCCAGATCTAAATCCCATTGAACACCTGTGGAGAGATCTTAAAATTGCTGTTTGGAAAAGGCGCCCTTCCAATAAGAGAGACCTGGAGCAGTTTGCAAAGGAAGAGTGGTCCAACATTCCGGCTGAGAGGTGTAAGAAGCTTATTGATGGTTATAGGAAGCGACTGATTTCAGTTATTTTTTCCAAAAGGTGTGCAACCAAATATTAAATTAAGGGTGGCAATAATTTTGGCCAGGCCATTACTGGAGTTTGGTGCGACATTATGTCCAATTTGCTTTTTTTCCTCCCTTTTTTTGGTTTAGTTCCAATACACACAAAGGGAATAAACAGGTGTATAGCAAAACATGTGTTACTGCAATCCTTTTCTGTGAGAAATACTTCATTTTCTTGAAAAATTTCAGGGGTACCAACATTTACGTCCATGACTGTATATATTGATAAGCGCTTTTTGAAAGGACAATTTACACAGCCCAGTTGTAGGGCAGCACAAACAATCATTCCTGTGGCTGAACACTCACATTATCAGCTGCACATCCACCTTACATGGGGAGATGTGCTGCCAACAAATTATTTTTATGCCCACAAAAAAGATGCAGTCAACAGATAACCAACTACTGTAGCTTTTTCTTGACCACCTTATATACGGGCACTAATTGACTCATGTAAAAGGGCCTTAAAGGGGTTATCCACCATAAGGTGTACCTGTACCTGGCAGACAGTAATGGACATGCTTAAGAAGGATCTGCGCTTGTTTTGGGGCTAAATGGCTATGTTGTGAGATTACTAGAACACTGTGGCTAGCTTTTTGTGAACTGGTATTTCCTGTTTGACTTTTTCTTATTTTTTTACTACAAATCCCACAATTCCATTTTCCTCCCTCCCACACATCAACCACCCCACCCATTGAAACATAAATGAGCTGCATCCATTCAAAAGACCTGCGGTTTTCAATCAGGGGGCCTACAGCTGCTGCATTAGTTGCAGATTGATCTCTCTTACCAAGCGATGACTCCACCCATTGAAGCATCAGCTGACTAGTGAGTAATGTCTCTGCCACATTGCAACCTGGGAAAAATCTGAGACAACAGTCATTTTGTATGCTGGTAAAAAATAAATATTGGGGTGAACATCACAGAAGAATTGTGAGAAAACCGTCACACATAGGTACAGACGCTATATTATGAACTACACTAACTTTACAGCCCCTGTAGCATAGTCAAATAAAGTTCGGGGAATTTTTTTTAAAGATTATGCTGTCCTATGAACATACTGTATATTACAGTATGTAGCTGTACAGAGGACAGTTAAGCCCAGGCAGTTGCACAGCATAAAACACTGGGCTTAGGGAGATGTGCACACTGGGCATCTGCTCACCCCCCCCAGATCTGTAACATATCTGCAAATCACTGTTGCGTACCAAAAATATGTATTCCCCCCCCCCCCCCAATAGTAACTTTAAACTGGTCATGATCACTTTGAAGCAGTTAAAATGTTTCCTTACAGGTTTGCCAGTCTGCCCAGAACTAACAAGAGAGCACATCCCACACACCAGAGATGTTGGGCACTTTTTGTCGGTCACAGGAACTGTCATTCGAACCAGTTTGGTAAAAGTTCTGGAGTATGAGCAAGACTTTATGTGCAACAAATGTAAACACATCATTACTGTCCGAGCCGACTTTGAGCAGTATTATTCCTTCTCCCCTCCTGCTTATTGTACCAATGAAGAAGGATGCAATTCCAGCAAATTTACCTGCCTTTCAGACTTGTCTTCTCCAGCCAGCTGCAGGGATTACCAGGAGATCAAGATTCAGGAACAGGTGAATGACCCTTTTCTTTATACAAAGTTTATATTATTAAAAGCTTTTTAAGGCTGGTTCACACTACGTTTGTAGTGTACGGGAACCTGATACGGCTGGGGTGGGGTGAGCGAAAACTAGGCGCTCCCGTATTCCAGCCGGATCCAGCCCGAACCCCATTCATTTCAATGAGCTGAGTCAAACGCTGATTCCGTTCGGCTTATTTTTGCCCCGTATACGGTTTTCTAACTGGACCTAAAACCGTTGTATACCGCGGTTTTAGGTCTGGTTAGAGAACTGTATACGGTTTCGGTCGACTCATTGAAATGAAGTACATACGGGCCGGGGCCGGCTGGGATACGGGAGCGGACGGTGTTCACTCCCCCCAACCGGATCCGGCACCCGTGCACTACAAACGTAGTGTGAACCGGCCCTAATAAACATTACACATTTACATTCTTCCATCCTCTGGAGCCTACAGGGATTCATTACTAGTGGTTCCTGAGAAAAAGTTTCAATGTATTTTCTTCCCTTTTGGATATACCGTACAACGATTACTGTTGTTTTGCTTTTACCATGTAACTCAATGTGTTTGGATCGTCGGCACGAAGTGTTCTGACCTCCACCGATCAGGAGAACAATTTCGTGAGAAGTTTGTGCTCAGCACGTCCTGGTTTAGTGGCACATGATCAATATACTAAGTCTATGGAGCGTGTCTCTCTTACGTGACACAGAGCAGGGAGAGGAGTGTGGCAATGCAGACTTGTCCGGTCTCCTTCTGCAGATCGGCGTAGGTCTGAACATGCAAATCAAAACTTTTCACATGTTGCTAGGTACATGTTAAAACTGAAAAATATTGCTATAAAATGTCTGTATGGAGCCCAGGCCTTAGGGAAAAGCAGCTACTAGGAAATGTATTATGCCACGTATCCTGAATGTGACTCACACGACTGTTTTTTGCCTGCTTATAGGTGCAGAGGCTTTCTGTGGGCAGTATTCCCCGCTCTATGATTGTGGTTTTGGAAGATGACCTAGTTGACAGCAGCAAATCTGGTAATTTGCTAATCTGGTAAATCTCTTCCTTTAGAAAGGAATGGTTAATAAAATGTCTTATTCTGCAGTAGTACTGGAAATAGCTGAAAATCAGTATGTTTATTATATATTGTATACAGAACTTGCCGGTATTGTTCATACTATGTTTAAAGTATTAATTATAAGAATTGTATTGTAGACTACAGATAGGACTTACAGTTGCATATTTTTACCACTAACTCTGTGAAAATGAACACTATATACACTGGAAAGCCTAGGCAACTATGCTTTATAGCAGAGCTTTCCAAACTATTCATGTTGGTGACACCCTTTTTTAGACATGCATAGATTAGTGACACACTCGCCATACAGCTATATCACACAACATGATGAGCATATTCAGTATCTACCTAACAAATTTGGCTGCTTCCCCCTATGCCATTTCACCCCCCCCTTCCCCAATCATCACCTCCAGTTCCTATTAAGTTCCCCACCTTATCACCCCCTGTGCCATTTTATCCCCCTCTTGATTCCTGTGCCATTTCATTCCCCCTTTATCACCCTCTGTGTCACATAATTCCTCCGAATTTATACCCTCTATGCCATGTAATTCCCCCCTTTATCTCTCTGGTGCAATTTCAATTCCCTATCACTCCCTGTGCCATATAATTTCCTCTGCCCCGAGAACCCTACCCCCCCCCCCCCCCCCTTATCCCCTGTGCCATATCATTCCTTTGCCCCCTCCCCTGCCGTGCATGACCTGACCTGTCTGGTGCGCTCCAGTGTACTGGCAGGTGCAGGGGCTCGGCATCTGACACCCTCTGCGCTGCAGTGACAAGTGACGTTCTCCCGCTCCTCAGTGTAATGTCGGGGGCGTCACTTGTCAGTGCCAGGAGACGCAGCTGCTCACTGATAGTGACCGCAGCCCGTGCTGCAGATTATGAACAGGCAGCTGGCGCTGCGGCCACTTTAAATCAGTGAGCAGCGATGTCTGCTGTTACATGCTTGGACAGTCCCGCAACACACCTGGGGATTGCCGCTGAAACACTAGTTTGTCGTGGCACCCAGTTTGGAAAGACCTGCTTTATAGTATAGTGATCCCTCCTCTTACAGTGGCCTCAACATACAATGGTCATCCTGGAACCAATTAATATTGTAACTTGAGGGACCACTGTAGTTAAACAACAATCATACCCAAAATAGTAAAACAGTATTTGCCCTATAGAAACCATCAAGAGAAGAAGCTGAGCTGTTAAACATTTAAAAATGTCCTGTTGCTTTCATCATTGTCACCCTT
The DNA here is from genome assembly GCF_029499605.1 of Hyla sarda. NCBI lineage: Eukaryota > Metazoa > Chordata > Amphibia > Anura > Hylidae > Hyla > Hyla sarda. Next base: position 248,454,523 of record NC_079191.1, on the reverse strand, counting down.
GTATCACTTGTTAACACAGTGAGATATGCGGCAGACCGATGATGATTTTTAGACTGCATAAGCCCAAAGATCAGCCAATAAACAAACTGCTCATTCATTGGCTGGTCACTGAGACAATAAACAGCCTGTTCAGTAGATGAGTGCCCCATGTAAAAAAAAAAATAATAATAATAATCTTAAACCTTTTGCAACCACCATAGGGCTATAAACGCTAGTCATGAACGGGTGTGTAGAGCTAAGGGAGCTTAGCCCCCACTCCATACATGATGGGTGCCATTTGCTATCTGCAGCACACCCTGCTGTTAATGATGTCAGCTTATGTCTGTCATTTAACCCTTTCAATGCCACAGTCAATAATGAACACAGCATTTTATTGGGCTAAATCACAGATGCCACACCTGTCAGACTTGTTCCCCTGCAACGCAATTCCAGATTGCTGACTGGCCACTGTGGCAGCCACAGGCCTTTACTATTGGCAGAGCACAGATTAAACTGATCCATGCAATCCCATAGCATTGAATAGATCAATATAAGCAATCTAATGATTGCTTATAAAAGACCTCTTAGACTACTGATTATTAAAATCACAATTTTTTCTTATAAAAAAATAAACATTTGATATTGCCACATGTAAAATTGACTTAACTATGACTGCTTAAATATCTCATTACTAATCCCACATGTTAAAAAGCATAAATGAAGAAAAATCACACTCCAGAATTGCTGATTTGATCACATATCAGGAAAATTTACAAAAGGCAATATAAAGGTCCCAATTGTTGTTTTTTTAAAGTAGGAAAATAAAACAAAAAGCTTTATAAAGCAGCTTCTATTGTAATTATACTGACCAACAGAATACAGTTAAGGCCTTGTTTACATTTGCTTCTGCTCCATCACAAACACGATTCTGGATCAGAAAATGCAGGCGAACGGACACCACTTATTAAGCAGGAGATTTGAGTGCACCAAAAAAAATGCTATTTGCAGCTGTTTGTGGTCAGCTCAGGTTCCACTATTTAAAGGAAATCTGTCATCCGTGTCACTGCACTTACCAGTTGGTACAAACAAGAAGTGCAGGTGACACTGCTTACAACCATACAAAGTAGGAGGAGTAAAAATGGGGGGTATGTTGAGAGCGCTGCTGTCAGATGGCGAAGGTTGGAGTCAAGAAACGGTATGAGCCAGCACTTATGCAGGACTAACTTTTATTGAAAAAAGAAGTCAAGACAGTAAAAACAGGACAACGCGTTTCGGCGCTCGCTGGTGCCTTCCTCAGGTCCACAATTATAAATTTGTGCAGTCCTAGCCGGAGTTCCTGCGGACGAGCCAGCCCGCAGGAACTCTGGCTAGGACTGCACACATTTATAATTGTGGACCTGAGGAAGGCGCCAGCGAGCGCCGAAACGCGTTGTCCTGTTTTTACTGTCTTGACTTCTTTTTTCAATAAAAGTTAGTCCTGCATAAGTGCTGGCTCATACCGTTTCTTGACTCCAACCTTCGCCATTTGACATCAGCGCTCTCAACATACCCCCCATTTTTACTCCTCCTACTTTGCATGTTTGTCCGTCCTCCTTGGAAAGACGGAACAATAAGGGGTAAGAGCAGCAGACTGTCGCCTTTTCCTTCCCACCACCATTGTGTACTATCGACTCAAGGTCAGTACGCTACCATAGGTGTTGGTGACGGTATTTCCATTTTTTTACTTTTCCATAAAATACCACACAGGGAGCACCCCACTGTTTTTTCTCCTCCTCTCTGCTTACAACCATACTTACCTGTGCCCGTTTCATGCTCCTGTTTTTATACTATTTTCCACTGTTGGTTTTTGTTCCGGAGCCAAAACAGGATCACGGATCCAGCACAGGTAAGTATGGTTATCATCAGTGTCACCTGCACTACTGTCTGTACCGACAGGTTAGTGCGTTGACACTAATGACAGATTACCTTTAAACAGACTCTGCGGCAGAGCTTACCCAACAGAGCTGAAACACAGATGTGAACATAACGTAACATGTAACTTTTTTACTGTAGTTTGCACAGCATATAAACTAACCCTTCCCCAAAAAATGAATGTTTTTTTGGTTATTGCTTTTAATTTCACCCCACATATAGTTTTTTTTTTTAAAGTTACGCCTTAAAGTGTACCTGTCAGATCCCACACACAAAAAAATGTTTGTTACTCAGTACCTAATCTGATTATGTACATCAAATTTTTATGCATCTATCATCTATATTATAAAAATATCTTTTTTCATTTGCTCACCATGTGGTGGGAGGTGATTGGTGTGTCTGCTCAGGCAGCCTTGTCCACATGATTCATGGACAAGCCTGATGCTGCTGCAGGACTGGTTAGTGTCCCAGTAGGTATAGGGACCCCTAGTGGTGGGATTTTTAGGAGCCATTTTCCTTATTAAATATACATTTTTTTTTTTTTAACAACCATATTACAAAAAGTCTTTAACCTGTTAAGGACCAGGGGCATACAGGTACGCCTTTGCTCCCTGGTACTTAAGGACCAAGGGCGTACCTGTAAGCGCGTGGGAATTTTGGTCCCCGCCGCCTGCTGATATCGATCAGCAGGCACCCCGCGCAAATGCCCAGGGGGGTCATCAGACCCCCCCCATGTCGGCGATCGCACTTGCGATTCACATTTGCGATTTGCGGCTATTCCATGTCATATGGGTCTATGGTGACCTGGAAAATAAGGGGGATCAGGGTTGTCCAAGACACCCACGATCCCCCTGAAGGGATAGGAGTGAGGTGGCAGGGGTGCCACCCCTCCTGTCCCTGCTATTGGGCGTCTAGAAGCGACGTCCAATAGCAGATCGGGGGCGGGGGGGTTAACTTTTCGTTTTCCCCGTTCTGCCCACCCACAATAGGCGGGGCAGGATGTGGAAACTGAAGAGGACCGACGACGAAGTCCACTTACCCTGCGGGCGAGGCTGTGGGCGATGATCGGTGTCGGAGATCGGCGGCCTCCCTGGATCCGATGGAAGCCGGTAAGTTGCCTAGCAACATCTAGAGGGCTACAGTTTGAGACCACTGTACAGTGGTCTCTACACTGTTGCCCTCCAGATGTTGCAAAACTAAAACTCCCAGCATGCCCAAACAGCTGTCATGCTGGGATTTGTAGTTTTGCAACAGCTGGAGGGTCACAGTTTGGAGATCACTGTGCAGTGAACTGTGGCCCTCTAGATCTTGCAAAACTACAACTCCCAGCATGCCCACATAGCAGTTTTCTGTCTGGGCATGCTGAGATTTGTAGTTTTGCAACATCTGGAGGGCCACAGTTTGGAGATCACTGTGCAATGGTTTCTAAACTGTAGCCCTCCAGATGTTGCAAATCCCAGCATGCCCAAACAGCAAACAGCTAACTCTGCATGCTGGGAGTTGTAGTTGCATACCTCCAGCTGTTGCATAATTACATCTCCCAGCATGCACTTCGGCGATCAGTACATGCTGGGAGTTGTAGTTTTGCAACAGCTGGAGGCACACTGGTTGGAAAATACTGAGTTAGGTAACAGAACCTAACTGAAGGTTTTCCAACCAGTGTGCCTCCAGCTGTTGCAAAAGTACAACTCCCAGCATGCAGAGTTAGCTGTTTGCTGTCTGTCAGTACATGCTGGGAGTTGTAGTTTTGAAACAGCTGGAGGGTACATTCACACGGGCAGGTTTACAGTAAGTTTCCTTCTTCAAGTATGAGCTGCGGCAAATTTTTCGCCGCAGCGCAAACGCCTAGCGGTAAGCTCACTGTAAACCTCCGCCAGTGCGAATGAACCCTAAAAACACTACACTAACACATAATAAAGGGTAAAACGCAGCAACTCCCAGTATTTCCGGACAGCCACTGACTGTCCTGGTTGCTGGGAGTTTAGCAACAGCTGGAGGCACCCTGTTTGGGAATCGCTGGCATAGAATACCCCTATGCAATCCCTAATTTAGTCCTCAAATGCGCATGGCGCTCTCACACTTCGGAGCCCTGTCGTATATCAAGGAAACAGTTTAGTGCCACATATGGGGTATTTCTGTACTCGGGAGAAATTGCACTACAAATTTTGGGGGGCTTTTTCTCCTTTTACCCCTTATGAAAAGGAAAAGTTGGGGTCTACACCAGCATGTTAGTGTAAAAATGTTTTATTTTTTTACACTAACATGCTGGTGTTGCCCCATACTTTTTATTTTCACAAGAGGTAAAAGGGGGGAAAAAAAGCCCCCCAAAATTTGTAACACAATTTCTCCTGAATACAGAAATACCCCATATGTGGACGTAAAATGCTCTGCGGGTGCACAACAAGGTTCAGGAGTGAGAGCGCACCATGTACATTTGAGGCCTAAATTGGTGATTTTCACAGGGGTGGCTGATTTTACAGCAGTTCTGACATAAACGCCAAAAAATAAATACCCGCATGTGACCCCATTTTGGAAACTACACCCCTCACGGAATGTAACAAGGGGTATAGTGAACTTTAACACCCCACAGGTGTTTCACGAATTTTCATTAAAGTTGGATGGGAAAAAAATATATATATATTTCTCTAAAATGCTGGTGTTACCCTAAATTTTTCATTTTTACAAGGGATAATAGGAAAAAAGCCCCCAAAATTTTTAACCCCATTTATTTTGAGTAAGAACATACCCCATATGTGGATGTAAAGTGCTCTGCGGGCGAACTACAATGCTCAAAAGAGAAGGAGCACCATTGGGATTTTGAAGAGAAAATTTGTCCGGAATTTAAGGCCACGTGTGGTTACAAAGCCCCTATAGTGCCAGAACAATGGACCCCTCCCACATTTGACCCCATTTTGGAAACTACACCCCTCACATAATGTAATAAGGGGTGCAGTGAGCGTTTACGCCCCACAGGTGTAATTTTTCATTTGCACAGCCCACTGTTCCAAAGATCTGTCAAACGCCATTGGAGTGTAAATACCCACTGCACCCCTTATTAAATTCTGTGAGGGGTGTAGCTTACAAAATGGGGTCACATGTGGGGGGGGGTCCACTGTTCTGGCACAACGGGGGGCTTTGTAAACGCACATGGCCCTAGACTTGCATTCCAAACAAATTCCCTTTCCAAAAGCTCAATGGCGCTCCTCCACTTCTGAGCATTGTAGTGCGCCAGCAGAGCACTTGACGTCCACACGTGGGGTATTTCCATACCAAGAAGAAATGGGGTTACAAATTTTGGGGGTAATTTTCTCCTATTACCCCTTGTAAAAATGTAAAATTTGGGGGAAAAACTGCATTTTAGTGAAATATTTTTTGTTTTTCATTTACACATCCAACTTTAACAAAAAGTCGTGAAATACCTGTTAGGTGTTAAGGCTCACTGTACCCCTTGTTACGTTTGTTGAGGGGTGTAGTTTCCAAAATAGTATGCAGTGTTTTATTTATTTTATTTTTTTTGTGAGCCCTCTACAGCGCCCGCTGAACACTTGAAATACACATATGAGGTATTTCCTTACTCGAGAGAAATTGGGTTACAAATTTTGATGATTTGTCTCCTTTTTACCTCTTGTAAAAATTCAAAAACTGGGTCTACTAGAACATGCAAGTATAAAAAATGAAGATTTTGAATTTTCTCCTTTATTTTGCTGTTATTCCTGTGAAACACCTAAAGGGTTAACACACTTACTGAATGTCATTTTGAATACTTTGAGGGGTGCAGTTTTTATAATGGGTCATTTGTGGGGTATTTCTAATAGGAAGGCCCTTCAAATCCACTTCAAACCTGAACTGGTCCATGAAAAATTCAGATTTTGAAAATGTTGTGAAAAATTGCTGCTATACTTTGAAGCCCTCTGATGTCTTCCAAAAGTAAAAACATGTCAACTTTATGATGCAAAACATAAAGTAGACATATGGTATTTGTGAATCAAAATATAATTTATTTGTAATGTCTATTTTCCTTACGAGCAGAGAGCTTCAAAGTTAGAAAAATGCTAAATTTTTATTTTTTTCATCAAATTTTGGAATTTTTCTCCAAGAAATGATGCAAGGATCGACAAAATGTTACCACTAACATAAAGTAAAATATGTCAAGAAAAAACAATCTGCATCAGAGTTATTAATGTTTAAAGTGACAGTGGTCAGATGTGCAAAAAACGCTCTGGTCCTACAGTGAAAATTGTCCTTGTCCTTATGGGGTTAAAGAGGTACTCCGGTGGAATTTTTTATTTTTTTTAAATCAACTGGTGCCAGAAAGTTAATCAGATTTATAAATTCTTTTTAAAAATCTTAATCCTTCCACTTCTTATCAGCTGCTATATACTACTGAGAAAGTTGTATCGAGGTGTCAGCAGAGAGCACTGTGGTTAGACAGAAAAGAACTTCCTCTATAGTATACAGCAGCTGATATGTACTGGAAGGGTTAAGATTTTTAAATAGAAGTGATTTACAAATCTATTTAACTTTCTGGCACCAGTTGATTTAAAAAAAATATTGATTTCCACTGGAGTACCCCTTTAATTTTCATCAGTAACAATATATAAAATGTTTTTGAATCTGACGGTACCCATTTACATTATATGGTAAAATGAAAGTACAGTTAGTCATGAAAAAACAAGCTCTTATATGGCACTGTGGATGGCTGTTAGATTCCAGTTTTAGATGCAGTCTATCGAGAGAAAATCAGTATTACTGACTTTAAATGTTGTTCTGGGTATAGAAAACACTTTACTGTTTGTTTGAAAACAAAAGCATTTGTGCTTGTTATGTGATTGAACTCTTATCTGAGATTTCCTGCTAGAAAGTCAAGTATCTATTCACACAATCCTTTTGTTTACTTTTATGCTGTAAGAGGAAGTTGTCATTACTTTCATTCTGCCTGAAATGGGAGCCATCCAGGTGGTCCCTGGTGGCTTTTGCCTACCCCACTAGCCTAGAATGAAAAATCTCTCCCTAAACCGGGAGCTATCTATCAAGGCTGGTGTGGCAGGGAGAAGCCACCAGGGACCGCCCCTGATAACTCATGGATCATGCCACATGACAGGTTCCCTTTAGGGCCATGTGCACAGAAACATAAACCTCGCCTCTGTGCAGTGCTGCGCTGTGGCTTTCTCAGTCATTGTCAGGGTGGCCATGGCCCCCATTTGATTTAAATGAGAACTTCAGAGGAGAACCCTGCAAAAAGAAATGTCACCTATTATTCGTACTGTATACGTTCTCCCTTTTTGAAATCACTTGTGAAATCAAAGTGAAACTGTGGTTTCTGACACACAAATCAGTGTGCTTCTGTGTGAATACCCTAGTAATACCCTAAGGACATGTTTTTTTTCTAGTGTAGTTACCAGTTAATTCTCCCCCCATTCAAATAAACTTACATGCAGTAATCTGCATAACCTTCTTTTTTTCCAGGTGATGATGTGACCGTGTATGGTGTAGTTATGCAGCGGTGGAAACCACTTTATGTAGATGCACGCTGTGATCTTGAGATTGTCCTGAAGGCCAACTACATTTCTGTCAATAATGAGCAGCCTTGTGGTGTGGTCATAAATGAGGAAATACGGAAAGAATATGAAGAATTTTGGGAAAAATTCAAGAATAATCCACTAGAAGGTAAATTTAAAATGATTTATTCCCTGGTCTTGAGTTACATCACTGCAGAGGGGTGGCTCAGTGTTCATGAGAAAGTGTTGGAGAAGTGGGCAGGTGTATCGATAAAGCAACGCAACCCCCACCCGCCAGTGCATTGACCAGCGTAATATTTTGTGACATTAAGTGATAAGTTGACAGTACACGCTCTGTACAGACGCTACCTCCAGAAGAGAAGAGTGCACAAGTAAATGCAACTAGATTAACAGCAGAGCTGTCAGCCAAGACCGGACTCGAGAAAAGGATGAAGGGGTACTATTCAGATAGGGTTGAGTGATACCTTTTATGTTCCAGATTAGGCATGATGGAATATACCCACAAACTGCACTCACTGCAAACATTTCTTGTGCTTTTTGCAGGTCGGAATGAAATCCTAGCCAGCCTATGCCCGCAGGTCTTTGGTATGTTTGTGGTTAAGCTGGCAGTAGCCATGGTGTTGGCAGGAGGTGTACAGAGGACGGATTCTGCTGGGACAAGAGTGAGAGGTTGGTTTCTAAAAAAAAATTATTTGCCATGCCCAGCAAAGGGGTTTGCCTTTGTTGCATCATCATGTGCCGAAATTGCACCAGAGTATTTTGATGCAGTTTAAACAAACTAATAGTTGGTCTAAACTTTTTAGGGTAGGGTCAGACGTAATGCATCCGCAGTGTATTTTAGGCTGCAGATCTGCCGGTGACCCGACCCATTTTGGGCCCCCAGATGTTGCCACCCCTGTTCCCCCGCATCACTCCGCCCCTGGCCTGCTCTCAGCGGCAATCCGCTGCTACAGGCAACCACACAGGGAACCTGCGAGTCAACGAATGCACACTCTGACATTGCAGAGCAGCCGCATTAGAATTCTGCATGGAGATTCTGCTGCGCTGCGCACATGGCGGAATTCCCAAGTCCCGGAGTCCGCAGAGAGAATACACCTGTCTTTCTGCAGAGCCGCATGGAAATGTATTGCCATCTATGAGATGGTGATTTTCTGAGCGGTCCTAACACTGGCATGTTTGGCTGGTGCTCCGCTGTCGGCGCTTTGTCCACACGGAAATTTTTTGTCTGGACGTTGCCCGTGTGAACATAGCCTAAGAGTTGGATAGTTTTTGTAAATCTGAGCCGTAGGATTTTTATACCCTTATTGACCAGGGAAAAAATATAACCCCTTCAGGACATTGGACGTAAATGTACGCCCTGGTGCCCTGGCACTTAAAGCATCAGGACGTACAGTTACGTCCTTTATGTAAGGCGAGCGCAGGAGCTGCTTTTGCTTAATGCATGGTGGGTCCCGGGAACCATGGGTAATGGTGAACATCAGCAAACATGATTTTGCCCGTCATTAACATTTTAGATGCCATGATCAATACTGATCACGGCATCTAACGTCAAGATGGTGGTTGGAGGTCCCCTCATCTGCCTTTTGCTGCGATCCTTGTGTAAGCTGCACTCACTTCAGAACAGTGAGTGTCGCTACTATCAGTAGCCTCACTCATGCTTTTCCTGGGCAGCGATGATCAATGCATCTAAAGTGAAAGTCGAAGATGCTGGCAGCTCAGTGGCGCTCACGGAACCACCACCCCTGACGTGATCACAGGGGTACCGTGAGCTAAAATGGCAGAGGAGGGTCCCCTTACCTGCCTCCTTCCGTCGGTTTTCTGATTCAAAGATGTAGCCTAGCTTAGCCAGGCTATATTAATGGATTGCCGATCTTACTGTGTAATGCTATGCCATAGGCATATGATTGCATATAGAAGTCCCCTATGGGGATTTAAAAAATGTTAAATAAATAAAAGTTTTTTAAATTATAAACTCTCTCCAAACTAATAAAATGTAATGTTTATGATCCTGCACGGTGAACGGCATAAACGTAAAAAGTACCAAATGCCAAAAATACAGATTTTTAATCACATCATACATTGAAAACAAATTATAAAAAGCAATCAAAAAGTCCCATAAAAAAAAATACAGATTATAATCTACAGATCACGGCACAAAAAAATTAACCCATTATTCATCCCTGTATACGGAAAAATAGTTATAGGGGTCAGAAAATGACAATTTTATGCATACAAATTTTGTTTTAAAAAAATTAGCATTTTTTTAAATAGTACAATAATAGAAAACCTTTTATATAAATTGGGTCAAGCAAGAAAAAGAGTAATGGAAGGCACTCATGGTACTGATGATGTGCAAACTTCTTTTATTCAGGGTACATAAAATCTCTAGCAGCGGAGCGCCGGGCAGGATTAAACAAGTGTCATGGTACCAAGACACTTGTTTAATCCTGGCCCGGTGTTCCGCTGCTGGAGATTTTATGCACCCCGAATAAATCAGTACTGTGAGTGCCTTCCATTACTCTCTTTTTGAGTGAGAGCACCACCGTTCAGTGCATTCACCTGTGTTCCTCTGCTCTCAACTGAAGTTTGAATTGTGTAGCTACATAGCGTCTAACACTGCTGAGTCAGTGCTGATCACTGTTTCTACGCTGGTACTATATAAATTGGGTATTAATTGCATTAAGGTACAATATAAAGATAATGTAGGATTTTTACCATAAAGTGCACTGTGTAAAAACCAAACCCCCCAAAAGTTGCAAAACTGCAATTTTCTTATAAATTTCTGCCCACAAATATTTTTTTGTTGCGCTGTAAATTTTATGGTAAAATTAAATGTCATTACAAAGGACAATTGTTCACGCAAAAAACAAGCCTTCATATGTGTCTGTTGGTGAAAAAATAAGAGTTATGGATTTTAAAAGGAGAGGAGGAAAAAACGAAAATACAAAAATTAAAAGGGGTTAAAAGACATAACTCTTATTTTTCCATCCACAGAGCCATATGAGTGGGCGTGTCCATTGGGAAAAGGGGTGAAAAATCGTGACATATTTACTAAGGTTCTCACAGAAAATGTGGTGGATTTGAGTTCTGGAAAACCAGACAGATCAGATCAGTTGTGAAAAAAAGCAAAATGTAGGGAAAAGTGCAAAACGTAGGGAAACATTAGTAAATACAGTGGAAAAATACTTGTAGGGAATCAAAACCCACACTACACCCCACTCAGTAAATCAGGGCCTATATTTTTAATAGTGTGGACATTTCCACACGCTGCGATATTAGATATGTTTATGTTTTTTACATTTTGATCTTTATAAAATGGGAAAAGGGGGGGTGAATACAATTTTTATTCGGAAGGGGCTTATTTATATTTAAAAAACAAATTTTTTTTATTTACTTTTACATTTTCAAGACCCTATAGGGGACTATTAATAGCAATCACTTTCTATACTGCCTGCCTACTAAAAAACGAGAGTGACTGGAAACTGCCTCATCCACTCCCCTGTGACTAGACAGCAGTCATGGCTGGCAGTGATTACAGTTTATTTTCAGCTCTCTGTGGCATTGCTGATTGGTAAGGAGATGACTAACCCCTTACTAACTGGTGAAGGGGCTGAACTGTGCTGGCTCTAGCCGCTGAGGGGAACACTTTGGAAGCCAAATTTGTGTATGTACAGTTATGGCTGTAAATCTTGACACCCCTGAAATTTTTCTAGAAAATGAAGTATTTCTCACAGAAAAGGATTGCAGTAAGACATGTTTTGCTATACACATGTTTATTCTGTTTTTGTGTATTGGAACTAAACCAAAAAAGGGAGGAAAAAAGCAAATTGGGCATAATGTCGCACCAAACTCCAAAAATGGGCAGGA